>NC_137497.1:33519358-34119358 GCF_041902795.1 Electrophorus electricus | reverse complement strand
TGCAGAGGGACTGTGAGAAGGGAAAAACTGATGCATTAGAGGAGCCGGAGCTGGGCTGAGAGGTCATGGAAACCTAGGCAGAAGAAAGCAGCTAAGTGAGACAGACAGGATGATATTGGTGGCTTGCGTTGCTTCACTGACGAACATAAATACAGTGTACCAAACTTTGATTTTTCAGTAGCCTTTTTTTATGTAGTCAGGTGACCCAATACTCAGGGCTGCAGAGTTAGAAAGAAAACTGGATCAGCAGCACCTGGAAGAACAGTGAAGTGACAGAGCCACCAGGAGACAAGCAGACCAATGAGGAGGGAGAGTTGTTGTGTTCAGAGCTTTCCAGATTTCCAGCAGAACGTCCTTCCATCTTTAGTCTGCAGTGACGCAGGTTCATGCACACTGCTTCATCTGTGAAACAGTGGGGTGTTTGTGTGTATGTGTGTGAGAAAGTGAGTGAGTGAGTGAGTGTGTGTGAGAAAGAGGACAGGGAAGTGATGGAGAACATGCCTGCTAAATCTGTACAATGGCAGACAAGGAAAAATAAAGGGTCATCTCTCACCAGTAAAATATTAAAGAGACATTGCAATTTAAGGTAAAAGTCATGAGCAAAATACCATAACACAGTCTTTTCTCCCACATAAATATTTTACCATATTTAATACTTATGAGTAAGTATAACACCCCATACAGAGAGAGGGGCTGGCTGCAGTTTGTGAGATTTTCTTTTGATGACTCGGGGGTGGGAACATGACGTGTCACCAAGGCCGTTGCAGTCACAAGCGATGTCTGTTCGTTGACACAGATTGGCAGATATTCTACAGTGAAGTGCATTCAAAACACAGAGATAGGGAGAGAGATGAATGGGCCCCTCTGAGGACTACTTCAGAAGTGTGCCTTTCTCCTGCTCTTGGTGGAATGCAGAGCTGAAGACAAACAAGATCATACACATGGGACGGCTTATAAAGAGCTTTTGTTTCTGTGGAAAGTCTGCTCCCCGGGGATGAGCTTCTGGGGAAACCTCACAGATGATTCCCATTTCCCAGGATGCCAGAGTGTGTACATTAACTGCATAAGGCTGGTGAGGCAGGTATGGAAACAGCTGTGTGTCTGGTGTTCACACCTGTTCTCTTGACAACAGCACAAATTCAGCTATGCATGGCTTATTTCTTTCCTCGGTCAATACAACTAACCTCTATCAGTGGACCTTTCTCGTGGTGCATTAGTTTAAAAGGCCATTGAGCCAGGCCTTGACTACTGAAACTGAAGTGTGGATTGAACTCATTGTGGTACTTGATCTGCCTTTCAGGTGATAAACAGTAAAACATAATCCCCACAAAAGGAGCCTTATGTAATGGCACTCTAATGCTTGGGTTAATTCAGTTGTGAGGGTAGGTGGAAGCCCAAGGCTAGGTTTTGCAAGACATCTGTCATGTAAACGATAAGTCAAATTTATTTATATTTATTTTTAAAGCGCTTTTCACAACAGCCATCATCACAAAGCAACTTAACAGATGTCCATTCCAAGCTCCCAGTAAGCAAGAAATTTATTTCTGTCTCCTCAAAGTGATTTGTATGTCTGTCTGTCTCCCTGTTCCTGTTTTATTCTGCGTCTTGTCATTTAACTGAGTCATCTTTTTATTTTGACCTGTGTGTTTGAAGCATATTTAAAGCATATTTGAAGCATAGCCAAAGAAAATCTCTCCTCCATCAGGAGACATTCCAGTTATTTCCTTGCAGATTTGCGATGTACATAAATTGTATGTGTGATTGTGCAATAATGATGATGTCTCTGCCTCCCCTTCCTCCACTCCACAGTGCTTCAGTGAACATTAGAACATTACACACTTGCTAATACTCCTAATAATTAATGAATGACCAATGGCAGGGGTCACATGGTATCCAAGCTTCTCTGGTAATCACAGTATTCAAGCATTTGCCCTGGGACTTTCTTCCCCAGTCCATTTGGTGGCTGTAACTGCAGATCGCTCGTTAACACTCTCTTCTTTTTCTCTTCCTGTTTTTCTTCTCCCTCTCCCTGCCTCCTGTCCTGACGTGGCAAGTGTGCCCATGTTTCTCTTCATTACTCTCTTTCCCTCCCTGCTAATAGCCATCAAGAGCCACTGCACTGATCCTTCGCAAAAACTCCTAGAGGCAGCATAGAGGTGCTCTTAAGTGAAAAATCTGCTGCGGTTACTTTGCAGCACCATAGAGGACGGCTCTAGCGTACCATCTGCAGTCGCTGTGATTGTACTGGTTTATGAGACCCTGTGCTCTCACTCACTGACGTTGTGTGCAATTGTGTGGTCTGTCCCTCAACCCTCCATTCTGCCTGAACGAAACCCTCCTCCAGAGGTGAGAGGTTGAAGGTAGCACACAGGATGATTGGTTGAGAGCGATTCAGATGGGATCTGCAGGGTGCAGACAGAGAGGGAGACACCTGGAGGTGCAGGTGTGTTCCTCTTGGCTGGCGTATGCAATCTTGATGGCATATATAGACATCTGCATCTATATATGAGTAGCTATATATCTAGTAGCTGAGTAAAGTAGCAGGCGGGTTGCAGAAGGATGTGGACCAGCATCACTCACTGCTGATGATTTATTTCCCCTCAAAATCCCCTGGCAAGAATAATGGTTCAGTCTAGAAAAACCTGCCGGGGCCCTGACTGTGACAGCGGCCTTACAGTCTGGATTCCCTCCAAAGTTTCCCTCCCTACCATATTATAATGAAAGGGAACCTAACTGGTAGAAACCTGACCAACTACATCCATTCCATGGTCACCCAATAGGCAATAATAGATGCTATCCTGCCACATATGTGTCTTATGTAAGTCTTATGTAAGTTACAAGGCTCCTGACCAGTCAGAAACCTGGCCATGAAAGTAGGTAAATAAATGTTTAATGGTTAGTGAGTCCAGACTGTAAGGAAGAAGGTAAGTGACTCTTCCTGCATAGTCTGGCCCCTGGCAAAGGAAATCTGCCAATAATGTCTCATCTATGTGATGAATAAGCGATTTGGACTAGCATATATCAGGGAATATCAGTTGATATTATGAGTGGAAATAAACTACGCAAGACAAATGCTCTGCCTTGGACGAAAAAATGCCAGCATGCACCAATCCGAGTGACAGGAGCACGCACGTCAACAAACAAACAGACAACAACAACAACAACAACAAAAAAACAAACTAACTCATCTACCTGGCTATAATCATAATAATGCCTGCAAGCTCAAATATTACGGAGAGTAGAAATAATGAATGGGGATCACCAATAGTTTGATAGAGACATAGAGCACTTTAGTAAGTGATTAGGAAAAACAACAGCAAACAAAACCATGCGTTGACTGTGGCACGTCCTCCTTCTATAGGCCGGCTCAGCAACGGGGCATGTGTGGAGGTGGATTCGGACACGGAAGCAGTCGTGGGCCACGGCTTCAAACTGGGATGCATCTCCTGTAAAATGCGGGGGGAAGTGCAGGCCTCAGCCACCGTGGACTGGTGGTTCATGGCCAAAGGGGAGAGCGAGTTTAGCCACGTGAGTATGATGTGGACCCCAGGCAAGTTTTAAAACTGCCTGCGTTTGCTTTAATGGAGAGCTTCCACAGACCTCGGCTGTGTTTACATTTAGATATTGTACAACAACGCATCAAAATAAAATATTTTTGTACACAGAAAGGCAGTTAATTGTTATGTGCTCAAACTGTGCACTCATATGTGAATTTATACTGATCTGTTTGCATATCAGACACACTGGTGTATATGATTTTCATATACACAAATCACAATATGTGTACGTGCGTGTGTATGTGTGGGGATTTTAATTCAGTGACGCCCCCAAAAAGACTTGCAGCAGGTTTTCAGTAAGAGAAGCTGGATAAAAGAGGAGGTAGCAGAGAGCACCTTTTGCAGTGAAATGGATGCAATACACTTATCATGAGAGAGCAGGAGGCCAGGTATCATGCATTTTTCATGGCATACAGTTTTTCCTGCATGTCTTCCTTATGGCTGCAAATCTGGAATTAACCCAGCCAAGCCAGGACACCACCTGTGAAGACCCAAAAAAGGAATCTCTGTTAACTGCCAACTGTTGACGTTAGCAGTGTTGTAGTCAGCAGGAACACAGTGAAACATGGAATGAAAAATCATTGACCACATTTACGGTTAGCTCAGGGCTAATACTGAGGCAAGCATGGTGCTACTGCATTCATCCCTGACAGGAGCTTTAAAGAAAGCAATATTAGAGTCTGATAAAGTCTAGCAATGAATGACATTGCTTAGAATGATCTCATTTGGATAGTGCTAGCTGCCTTGCAATCACACCCAAGCTTTGTTAGCCTTTATAGTGTTTTGGGTTAAGTATTCCTTTAAAGCTGTATTATGTAAGTTTGGAGAATTAGCAACCTCCCTGGTGGTAATTTCACAAAATGTGTGCATTCCATTTCTCTGAGCAGATTTGTTTAATGATTGCAAGTGTGTTCACATTGAAGGAGTATTCAAAGTGAACTCAATAAGAACTCGACACTACTTTAAGCACTCTTGTTATTTCTCAAACAGTGCAGCATCAACAAAAGCCACTGACCAAGATCTGTTTATCTGCACAGTCGTTTAGCTCTCCAAATGAAAATCACCATCCTCATTGCAACATGATGCATAATAAACATTGAGGAAAAAAAAATAAAAATCAGGATTTCTTGAACCTTGAGTATGACCAAGGAGTATTGAATAAGAGTTCAAGGCAGCATAGAACAGGGCTATTGAATTAAGGGCTTAGTGTCTGCAGTTCTGTGCTCCAACTCTTCCGAGCTCCACCACTTACGAATAGCCCCTTTATCTAAGAAAGGATCCTACTTAGTAAAATCATGTTGCTGTTAGCAGGCTTGGCAAACTAGAACAGCTCTGTAGACAATAGGGCTGCAATGGAATAGCCAAAAAAGTGTGCTTTAGGATTGTCCCTGCATCATGTGAATGTTGCACTCTTGTCTGGTCCATTTGTGATGCAGATCTATAGTTATATTGATATGACGGGCATGGTTAATGACGAACGCTTCCTGGACCGCCTCAACTGGATGGGCAGCAAGAACACGTTCGACCTGCAGGACGGCTCCATCTACATCCTCAATGTAACCTTGAACGATACAGGCACCTACCGCTGCTACTTTGACCGAACGCTCACCTTTAACTACTACGAGTTCCGCACCAACATCAACAAGACCATCACCCTTAATGTGGTGCCTAAGGGTGAGTGAGGGTGGATGAGGTTACTGCATGCTGTCACAACCAAACACAAAACCGTGTTAGAAGAGAGAAAAAGCTTGAACATAGATTCATGACCGCATCCAACAGAACATCCTAACCGGATGTCAAAAGCAATAACACAGGAAGCAAGGACACATTTTTGTGTCATGAAAGTAAAGTGTTTCCAAGGCAACAGGCTTTCATCTCTCTCTGAGTAGCCTTGACTAGCAAACAACTGCTTATAAATCTACAGGTAATCGTTGTATAAAACAGCCACCATTCAGGTAAATTTATCCTGGTGAGCATTACCACTTACATGCTTACGCATGTACTTCATTTAGTTCATTTAATTTTTCATCAGAAATCAGCTCTTCTTTGAAAGTTAATGTTTCATTGATATTCACTCACCACTCAAATTACTGATAACATATATTCTCTATATGTTTCTGGATGATGGACCAGCCTCTACTTGGGAGTGACCTTTGTCTTCGTCCAGCAGTGGTTATGTGGGCAGAAATTGACCAGTGATAAAAGAGTGGCTCAATAAAAGGCCAGTGGCTAATAGTAAATTGTGGCATAGGTGAAGTTGGACCCGGGAAAATAAAGGGCGTGTGCAAGAGCCCATGATGGGGCGGGAGGCTGGGGGACCCAGGGGGCTGGTGGTTTATACATCTCCTCTTAATGGAAGAACAGAAAGAACAGTAATACATTAACGTCACTGATACTTCACTGCACAGATATGCGTTGAGGTTGGGCTGATTCAGGGGGATTGCGGTGCCATCTATCTGTAGATAAAAAGGACCCTTTGACCCTTTGGTTGAGAGATGATATTGCACTACACCAGATACAAGATTATGTAATACACAGAAGCATTTGTCTTACTTTTTACATTCCTATAGTACTAATAACTCAAGTGGTATACAGCACAGCATGACCCGAACACAAATTTCTATATATCTCTAAAACACTGAAACATCAGTCGATATCCTCAGTATCACAGAAGCCTGAGGTCTAACTTGTCTCTGTGTGTAGCGACTCGCGGCACGGCGTCCATCCTGTCGGAGGTGATGATGTACGTGTCGATCATTGGACTGCAGCTCTGGCTGTTGGTGGAGATGGTCTACTGCTACAGGAAGATAGCAGCCGCAGGGGAGGAGGCTCTGAGGGAGAGCGCGTGAGTAACACTTCAGACTACTAAAAAACACTCCAGGGTCAACTTCCTCCCTCCCTTTCTCACATACACGCGCACACACGCACAAATCTTCTTTCTGTTCCATAATCGAATATTTTACACGTGCATGTTCACTTGGTGGTATGCCACATGTCTGTCTGCTTCTCTCCTGATTTTCTCCCTTCCCTTCATTCCTTCCTGTCTGGTCCCTCTCTCTCAGGGCTGAGTATTTAGCTATAGCCTCCGAGAGCAAAGATAACTGCACAGGTGTGGCAGTAGCAGAATAACACAGGTGGGTTTATGAACACCCCCATCCATCCCCGAGGCTTCTTTTTCTTAAAGCCTTGATCAGGAATTGCCAAAATAGCACCACATCTGGCTCAGAACTGTGCTGCATTTTACTGTCTGCAATCTTTATTTATTAAGCCCATTTTAAAAGCACCCAACACTACACTGCCAGCTGACAGGAGTTTCTGACTGGACTTTTTACATCTTCATTTTTTCCTTTCCTCTTCTTGAGTGTGCTCGGTAAATGTAATGGGCTTTAACTAATTGGCCTTGGTTTGATTTTTCAGAGCCAAACCCCCTCTCAAACTTCACCCCTGAAGCATCGAGCTTATTCCTGCTCCCCGAGGTCCATCACATTGGCAGGCTCTGCTGTAACAGTCATCTGGTCTCCAGCCTGCCCCTCCAAACCACCACCCTGCTCTCATCACAAAGACTGTCAAAGACGGTCACAAAGCACAATTCCTCACGACCGTGTTTTATTTCACCGAAAGCTCTGTAACTGTGTTGAGGTATGGACTTTTACAATCTCTGTAGTAAGGAATCAGTGCACTGCAAGGGGGATCAAATATAGCATGAATAAATGTATAACTTTAAACATTATAATTTGTATTGAGCATAACATGTATATATGTATTCTAATATTTTTGTTTTCTTTTTTTCCAGTCAAAATATGCTTTATATGCAAGTTATAATTTACCAGTGAGCCACTGGCCATCAGAAATGAGAACATTAATATAAAAAGAGGGTAAAAAAAATAAATAAATTATATATATATATATATATATATATATATATATATATATATATATATATATATATATACACACACACATTTTAGGTTATGATATAAAATTACTTTAAATACACAATATAATGAACAGGAAAATTAAGTGTCATTAGCCACTAGATGAAATGTGAGTGAGGATGTTCAGATCAGTCTGTGACTGAAAGCGTAATGAGACTGGTAATTTGGGTAATGGATCGATCTGCCTCATCCGTAGTAGCTCGGGTGGCGGTGTCAGTAGTGACCAGGTCACGTACAGCATGATTAACGGAACAGACCCGACATACCAACGTTAACAGCAGGCATACTGCGGCGAACCTCAGTCTAATTTCTTCTCCTTCTCACATCTTTAAAGGGGTATCTGAAGTCTGTAAATTGCGTTAAATCTGAGACACCAGTGCAGGCTACATGTCAATGAAAGAAAACGAACGCTGCAGATTAGCATCTAGCACTGCCATTTAGAATGCACGACAGAGCGCAGCTAGCTTTTATGAACTGAAAGGGATATCAGTATTGGTCTTTACCATAGTTGAACTGAAACGCTCAGTGGTCCCCGCTTGCTTCTTGTAGGTTCAATAGCGATCAACACTGTGCAGGGTGACCGATAAACGATGGCGTTCTAAAACAGGAATATTGTAGATTTTAAAGTAGCACGTGACTTGGAACAAATTCGCCTTTATTGAGCGATTAGCGTAAAGCATTCTAGGCCTACATGAAAGGGACGCGAGGCTTGTGAGGTTGCTGATTAGTATAAGGTGAAAACAGACGACTTCCCTGAATAGCGTTTTCTATATATATATATGCATTCAAGCTAAAGTACTTTCAAGTGTAGTTAAACCAACATGACCACAGTTCTCTTTTCATTGCAAAAGGGTATTGCGACTTGGTCATGGTGTTCTTGTGCCACGATCTTAAATAACTGTCCAACAGTTAATATTGTAGCCATCGAAAAGCTTCCCAAACGCTCCATCATGCCAAAATGAAGGACGAAGGGCTGCACGATATTTTGAATTTCAGTGAAATTTGAAATCAAAACTGCCAGGCTGTGCTGCCTCTAACAAAAGAGTATGCAAGCCTTTTACTATTTCTGCATGACATTCCAACAAGAAAAGTAAGAATATAAACTTACCTGAGAAGTAGCTAAAAAGGACCATATTATTTCCCCTTACCCCTTGATCGCCAATTCCTGTCAGAAACTACAGGGGGCAGCATAACACTGCCAACGTCTAACTGCCTTTCCCCCCTCCTCCACATACCAGAGAAGGGTTTTATAACTGTGCTCACAATGAAAATCTCAAGACTTTTAAATACCGATTCCAGTACCTTTCAGAATTTTACGTAATTGATTGTTTTATGAGTAGATTTTTACTGCATGTTAGTTATTTTCCATAAATGATAGTAATTAACATTGAAGTTATGCCTCTAGTCTCTTAGTGGTAATGATATAAGCACCTATTATTAAACACACCTCTTCCTCTTACCACGTTGAGAACTCCACCATTCTCATCCACATTACTGACTGCATATCACTTGTTTATCCTTTTAAGGGAGCACATCATTCAAAATGCTAAAATTGCTGAAAATGAATGAAATATTACATGCATAGTGGCATGGTCTTGTTTGCATAAGGGACTTAGCCCTGCTGTCAATCACTAGCAAGGTCAGCATTACTGAGTGGCATACTCATTTAACATATTAGCTTGTTTGAGTGCTAATATTACTAAGAGACTCCATGTATAAGTCAAAATGTTGCTTGCCAAAAAGATATGAAGTATAATAAATAAATGAAGTAATGAAAATGTGTGATTGCATGTTATGTTTATTTCTTGGGATCTAACTGATAGTTATGTTAATTTGTTTTCAAAACAGATGAAATAAATAAATATTCTTATGCACTTTATCCACTGATACAGCTTGGTACATAATTAGGTGTAAAAAATGTGGTGATCGTAATTGAGCTACATTCATTTATAACAATAATCAGAAGAATTGTTTCAAGCTGTTTTACTGTCACCCAGATGGATGTTTGATATTGCCTGGGTTCCCCAGACTGGAAATCATCAAATGCATAAAAGCAAGTGAGGACATTATACACTAGTTTTTGTTACTTTTGAAAGAACACACAAACCCAACTCTCTCCCCTACCCCCCCCCCCCCCCCAAAAAAAAAAATACTCTCATACACACACACTCACACATTATGCATATGCAGAAATAACCCACACTTAAATTCCCTCAATTCTTTTTTTTTGTGATGTCACTTTTACAATCAGACCTTCACAGTAAAATCAGCCCTCCCCACAACCCAAATAAATAGAACAGCAGATCAGCAGACATGAGGAGCTGGACCACAGCCTGAACTCCAAGGACAAAAAACAGAAAGGAGGAAAAGAAAGAAATATGAGAGACAATGTAGGAGAGCAGGCTGGAGAGGCAACAGCAGTAACAGACATCAGCAAAAAAACAAATAAATAAACAACAATGGATAAAAACATACAAAACAAGTTCAATCAAATGTTGGAGGCAGATGGAAGCAAGCAACCCAGCAGTACAGTGTAAAATGCTTGGTTTAATCCGGGCTTTGAGCTTGGCTTGCTCCCTCAGTCCAACCCGAAGAGCCCAAGTAAATATACGACTCAGCGTCTAATTTTCAACTTGCCAAGTGTACAGTAAGCCTGAATGGTTCAAGTCTGGTTCCAATATAATACATGAAGATAATGACTCAATACAGGACAGACCAATTCTACTTGTACACTCTGATCTACGCATATGCAGGGTCCATGTAACAAAATAAATTACATTCAGAGCAAGGGGTAGGGGTGAACAGTGGTAGAAAGTGTAACAGTGTATTTAAAGACATGAATGTACTTAGAATGGGCAGTTTTGCATTTTTATCCACCTGTTTCTTAATGTCATTGTAACAGTCACTGCATTCTTCTCCCACATATTTATTGCTAAAGCTGGTAGTCATGTTCACATCCCTTGGATCTTAATTGGTCCATGTTTGAGACTAAAACATAACATAATACTCAAAAAGAATCATCAACACAGGACGAGACTTCTCATTTAAGTTTACTGAAATAAATACTGTAATGGTCAAACACGCCCTTTATGAAGCTGTTTTGATTATGTTTCGGCCACTCAGCTCCTAAAATAGAGACACAAAAACAAAATTTGGGAATAATCTCTGAAAAGGAGAACCTGCCCCTTCCATCTAAAACCGAAAACATTGAACTAATGTGTGCACATACAAGGGCCCAGAGAAGTTAAGGGTGGGCAGATTGCTTCTCCTGGATCAGGGAAAGGGGCAGAAATGGAAGTAGGAATCCAGACATCTCGCTTCTTCTTGCCGGAATGTCACGTCTCCAGGTCCCATCCAGAGAGAAAATGTGTTGAAAGTTCAGTCACAAGGCAGACGTGCGGTTTCAGGGACTGAGATGTGCTGGGGCGCCCCGTGCAAATGCACTCATCCATTTTAAAATGTCATCTGTAAGAAGCCTTTGTCGAGACCCCTTCCCCATTGTGGAGAGAAAGTGCCTGGACAGAATAATTTCAAGGTCAAGCTCAGGTGGAGGTGCGGAATAGGAGTGGAGGGAGCACTCATCCAGACTACACCTTGGTTGCCATACACTCCAGTTATTGCTTTAGTGCCGAAGTGATTTTCAGACAGTGCCACCATTGCCATTCAGACACAGTAGAAAGGACGCTCGGCTAACTTTACCCAGCGATTAAACCACGTAGCGACCGCCCCTCTGACACAAATCAGAAGCTCTCCTGGCAGGAAGGAAAATGTCACTGTCTAGCATGTCATCACATCCACAGAGAGTCTGACTGAGGAGTTTGTTTTTCTGTCTGTGTGTGTGTGTGTGTGTGTGTGTGTGTGTGGAGAGCACACTGTCACTGCTCCATGCAGGTCTCGGAGGCGGCCGCGTACGGGGGCTCAGCTGCAGCCTCGTGCAGCCCTTCCGGATGGATTATGCCACTGTGCAGCTTCTCCAGGGACTGCTTCATCTGCAGAGAGGGAAAGGGAACAGACTTCAATCACACACGTACATGAATGTCATCGTCATCATCAAAACATGGTGGGAGTACTAACAGCACCAACACACCAGGAGTCTCCAAAAAAAGTATGTGAACATCACAGAATAAACCTAGTGCCACTGAGAAACATCCACTCAGCTCCTTGTTTTTATTGCGTGATGTCCGCCATGACTGGCCACTAAGGACTTTCTCTTATTTTTATACTTTTCACCCATCTGAGTAATTTTATTTGCAATAATGTTATTTGTAATCAAATTACTTTGTTAAATGGGGGTGCTGATTGCATCCACAAGGTTGTGCGTGTGTGTGTGTGTGTGTGTGTGTGTGTGTGTGTGCGCGTGCACGTGTGTGCACCCACCCACCTGGTCGAGCAGAGTAACAGAGGACTGTAGGATCTGCTGCCACTTGCCCAGCTGGGCTTGGTGGAACTGCCGCTGCAGCTGGAGAACCTGTGCCCACTCAGCCGCAGACTGAGGGAGAGGGCTGTGAGAGAGAGAGAGAGGGGGAGAGAGAGAGAGAGACAGGGAGAAAGAGTTAAGCCACTGACAGAGTCAGGTATTGGATGGTGGTCTTTAGCATATAATAATGCAATTTGGAATAGTACTGTTGGTGGTGGCGGCATGCAACAATGTGTGGTGTTGGATGGTGATGTTTCGGGATGGTGCATGTGTGGAATGCTGCTGGACTGTGGTGTGTGGTAGTGTGTAGTATTGAAGGGATCATGTGCTGTGAGGTACTGTTTGTTTTAAGGTGGATGGCTTGTGCACCTGTCAGAAAGCGAGTAGGAGTGCCAGGTCTCCAGTGTGTGAGCAGCCCGCTCCAGAGCCCACAGCTTGTAGAACAGCATCATGTTCAACGCTACCAAAACCACCAGACTGCAAGAGGAAGAACATCACCACTTCAATATATATATGAAATAAATGCATTAGTATGGTATGGTCTGAAGTAGTGGTTCCCAGTCCTAGAGTCATAGTGCTCCACAGTTGGCTGGGCTGCCTAACTCTACTCCTGGAGATCTATCACCCTGCAGAGTTCAGTTCCAACCATAATCCAAGATGCCTGATCTGGTTAATCAAGGTCTTCAGTCACATATGAATACAGGGGCCAGGTATGTTTGAACTGAAGATCTCCTGGGCTGGACGCGGGCACCTGTGTGTGTGTGTAACACCAGCACCGGGTCTGCAGGATGGCACTGGAAACCACCAGGCATTGTGATATGTGAACGAGACTACACAGCAAAAGTGCTTCGTACACAAAGCCATAAACAGCATACTAAATAAAGCATACTGTACCTGATACAGATCCTACACACAGCAAGAAACGTGGAAAGCCAGGGAAAGACGGAGAGGAAAGAGAGAGGGGAGAGACAGATGCACCAAGTAGCGGTTAAAAAGCACGCAAGTAAAAAAAAAAAAGCGAAAACAAGACAACCAGGCAAGCCGGGTTTTCCAGACTGCCAGCCAATGTACAGCATTCTTCATGCAAGTCTTAACAGTACCATATCTGAAACATTTTGATATCCCTGAAGCACAGTGTTTGAGAGGCCTTTGGCGTCTTAGTGCTAAGAAACAAATCTCACTTCCCAGAGTCCTGCTGTTTTACAGTGGAAAAATATTACACTCCTTTGTAAATGTTAGCAAATGTTGCAGATGTTGATGCTTGAGAGCAATGTTTGAGAAACCGCTTATATGTTTAAGTGTAGGCAGCCTTCTGTGTTACCTTGTTAGCTAATAAACATTCCTATTGGCTTGAACATGCCTGCCTGAACATGCTTGCAAGTCTTAAATAGCAAAAATGTATCTTTGTTTTTCGCAATGGACAAAATTGAACACAAGGGACTCTAAATAATTAGAGTAATCTTTAACGCCATTAATGTAATTATAAATGTCTCACATTTACAAGCCAGCAATGTAAAATATTAACCTACAACAAAAGTTTAATCTACAACAAAACAACTAGCTAACATTTGTGCAAATGAACATTCTTGGATTGTAATTTACATGTAAAACTGCTTACCTAATTACACGATTAATATAAGAACAATGTTGTACAGGATGAGAAGAAAGCATCATCACCTCACAGGAAACAGCGTTCATTGTCTTCTCTGCTAACCACTTTGTCTACTGTTAACTTGGCTACATACTTAACTAGTTAGTTAGCTACTGCACAGATGTGCAGAGACCAATTGTGCATGTGCATTTCAACATTTAGACTCAGTCAGTCAGTCTGTTCATCTGTGAGTGAGTGAATATGCTTCTTCTAGACTGGCTTCTACTAGATTGTCCAGTAAACAATAAGAAAGAAAACGTCTGTGCACACCCCTGACCTCCCCCCCCCCCACACACGCACACACACGCCCATACACACTCACATGAAGCTAACGATGAGCAGTATGGTGGATATGTTGTTATTGCTGGCTGCTCCGCGCCACCTGTCTCCAAACTTTAGGTACTGTGCCCCTGAAAAAACACATAATTCCACATTTCACCACTAGAGGGCAGCGCATCATGACACCATCAACTGTACCTTGCCAACTGTACACCTAATTGCTTTTTTGAATGTGTAGTGTGTAATATAAACAAGATTATAATATCCACAACCAAACCCCACTGCAATTCCCCATTTTATCATTAGAGGTTTACCTCAGTGACAAGACAATGAATCCAGCTAATCGCAGAATCTCACCTATCTATTGCCTCTGTCAGCTCACCTGCATCTCTGTGCTCTCTCTCCTCAGCAAGTCCGCGATCAGCGCGTTCTCCAGCTCCACCCCCTGGCCCCTCTCTTTCGGAAGAGCGCCGCGTGTTTCGCTTGCGTCTGCGTAGGCCAGCGGCTAGCTTAGATGTGTCTGCAATGGCGGCTTCACCCACTCCAACCACAGACACCTCAGACTGCAGCAGTGTCTCGAGCTTACACACCTCCACCTCTGCACGTCCAAAACAAATTACAGACAGACAGACCCCAGGCACTGTTAGCTTTATAATAAGAACAGTTTCATTGTCACTGCTCAGTACAAGCACAAGGCATCAAAATGCAACAAGGGTCAGAGCACATTGAACGGCGCTCCTGGAGCTGAGAGGACCTATGAACATGTGGGGGATGCTGTTATATCCAGAACCAATACTTTTCTCCTGTGCTGTTTCTATTGACTTGGCAAAGCCTGACTGTGTTTGTGAGGTGAACGTGCAAGAAGTGTGTGGTGTGTGTACCCATGTGTCTGTAGTATTCCTCTATGCCACTCCACGTGTTCTTCTCTATTAGAGCTTTCACCAGGCTCCACGGCTGCTTCCTGTAGCAGATATCAGACGAAACCCTGCACATGCCAGCATGCACACACACGCACACGTACACACACACACACACACACACACATGCACACACACGTTACCCTACATAGCCATTTGACACCTGTAACGAAACGCTAGTGGGAAGGGATCCACGTGCATGGCATATAGAGAATGAACTGAACCAAAACTCTACTCCAAAAGATGGAACCCATGAGAACAGGCTAGGCAAGTGTGAGAATGAGCAAACGTATCAAAATGCTACTCCATAAATTCTTTGACAAAACAAAACAGGTCGAGACACAATCAGGAATCGTTAGTGCTATCGTTAACTTTACCGGAAGGCTCGGTATGCAGGCACAAGACAAACAATACAATACAAAAGAGACAAAGGAAAACCAGGTTTATATGGTGGAGTAATCAGTGAGGGAACTAGTAAGTATGACTAATATGCAGGCGGGACTGATGGGTGCAGGTGTGATGGCAATCAGGGATTGGGTCGCCCGAAGATGTGAGAACACCATCATCATCAAAACCACAGCAGAAGTACACCATGTGGCTGGGTCTATGGCTTTCTGAGCATCAGCGTGTGTGTATGTGTGTGTGTGTGTGTGTGTGTGTGTGTCACCTGAGGCGGCTTTTCTGTTTACTGATGGCTGTGAGGCAGTATCTGTGTATGGTGTAGAAGTAGTCCTGGTACGGGATGCCCGATGTGATCACCTCCGAGTCCACCACATAGCACTCGCCCCGAGAACTGCTCTTATACAGAGTCTGCACTCACACACACACACACACACACACACACACACACACACACACACACACACAAGCATCACTCTCACATCCAGTCTCCACACCATTGTTTCAACCATCACTTCATCTAACTTCCAGTGAAAAGCCTATAGACACAAATCTTTAAAAAGGAACATTTTTACCTTTTAAAAACAATACAAAGTAATCACAAATGGATTTATAGAGCACCTTTTCAAAATCTCTCTCACAAATTTCTAGAACATTTGTTAAAAATTCTTTTCACAAGCAGTCTCTAAAATGTAAACTAACATGTACACAATTGAACAAAGAATCAAAAGGAGTGTACTAATGCCATCTCTCAGGGAGCTCTCCTACTTCCTGACCTTCTCAGTTACAGTAATTTCCTATCATCTTTATTTACCCATGACTTACAAGGGTGTGTGTTATAGGAAAAGGGTTGTAAGCAAAGGGGGGACCCACCTGTGTCTCCACCACAGGGGCTGTTTTGGGGCCTAGAGGGTTGTTGATGGCAATCGTGTAACTCAGAACTCTGGTGCTGTTCCCACTGCTGCTGTCCTGCTGCCAGTCCTGCACCGAGAGATCTGACAGAGAGAAAAAATAACTGAGCTAGACTTTGTGTAACGCACCGTGGGAGAGAGAGGCAGAGAGTCAGAGGGGATCTGTTAGGAAGACTGTTAGAGAGAAAGGCTCGAGGCACACGAGAAGGAGCGCGGGACAGAGCAGAACAAAGAGGGAATGGGACAGGAGGAAAGGAACAGAGAGAGAGAGTATCTTCTCCATAGGAGCGAGATTTAAACTATGCATTGGCAGAAAGGAGGGACAAACAGTCACTTCAGGACTGGTCCGACAGCCTGTGTGTCATAGTCCACTAGATTTACATTTGCCACAGTGTACAGCCTGCCAAGACACACATCATGAGAGAGTGCGTGAAGCCATGAGAAGGACAGAGACAGAACAAGACTAGAGATAGTGAGAGAATAAGAAGAAGAAACAGAGAGACCTAAAGCAGTGATCCCTATACAATAGAAAACCAATATAGCGTAAATGAACATGAGCACACCCATTAGCGGAACAAAGAGCCTGGATAACAGCATACCAACCTAGACCAGGCAGTCAGGGTGTCGCAGAGGTGGGTGAATGGAAAGACAATGGCCTATGAAAACCATCCACTGACATCCTACACCACTTGGAACACTCATGTCCCACCAAGCAGGACAAGCCCCTCCTCTGGGAAAAGCAGTACATTGAGAAGGTGTGCCTCCAGCTCTCCACAGCATTATGAGCATGTGTGTTAACAGCCCCAGAGCAGCTACAAGGACTTACGACCAAAAAAACACCAGTTGTGTTGACGCTGAGTGGTAGCTAGAACTGCGAACAGACCTGCCAACTCAGCTTTACCAGTTTTTCACTCCATTAGCAACATCAGCATTTTGGAAGATGCATCCTTTAAGAGTGGAACATAATCTCTGGCCCAGGTGTAGAACTCTTCTGATGAAGATAAAGGAGAGTGGACAGCTGAAGGTAAGAGGGCAGCAAAGGTTGCAGTAGCAGAGGGCTAACAGTGTGCTGACCGGTAAAATGGCGCTGGGCAAAGAGGTGCTGGAGGAAGTGGGTGTCAGAGAAGAGCAGCTCGTGCAGTTTGTCCACACCAATGCGCAGCACTGTGTTGATGTGCAACCGGCCTCGGAGATCTGCGCAGAATGACTCCACCTCACCTAGAGACAGGAAATGGTTAAGTGGGACCAAGCACACACACATGCGTGTGCGCACGCACACACACACACACACACACACACACACACACACACACACACACACACACACACACACACACACACACACACACACACACACACACACACACACACACACACACAGACACCTCCTCTTCAGCTAGTATTTCATTAGCATTATTGGGCTACCTTAAAATTACATATTACTATGATGCCACACACCATTTAACTCCAAAGTGTCTACATCTAGACACGTCTAGATAACAATCTATAATTAAGATACCCATCAGATAAACATCAAAAAAGCTAGTGAAACATCCTGTAAAATTTACAGGTATATTATGTGACATTTGCTATTTCCTAACATCACTGAAAGGATGGCTGGCAGGAGATTAAACTAGACTAACTCTCTTCCTGGGTGTCTGAGGAGTTGCTGGGGTCTGTAGGAAGCTCCTCATCATTGGTCATGTCCAGTGATGACAGGTTACCCAGGCCAGGGGAACTAGCCACTGCTGTCTGATTGGTCGGTTCTGGCTGGCTGTCCTGCCCACCCTCCTCCAAGTTCTACAGCAAGAAAAATTGGCTGTTGTTATATGAACAAATCAATGAAACTTAAGAAGAAAAAAAAGGTTTATTATAACTATAATTATTATCACTGATGTTATAACTACTCTGTTGTATATATGTTTATATTTTATATGTATATATATAAATTTATATACATATTACATAATTAATAATATTATATAATTTATATTACATAATTACATTTATGTGTATATATATATATATATATATATATATATATATATATATATATATATATATATATATATATATGTACATGTTATTTTTATATTTTACTATTTTGTATAGAATTTCATATGTAACCAGTTTCTACACTATACACACAGTAGCATGCATGGATGCATATATACACGCATATGCACACACAAAATAAGGGTGCTTCATCTAAATGCTTCTGTCATGTCTGAAGATCATCAATATAATCAGAATTTTAAGTATTATATACACTTCTAACATTTCACAAGGATCTGCAGCAGTTATTTCATTAGATGCAGAAAATGGTTTTGATCACACAGAAGGGCATTATCTACTTACAGTTCTCAGTAAATTTGGATTTGGTGATACCTTGAGTTCCTGGATCAAATGACTTTATACCACTCCATTAGTTTATGTTTGCAATAAATGTATCTATTCTTATTCCTCCTTGAACCAAGGCACTGATTAAGGTGCCCAACATCACTTTTGCTTTTTGCTCTGGCATTACATCCTTTTTGTACTGACCTTAAGTCTGCCTCACATTAATGTGGTATGGTTGGTTATGGGGATGAGACTAAAGTTTGCTGATGATTTTAATATACTTTAGTCATCCACTGTCTGCTATTCTATACACTAATACTATTATAAAATTATTTGGCTCTTTTCAGACTATGAGCTTAATTTTCCCCAAAAAAATTGATTGTTTTAAATACCGTAGTTGTTAATGTTAATGCACATCATGTACTGTAGGTGTTAATGTTGCACATCAAATGTCTTCTATCCAGGATGCTTTAATTACCAAAGTACCTAAAGGGACTTTCAGAGGTGGTCTGTTTCTTTCTCTAGCAGGCAATGAATATTGTAAAAATGTATATTCTTTGTATACTTTTATTTTTATTTCAATACCTTCCATGTTTTTACCTTAATCAACGTTTCCTGTAAATAGACAAAGCTATTTCTGGATTTATCTAGAATGGTAAGGTTCCTCGTATTAGGAAATGTATTCTTCAACAATCCAGACATGCAGAAACTCACCACAGAAGCAGCCACGCCGGTGTGTGTGGAGTGTGTGGAGTGTGTGGCGGTGTTGGGCGGGGAACTCTGTGAGCTGGGCGGTGAAATGGACGGACTCAGCTCCGGCTCAGCAGCTGGTCGGGTTCCCGGAACCTCCACAGGCTGGGAGGGTGAGGAAGAGGAGGGTGGTAAAGAACCAGGAGTCGCCAGCACTGAAGCCTGATCCAGCAGGTCAGTGACGGAGGCTGGCTCCTCACTAGGTCTAAAGACAGCGAGAAGAGAGAGACAGAAAGAGGAAGAGGAAGAGGAAGTGAGACTTGCTATTGACTTCCTATTGCGTAAAACACAAAAATATTAAAACAAGGCAAAAGTGAGGCCAGAAACTGACCGTGCAGTGTCATTGGAATTATTTTTCTTTTCATTTGCACCCACACACACACACCTTCGACTAATAAACTGCATCTACACTTGCTCTGACCAATTTATATGAATATACATAATACTCCGAGCCAGCCTCAAAAGGACAGAGTGAGCTGTATTCAGCAGGATCACTTCCCAAATAGCAAAAACAGACTGCAGCTCAGTGTGCACTCACAGCAGGCCATTCATTTGTTCGGCAGTGGGGGAAACGTAGTCATCATCCTCACTGGTCAGACCCAGCTCTGTACCGTAACACTGATGCACGATGTGCCACAGCTCTTTAGGAGACAGCGTCTAGAAGAGCGAGAGAGAGCGTGAGAGAGAGAGATTCCACCATCAGTGCGAGAGAAAGAGCGAGAGAGAGCGTGAGAGAGGCCATCAACAATGCTAGAGATAGAGCAAGCGAGAGCAAAGCTGCCAGCTCTCAAACACACTCAGCAGTCCATTATTAGAAGCACCACAGGTTTTAACTATCACATTGTAAGTGGTAAGTGTACAGTTAGATACTGTAGCCTGTCAATTGCCATTTCCAGTTTCTGTTAGCCATCGTGTAGCCTTCGATCAGCTTCCAACAACAGGACCACTCTTGGCTGGCTATTTTTGACTGGCAGACCACTCTAAATCCAGCAGTCACACTAAAATATTTGAAAACCCAATAACAACACTACTGTGTCTGACCCTCTTCTACCAGCTCAGCAAGCACAACCACACCACTATCACGTCACGTTAACACTGTACTGAGCTTGTGCTCAGCTGTATCTAGCTCTGCTGATCTTGTGATCGTGCTCAGGATCTAACCAGTGACGAATGGGGCAGAGGACGACTGACAAATCAGGCATACCAACAGACGGCCTACGGTCTGCAATATATAACATGCACCTATAAGATCTACTATAAAATGTATCTATAAGACAGGTATCTCATTATGGATCTGGTGAGTGTAGCCTTCCATCAATAACGAGAGGTGTAACTGGCTGGGACAGTGGGCTGCAGAGGAACCTCACCTTGTCCATCAGAGCGTTCTGCCACAGTCTAAAGATCATCATGTAACTGCGATCCCTTGCTCCAAACGATGTGAAAAAGTGCTGAGGATGGACAGATTGGGAGAGAGGAGAGTCAGTGGGGGAGACTAAAAGCTACTCTGTGCACTGGAGTTTTAAAATCAAGCGTTTATTAGCCATTTGTTTGCTCCAGTGTGAATGTGTGCGCTGTTTGGTGTGTGTAACTACCAGCATGTGCATGCTGTGTGTGCTAACAGCATGTGTGTTAGCAATGTGTCTGCGTTGTTTGCGTTAGGAATTGTGCTGCATTTGGTGTGATTTAATGTAAAACTTTATTTGTTAGCTGTGTGTAATGTGTGTGAACAGTGTGAGCATGTGTGTATGCATATGTACCTTATCCTGATCCGTGCTTATCTGGATGGCGTTTGGGATAAGTTTGGCTGTTTTCTCTTTCGTCAGATTGGTCACCTCCCTCAGCGGGATGGTGATCTGCCACAAACAGGAACAGACATTGAGGATACAGACCTCAGCACAGTTCTCACAGTAAAAGAGCTGATGTAGGATTGGGTTTTGCCCCTCATGTCCCAATAAATACAGCAGTGCAGACAGGTCTGAACCCAGGTCAGCAGTCAATGCTTTGTAAACATAGCTTGGAGCTTGGAGAGCACAACAGGCAGTACAAGGGGAAGAAGGCTTTAATCTGCATGCTCCCCCAACAACAACAAGTAGTAATAATAAATCAATTACAAGTGATAATACAAGACAAAAAAAACAATGTACATCATTGTCTTACAGATTGTCTGTGTGTGTGTGTGTGTGTGTGTGTGTGTGTGTGTGTGTGTGTGTGTGTGTGTGTGTGTGTACGTATTTATGTCAGCATGTACACGAGGGAACTCATGGAGAGGCCCATAGATATGTGCTTTGGTTATAGATGTATGGTGTATTTATGAGCACTGAGTCCTGTGTTTGGTTAATCTGTTCAAATTGGTGGCTGTCAGAGGAGTCACTGATGTACGATCATACTGAGTGCTGTCCAGGTTGTATTGAATTCAGTGGTTTGGTTTTTGATAGATGCTAAAAAGATTTCCCTTGATATATGGTGTGTATGTATGTTTTTCAGAGTGATTGATAGTAATGTTGTTTTTCTTGATTTCCTGATTTTTCTTATGTATATGGTGTGTTTACTGAGCAGTGCGGGCACATTTCAGATAATTTCTGGCCAGTGTAGTGAACTCT
The DNA here is from genome assembly GCF_041902795.1 of Electrophorus electricus. NCBI lineage: Eukaryota > Metazoa > Chordata > Actinopteri > Gymnotiformes > Gymnotidae > Electrophorus > Electrophorus electricus. The sequence continues at coordinate 34,097,602 of NC_137497.1, read as the reverse complement.
GTGAATTACGTTACATTGTATAGAGTGAAGGTTGGTGGTGTTAGTCATAAAACTGTGCATTCAGAAATAAGGAGTAACAGATCATCTTCCCATTTTTTCAAAGGCACAGAAACTGTTAGGTCTGATTCAGATATTAACCTATACATTTTGGAGTTTGTTTGAGGAAGGAATATTGAGAAGATCTAAAATTGAAGGGGTAAGGTTAAATATATTTTCTTTGCATTTTATTTGTGAACATATGACTGATCTGCGTATATTCAAGACATTGCTTATTTCTACTGCTTTGTGTCTCAGTTAGATATGAGAAAAATATTGTTCTGAAAAATGTGAGTGTAACGTATAACATGTGAAAAGTGTAAGTGAGATTTGGATTTCGTTGCTTAGAGTTTGTTTTACTTCTCTTACTTCTCCCCATGGTTCATCTGTCTACATTTTAAACATTTGACTCTGTAATGTAATTGACTGGTGAGAAGATACTGCTGAAAGTTAGGACTATAAAGCCCCCCTGAGGCTTAGGTTTTTGTAATGCGGTTAATTTCATTGTAGGTGTTTTTTTACAACTATAATTTGGAGATAATGGAGGCTAAAGTTTTAAGACAGGTACAGGGAGGTTGAATAGGAATCACTGAAAATGAATACCTTACTTTCTATACTACTGTTATTTTGATAGTGGATATTCTTCCAATAAGTGAGAAGTGAAGGTTCATCCAACACTGAAGCTTATCATTTATAGTTATGAGTCATGGATTGAAACTGACAGTGTAGCCACCTCTGACAGCTGGGTGGAGACTTTGCCCAAATATGTGCTGAGTGCTTAGGGGGATGGGTAGGGATTCAACAGCAGTGTCTGATAAGTTCACATTGAATGGGAGGATGGTTGATTCGGCTCAGTTAATAAAATAACTGGAGATTCTGAAATAGTCTGAATAGCCTGCTGAACTAATAAAAGGATTTTTCAATAACAGTAATATAATATTTGCATATAAGATGATTTTTTTATTCTGTACTGTGAGTCTGAATAACTTTGATATTTGTATTTTGTCATATAGCTGCTGCTAATTGTATAAATATCAAGAACAGAAAAGGTACTCTTTTATAAAGATGAATGCAGGAGTTGAATTTATGATGAATGAATATTTGAGTGTGTGTGCAAGCACGCAATTAGCAAGTGTATATATGCCCTATGCATGGGACATACAGTGGTCTCCCAGCGGAAGATGTTGCTATAGAAGCAAATCCAGTTCTCAGACAAATACAGACGGCCCTGTAGCAAAATGTCCTTCTGAAGAGCACATGAGTAGTCTAGAGACAGAAACAAACCATTCATTAATTCAAACCAAAACGATTATTTCCTTAGTTTTTAACTACAGCTGAACACTGATACAGGGACACACTGACCCACTATCAGACGTTCAGTATCTGGAAGATTCTTGAACAGTTTGCGGAAGTCCTCATTCTTCTGTTTATATGTAGGACTGAGCACCTGGTATGTGTGTTTGTTTAAAAAAAAAAAGAATAGAGAGAGAGAGAGAGAAAGTCAGCGAGCAGGAGATGTGACTTGACAGATGAATGCCAGCAGCTGAATATAAATCACTCTGCTCCTTGCAGCCCTGCTGAATCACCAGCATACTCACATTGTACCAGCTCTGCATCTTCTGAAAAAACATAAAGAAGAAAAACAAATGACTTTGATGCACTTTATTACATACTCAGGCCAATATCCCCACCAATAAAGGAAGTAAAGACAATAAATGCATTCATCCATAAATATCTGGGAACTGTTTACTAATTTCTATTAAAATATGATTTTACGGGTCAGTGTTCTTGGCCTAGAACATCTCTAAATGTGCTTTTCCACTACACAATACAGTATAACATGCAGAGTCTAGATGAACCAGTTTCACAGGTACCGTTGGTAAGAAATGCACAGAGGTACTCGATCAAGGCAGAAAATGACTATGGATGACTATTTGATGCAATCCCATACTGTCTGGTGGAAAAGCTATGCAATCTCCCAGGTGTGAAACACCATTATAGTTGCAGTACTGAGTGTGGTCTTTTTGATGCGAACCTTACCTTGGCATTGCGGGTGAAGTGGCGGGAGGCGATAGGATATGATGAGGTGGATGAAGAGGGTGTAGGAAGCAAGGGACTTTCGGACCCACCCCCACCACTACGCTCGGCAGACCCCTCACCCTCACTGACCCGGCCCCCCAGCACCCGTCGTCGTAGAGACGGGGAACTGCCTGGAGTGCTTCGTGGAGAGTTACTGGCCGTACTGCCGAACAACAGAGAAAGGATGATGAAAGAGCGCACAGGTAACACGCACACACACATTTAGAAACAGATATACAAAGACACATGCATGCACACACAGAGGGACAGGAACATAGACACACAAATATACAGGCACATTCATACACACATACTTATACACACACACACACACACACACACACACACACACACACACACACACACACACACACACAGTATTAACAGAACTGCAGATGTTTACAATAAGCAAAGGCAACGATATACAGTCCCACACTGTCAACACAGTAGATTTTAGCTTAGAACAAGCTATATGAACTTGTTCAATGCACAAATAGTGTAAAAGGTGAAATCACGACACATCACAAACATATTCTCAAACTTGGCAATAAAAAAAATAAAATAAAAAATAAAAAATTCTACACACTGCTGCCACTCAATGTGTCCAGTACAGTGAGCTTTGATCAGGATCTGCAGAGAAGCAATCCTATTCTCTCTGGCCTTGCATGACCATACAGTAAAAGACTAAATAAATAAATAATTAATTAATTTGCAAGCTCCAACATCCAGACTACACATAAATTCACACTTGGAAAAACTGAATTCTGGGAACTGAAAAAAGCAAGACTGTTGAACAATCCTCCACAGAAATCACCATCTCCTCACAGAGATGGTCCTTAAAATGCAGGAGACCTGAATCAATCCATCTTACACCCTGACACTATGGAACAACCAGAACAGGTGTGTATCAACACCTGAGCTCCAATCATAACCCACAGATATCAGTCCTATTTACAGAAAAACAATCATTGCTATGGCAGCATTCTAGTAAAATAGAGGAGTCTACAAGGATTGAGGCGTCTGTACACAAACACAAAGCCTTATCGGATTATCAACATTTCAAAAGGTGTGCAGGCACATTTTAAAACCATACGAGGTCTTTTTTTATCTTAACTGATGCAGAAATATGACCTCTAATGAAGAATAAAATTTATGTAAATTATGTTCAGTTTATTCTATAAGGGATGTGGACAGAACAGATGTTTACATTCACTTTATTTAACTAGAATCACATCTCAGGATTTCTGTATATTGGTCTACAGTGCTAATGTCACATCTGGGACACATTCACGCCAGCTAAAAGAAAATAAACTCGATGAGATTCAAACCCAAGAGGAGAGAAAGAAACACCAATATCACACAGTGAAGATCAGTAAGACTACAGTTTACCACAACCTTACTACTTAGTTTATATATCAGAACATTAACACCAGACTCGACACTGTTTGTTTGAGACCAACATATCATGCTTGCTCTTTCATCATCATCTTCACCATTATCTTCATCATGATCTTAATCATGAAAATGCCTCAAGCTTGCAATTGGTTTGGACTGCATTATTATGACCAACTCTCCTGTTTTACTACCAAAATCATCCAGGACCTTCTAGACAGAAAATCACGTTGTCGTTGTCATGGCAATGGGGGTGCGCGAATAAAATATATACAATAGGTGATCAACTCACAAGAACCACCATCACTACCACCCGTGTTTTGTATAGAGGTACAACTCAAGGTAAAAACGGCATGAAAGCGCATAGTTTATGCGCCTATGCGAAGGTCGGAAGGATCAACACTCCGTTAAAAAATGACAGAACAATAAACCCATGTATGTGCTTTTGTGCACGGCGAAAGCGGGGATCTTTAGCTAATGAATACAAGCTTCTCTTAAAGGTACAACTGCCAATGTCACTAGAATGAATGAATGACCGGCTGCTGAAGCGTGTATGACAGACGCGAACTAGCAAACACCGTCAAACATGTTTGAACATATACACAAAACATATTCGTAAAACATTTGTCTGCACTCGGTAATACGCAGAAGCAGACCACGTACGCACAGTCTCTAAGTGTCAGAAGCGGCAGAAAACTACGGAGGTGAAAGCAAAGGTCTTTATAGAGGACGTTTACACACCGCAAGAGCTGGGAATAAACGACGTTTGCCTGTTATCTTAACCACGCAACGTCCACAGTGTCTACTAGTGTTATGCGCTACAATAAAAGAGTAGAGTCAACAAACTTTAAACTTCCCGTGCATTCAGCAAAACCTTTACATTATCACACATACAAAACGTGTTTGATTATTTAATGACAGACTTGGTGTTATCAAAAGTTAAGATTTGAGTAAAGATATTCATACTTATAGGTATAATAAATAAAGCAGTGACGCTGTTCTACTTACTCGAACATCTCATTGGGTGTTCCTTAATTTGACTGTAATCTGTCAATATGGCACTCCGTTAAAATCATGCCAGGGCCGCTTGTCCAACGCATAAGACACGGCGTGCCTTCATCCACGAATGTTTTCAGTCATGAGGAATAAAATTGTATAAAGCCTCCATTTCAAAAGAGGTCCCGAACCTCGGCTTTTTCCTTTTTTAAAATGAAAAGATTTTCCATCGCGAATATTCCAGTTAGTGAAGAACCCAACACACAAGAATGGAGAGGGAGGGAGGGAAAGAGGGAGGAGAAATGAGGATCTGGCCAGGAGGCGGAGGTAAACCTTGCTCATCGCCGAGACGCACTAGCCTGATCTTTTACTGCACTGAGTCGAGCGATAATAAGGGATTCGAACGGCCGTGTGCGTAGCCTGCGACGTTGAATAAAATAACTTAAACATGCTGGGCTTCAGTACAGTGGGTATTAAACGACAGCTATTTCACTAACGCATAATTACAGAAGGGATGCAGTTTACTGACACGCACTGGACAGTTGACACTACCGGCCATTGCGTTAGCGCAGACAACAGCGCTCCGGCCGGTCCAAACCAATCCGTTAAACCTCATTCTCCTTCCCATGTCGATAGTTTACAGAGTTTTAATCCAGTGTGTCCGGATCTGTCTCTATAATCTGTTTTCCTGGGAGCGCATTGGTAATCTCAGTTCAAAGGGCAAAATGGGAGGGGTTTACAACGTATAGGAGGGCCAGGGCCGAAGAGTGGGATGGAAAGAATGTAAATAGAGGATAGAAAAACCTTTCTGCACACGTGAATCCATACTCTTTAAAATGACTTTCATAACTGCAATAGCCTTGCACTCACAGGGGGAAAAAAGACAAGTTTCTAGTGGGTTTTCAGCAACACACAAAGGTTTATGTGACAATTTAAATGACAAGTGCCTTCACGCTTCACGCTTATTAAAACATACCTTTTATTCATTTTAGCTGCCCATGATATTTAATATTGTATGACACCAGGTTTCCTACACAAACATATTTGAACGTGGCCAGGCCTCATGAGGAGACAACAGCTAAGAAATCACCAAAAAGGTAGAACAGAGGAGTCCAAGAACCTCAAAATACATGTCAAATAAGAATTCTGCTTAGTCTGCTTTCCACTTCTACAACAAACGCCACACTACCTTATCCACATTATTGGAGAGACATCTGGATGCAGACTTGCTTGGAAAAAAAATGACAAAGAAGGAAAAAAAGAGCTTCCAACAATCTGCAAGGAATTGTGGGTGATCTGTGGGAGAGAGTAAAAACCTATTTGAGCAAAATCAAGGGAGGATGGACATCAATGTTAACCTCCTTACTTCAAAGCCAAACTGGGAAATCCCAGGGAAATAGGAAGAAAAGCAAGTGGGTTTAGCATAGCTTCGCTGCACATTTGTCTGCAGGTTGGCCTCCTCCTGTGGAGAGGGTTCCTTCTTTGTTCAAGAATGCTCCAGAACAGACCCATAATTCTGTGGTACAACAGCACGATGAGCTGTTGAGATTTAAGGCACTAAACTTAAAATATTCACCTCATATCACCAACCCCATCCTGAAAGCTCAGGACAGCATGGAAGAAGGGTAGAACTGAAGATTATAGCAGCATTCATTATTAGGACTGGAGTCCACTACATTTCTATAAGTAGTTAATGTGGCTCCCCTCACATTTGGTTGCATGTTGATCAGAAGTCCATAAACAAATGTTTGACTAGTCTGGTAAGAATACACCTTATCTTAAAATGTTCTGCCAATTAGACTACCACTGAGTGAATCGGACAAGTCCAAGCTAACCCAATCAATGTAACAGTGCAGTAAAGCTCAAATCAAACAAACAGTATCTTAAATAACTGAACATTTGAAAAGTTCAAGTGAATACACTACAATGGACCGCTCTCTTGAAGTTTCACAGTGAATGGTCATTTAGTAGAATGACCAGTGCAACATAGGTACCCTTTTTCATATATCAGCATATAGATGAGTGTACTGGTGAATTTAAAAGGTAATAAATCACACATGCTCATGTTTTTTTGAGGAAGTATCGTGGGACTGCATTGAAACTAATCAGTTAATTGAAATCACTATAGCACTCAAATTAGTTTCTAGTTCAATCACATATTTCAAAGTTCATGAAGGTATTCAACTTATCAGCTCAACATGTCAATATTTTTCTCCTGAATGCATCCATTTTTTTAACATTGAATTAGCAAGCAGCTCTGAACTTTTCAGAGCTAGGCTAATTTTAGCACGAAACACCAGATACTGCTGGGTCACGTAGCAACCAACTCAAAAGAAGAAAAGCAATTAGGCTAAATCTAACAATTAAGCCTTCCAGACTGACAATTTATACTGACAGTGGAAAAACCCAGCTGGCGCATACAAATCTTCTTACACCACTTCCAAAGTTTTTTTTTTTTTTCTCGAAGTGCTTGTATGTCTGTATCACTTACAAACCACAAAGCCTTTACAAGGAACAAGGAACATGCATTGATCTTGTCAGATAAACACTATGTAAAGATAGCCATAACAAACAAGGCCACCATTGTACAGTCAGCAGCTCTGACCTGCCAGGTCAGCATGCAGGTTTATTTGAGCCCCTGAACATAAGCTCAGCACAGAATCCAGCAGATAGCATGGATCTAGCCCCAAAGGCTCTGCGATGTTGACTATAGCCTATTTAGCCTTATGCCAATAGATATGATAATCACTGTCACAGCACTAATCAATGTTTAACAAAATGTATTAAAATTCCTCTTCAAATCTCCTCCATTTTGACACAATCCTGCAAAATCTGTAATTTTTACAGAATCTGGAATGGTTCTCTAGTAACATTAGATAATATTTTATATTTTTCTAAGTTCATATCATATGAACTGAATATTTATAAACTTATTATAATACAGACAGCTGTAACACTATGTAATGGACACAAATTTAAAATCAGGGTTGTAAAATCTACAAAAATTGTTATGTCAACCACTACAAACATTAATTTAGGAAATGTAGACTTACAAGAGTGGACCTACAACATTGAATATTTAACTTTTTCCCCTGTCCTAACATACCTGATTTAACATGTCAGCTAATTACGAAGCCATTTATAAGGTGAATCAGCTGTGCTGGATCACAAGAAATGCTGAACTGTAAAATGCTGATTGATTATACTGTCTCAACCTTTCATGAATATAGACTATTATTTTCTCAATTAATAAAGTTTTGCATATGTTAAAATGATATTCCAAAACACAATATCTAAAAGTAAAATATCGCTACTTGTCAAAATTTGGTTTGTGTTGATTTTAAAAACAGAAAAAGCAAACTGGGTAATGAGATTAACCCTTTCGAATCTTAGATTCCAGCTTCCGGTGTACTGATGGTCTTATAGCAGGCTTATCATTTTACATGGTGCAAAAAGAAACAATCAACATAGGCTAGCTATAGAAGCAAAAGCATTTAAAGTTCAATCAATAAATAAAGAGAATGACATTTAGCACAGTGTAATCTGTACTGCCTGACTGATTAAATCTTAATACAGAGAGGTAAGGAACATTCCAGTACTTATGCTCAAAATAAATGTGTGGTGTGGTCTCTGCCATGTTTTAGACCAATTTCAACTCAGACAATTTAACAGCAAAAAGCGATCCTCTTCTCTGCACCACAGTGCCAAACAACCACATTTCACTATCAAAATTCCTTGACCTACACAAACAGATATTGTCTATTTTCTATAAGAAAATTCATTTTGACAAGAGCTCCAAAATAAAAATAATATAAAAAATAACTAAAATAACCAAAATACCTGAATAATTCCATAAATGCATCGCCAGGGGTCAAATGCAAACCAAAACTGAAAGGTAAATATCAGGTTAGTAACACTGCAGGTTGAATGGAAAGGAGAAGGGCACTGCTGTTAATGCATGCATGGAGCAGCTTCTGCCAGCCTTTTCACTGGTATACTGCAGCATCACCACACAGCTCTCTGATTGGTCGATGATGACATCATAAGTAGAGCAGCAAGTTCCCACTGGGCAGTGGTGATGTCATGCAGAGGATAGCCTGACAACTGAGACCGATCCCTCCGACTCCCAGCTCATTGCATGCTGAACTGGTCTGCTCCTTCAGTAAGCTTACCTTCATCAGCTCTCTTTGTCACTTCACTAATAACCCATCTCCTAACCCACAATGAAACAGTTGTGTATCTGAGTATTGGTGAGATTCTCTATCTCAATTTTCAAACTAGATTTTAACTGCATGATAATCTACTTCTTTGTGCTTGTTCCAAATATTACTTTCATTCAAAAAAGACTGTTTCAAACCATTTCAAGCACACTTCCAGTATATGAAGAACTCAAAATCTACATTCTAAATCCTTTATGATATTAAAATCTAGACAACTCCAAACAGCTTCCCCCTCGCTATGCAAATTATGTCAGGTTTCTACTAGAAGCAATGTTGGGTTACCACCTTACTTGGCAAAGAAGGCTTTCTGTGTGTTTTTTGTGGGGCGGAGTTGGGGATGGGGCACACTGACCTGCAGCTGTCCCCGTCTGAGTCCTTGCTGAGCAGGCTGCGGATGGACCAACGAGAACGCCTGCTCAGGGACGAGCTCTGGGAGCAGGAGCGAGATGGGGGCAGCGGCAGAGAAGAGAAGCCACCCAGCCTCTCCACCCCCACCTCGCCAAGCACCTCCCCCCTTATGCTAGGCAACAGGGTTCCAGGCGTCAGGCTCTGCCCACTGCTCCTGTGTTCTTTGGCTCCGCCCCGGTCATTTTTAGACGGGTTCTTTTCATGAGTTCCGGGTTCTGGCGGATCCTCCCACTGTGCATGGGTTCTGTGCTTGTTGCGGCTGCGGTTGCGAGGGTGGCGGCGCCGAGGTTGTGGGCTGGACGAACAGGACCACGATTCGGTGTCAGACGACGGAGGGAACACAGTCAGCATCGGGATCGCAATGGGTTTATCCATAGCACTTTCTGGGAATGGTATGATTGATTTTAATATCAAAGCAACTGTAGGTACATCCTGTGCTTTTTGCCTTCTTTTCTCAGCTTGCTAGCCCAAAGAATGCAAGTGACGAGATTTATCATGTTTTTGCACGTCATCATAATTTCACTAACAGTGTCCATGTTCTCTTTCAGTCTTATTAGAACTCTTCACTCATGTTTGTAAGTTCCAGATCATTTCAAAACAGTTCTAGCAATGCAGGATATTACAGTGTCGTACAGCACTGGCAGCTATTCAGTCACTTCCTCCCAGTCTGACACTCAGTAGTACTGCAAGAAATATGGGGTGGGGCATTTACAGAAAATGTTGCCCTCTTGCATAAATATTGTTTAGTAAATGTTCCTTTTTCACAGATGTAAAAATAAACAAGAAAAACAAAAGCAAAAATATATATTTTTTAAAATTTAAATGAAGGATGCAAGTATGGTGGAAGCCCAATCTTCAGCCTGAACTTTTACCACTTGTGAAGTGTCCTTGTGTAATCAGAGTGTCCACCTACTCTCTCCCATCAGTATAATCCATAAGACAGGCTGTTCTCATACCTGCCTCCTCACTGACACAGCAACATGTAATCCCATGGTGTCATTATTTATGAGGCCCTGAGGAGAGGAAACATTGTGTTTACTGCTTTAAAGCCATGTGTCTACAAAAACACCAGTAATTGTTTTTGAATTTATTTATATTAATAATTATATTGATACAAGGTTTAATGTATTAGTAAAATTGATGGTGTGATTCATGTTGTGTTATAATTTCAGAACTCTGCTGATGTTGTGCCTTTAGAATATAAAAGTGGTGACCCTGACATTTGATAATCCCTAAATCTGAAAGAAGACATGTGTTTTACCCTTCACCATATTACAAAACCTCTTGTTACAAAGTCCAGCAATCAGAATTGTGCTTTTGAAATTCCTTATTCTATTTATTTGTACTCTACTTGTAAAGCATGCCTGGTATGTTCATTTTATGACTAACTTTATATGCATATGCTAAATATAAATAAAATAATCTTATTGCAGAATGTGGCTTTAAAGACATCAACGTTTAAAACCTTTTATTTTGTTGTAGGGAAGGGGAGCCCAGCAAAGCTTGATGAAACACACTTGAATCAACTAATCAGTTAGGTTTAGTAGGTGTGCTGCAAATGACCAAATAGTGATGGGAATGTCTACTATAGAGTCTTAGGATGCCAAGAATAAGGCTGCTAGTTCCAAGATTTCTGTGCTCTTTACAGTATTCATCAACTAAAGGATTTTCAGTGGATCATGTATACAGCAAAACACTGTGCAGTCTTTAGGTACAGAGCCAGAGAAATAAAAGGTTTCTTAGGGAAAGCAGGGCCACTAAGTGAAAGCAGCATTCGTGACAAAACATCTTAGTCCAAATTACTTCAGCACTTCAGAAAAAAAGGACTGGGTGCAAATTAAAGATAACAGTGCAAACTCAGGTCATATATTTTGAATTTCGGCAGGTCTAACTCAACCAATAAAACCCTCAGAATTAATATTTCATTTAAGACAAAAAAGGTTTCTGTCTCTCTATTTTAGTGAATGGACCTTGAAACAGGGCAAAGTATTATGATATTTTACATTGTAATATTATCAAACTTTTCAAGGAAGATCCCTGAAAAGAACTGAAGAAAACGAAAAGCGCAAAAAACTACCATTTACAAGTGATCAACTTTTTAAGAATAAGACTGCCTTTTGACTTCTGACAAACAAAATAACTACAAACATAAATGTTAAGATACACTAAAAATCTGTTAGTCTCTATAGCCTCCAAAGCAAAACATACATCTGGTACAGTTCAAGTGACAATGTAGTTATAGCTGATTTCATCTTTGCTTTAAAGTCTTTGAACAAGGAGTCGGCAGTGACGGCCATCATCTCTTTTCCATCTGTGAATGTTTTTTGTGTGCGCTTTGGGTGGCTAATACAAAAATAAGCTTCAGTATATTTTTCTCAATTTTGTAGTGATCTGCTAAACTATTTTTGAGCTTTTTTTAAATCTAATTTAACTTCTCCGAGGTTAAGCGTCCTTGAATGTCAGATGCATTATTGAGTGATTAACTTTTTTGGGCAATAACAATACTGTGTTGGCATAGGCTATGCAAAAAGGTTTTCCTTAATTCTACCACTCCGGGTTACAGTCATATGTCTTTGCTCTCTTCTTCAACGGCCCATCCTCAGTCATTTTTTATGTGTGAAATTTGATGAGAGAAAGAAGTAAGCACTGTGTACGTAATCGTCCCACTTAACTAGCTAGCTAGGCTAATAAGCACTAATGCAGAAGGATGCATGATAAATATAATATCTGGAGTGAGAATAATACACATACGGCTGGTACGACTGACACAGGAGATCTGGGAGACTGACCTATCGATTGTGACTGACAGGACGGTGACCACTGATTTAAGCTAGCATTACTACCTTCTCAGTCTTCCAGAGTTACACATTGTAGACACTGCCTCTGCTGAACAGAACTGGCTTCAAAACACATTGGTCAATGCTAATGAAAATAATGTTTATATTACAGTCTTAATAAATATATTATTACAGATATCACTGGACAACAACAAAAATGCTTCCGAGTTAATAAGGGGCAATTCTTAATTATTTCAACGTCCTAAATGCGGATATAACCATGAAAATTTGTTATTGGCTCTCGTTTTAATGATAACTCCATGTGATCCATAAGAGACATTGTATTAGGCCCAGCTATAAGATGAAAATGTTTAATATTTCAAAATACTGAGAAATATTGCATCATATTGTATCAGATCATGATGATCATACTCAGGAAGGTCTATTGCATCACTGTCTGACGTAAGATTATGCAATAGGGAGATATATAAAGCAAGACACCATAGGACGAGCGATTTATTTCTGTTACTGCTTGTGCTAAACGTCATGTTAGATGTAAATTCAGCTGCGTTAGGTTAAATGTAATTCCAGCTGTGTTATAAACACTACTGAATGGATTCAGATAGCGTCAATCAACAAGTATCAACGCCTCGTAACTGTATCAATATTGCGGACAATTTTTGTTACATTTGTGGGGAAGTGACTTTTGCAAATCAGAAGAAGGACATTGCTTCAAATGCAAAAGTGAAGGCGGCATATCATCTGTATTTCGGATGCAAGATCGGTGACCAGGACAAGTCCTGGGCCCCACACATATGTTGTTGTACGTGTGCAACAAATCTGTCTCAGTGGATGAATGGAAAAAGAAAGTTGATGCCCTTTGCCGTTCCGATGGTCTGGAGGGAGCCCAGCAATCACATAACTGACTGCTACTTCTGCATGGTGCCTCCTGTTTCTTGAGGCACTACAAAGAAGAAGAAGTAGACAATAGCGTATCCAAATATACCTTCTGCTATCCGACCTGTTCTGCATGGCGAAGGACTTCCTGTTCCCGAACCTCCGATAGAATATTTCTAATGATCCTTCAGAAGATGACGATGGAGACAAAATGACTCTGGAATTTCCTGGGCCTTCGACGTCGGATGATCAACAGGAAACGGATCCTGACTTCAGTAAAGGTGCATCATCTGCGTCACACAGAATAATGCAGGAAGAACTGAACGATCTCGTTCATGATCTGGAGCTGTCCAAGGGCAAAGCAGAATTACTAGGCTCAAGGGTTCAGCGATGGAATCTTCTTCAGGAAAATGTACAAGTGACACTGTATCGAAAGCGGCATCTGCAGTTACAGCCTTTCTTCAGAAAGCTAGATAAGCTTGTGTTCTGCTCTGACGTCAACGCCTTGTTGAATGCCCTTGGAATCCAACATGATCCACAAGAATGGCGATTGTTTATAGACTCTCAAGGCATTATTGCTGCATTATGGAAATCGTCTTCCATCTATTCCAGTTGGACATGCTGCGGATATGAAAGAGACATATGACAACATGAAGCAGCTGCTGGATTATCTTGAATACAGCAAGTATGGCTGGCATATCTGTTCTGACCTTAAGGTAGTCGCTCTGTTGATGGGTCTGCAGCTGGGATATACAAAGTACTGCTGTTTCCTATGTGAATGGGACAGCAGAGCATGTTCTTTGCACTATGTGAAGAAAGACTGGCCCCTGAGGAAGTCTCTGAAGATTGGAGAGAAGAATGTGCAGCATTCAGCGCTGGCAGAACCGGACAAAATACTTCTACCACCCCTACACATCAAATTCGGTTTGATGAAGAACTTGGTAAAAGTCATGGATCAGAATGGATCAGCGTTTAAATACCTGTCTGAGAAATTCCCTCGGATCAGTGAAGAAAAATTGAAGAGGGAATTTTTGTGGGTCCTCAGATCCGTCAACTCTTCATAGACGAGAAGTTCGACTACCTGCTTAAGGGTGACGAGAAAAAGGCTTGGGATGCGTTTCGTCTGGTGTCAACTAACTTCCTCAGGAATGTCAGGGCTTGAAACTACAAGGTATTGGTTAAAGACATGTTGTCAATGTATTACAAACTTAGATCGACAATGTCCTTAAAGATCCAGTTCCTTCATTCCCATTTGGAATTTTTTCCTGAAAACTGCGCCATGGTAAGCGACAAGCATGGCAAACACTTTCATCAGGACATTTCAGCATTTGAGAAAAGATACCAGGGGAAGTGGTCCACTTCTATGTTGGCTGATTACCACTGGACGCTAGTCAGAGATGATCTTGAGCAGGTCCACAAACGACAGGCAAAGCAAAGTCACAAATAGAAAGGACTTCTGTTACAGTATGTGTTATTTCATAATTTTTCTAATGCATAAAAAAACTGTGAATTTCTAATAAACGGTAGCCAAGTCAGCATTTCTATTGTCAAATTCTTGCTCAGCACCTTCAACTTAATTAAAATTGGCTAATTTTATCTAAGAAGCATGCCTTTTGTATAAATTTGTTGTCCAGTGTATCCAGAAATCACTTAAGATTAATGCACACTAAAAGGAACACTGTGTGGTACAACTGAGATTCTCCATCTTCTACAGCATCCAGTGTTACCACACAGGGTTTTGTTTTTTTTTTACTTCAGTGTGTTTTGTTTATCCATTTTATCTACATACCAGGCTGGCAATGATATGTGTGATAGTTTGGCATTGGGTCAATGGTTTCTCCTTGAACGGGTCTCTCCACAAACATACAGAACAAGAGAAAAACACAAACCCTATATGACTATCCAGCAAACATTCCTGGCATAGAAGATTGCTACTTGTCCTGATCAATTACTAATATACCTAACATCAATAACTATATGACCAATAATAATCCATCTCAAGATTATTTGTATTTAGCATAAAATAACCCTTTTAAAAAGGTTGATTTATTAAGAATGTGAGGGTGTACATGAGCATACTGTTGTTGATTTAGTTAAGCCAAACTTTGTTAACTGACTCTAACCTACTATGCTGTCAAAATAACTGTTAATATTTAAAGCCCATAGTAAACACCTGTTAAAAAATCAGATGTGAAGTCCACAGTGCCAAAAGGCCTTTTGATGAAACATTGGTTCATTAGTTTATATATGATACTCACTCAATGAGAAATTGTGGTGCAAAACCAAGTTCAAGTTTTGCTTTTCTTTTACATAGAATTTAGAAATAAAATAACATTCAGCCTCCAAAGGTATGAATTCTTCATGGGATACACTAAATTAAAATACTATATCACTAGCTAAAGTGCTATCTAAGTTTTGTAAACACATAATGCTGTATTTCCTTGTACAAAGTAAGTGGTATAGATTTTGATCATCGCTGAGTTTTTCCTCTGTTTTAATTTTCTCTAGAACTGTATTTGCTTAATTACAGTGAATGTGATGCCTACATGATAAACATAGAAGAAATGTCTTTCAGACTTCCAGCTCAGTTCAGACTCTGTCTATTATACAAAGACTTGTGAGGAACAAATAACTATGTTGACAACCTCTCCCAGTCTCTTCCCCTACCTGTTAACACATGCTGCCAAACCTGCAATACTACCATTGTCATATTATTAAAAGACAGTAGACAAATCATCAGTTAAATTACTTAATGCAAAAACAACTCCTACAAACATTCCTCATCGGTCATGCTTGCTACAGGCAGCTTATTACTATATAAGCCACTTTTGAAAAATAACACAAGGCCAAATGAAATGGAAAAACCACAACACCTGCTCCAGTTGAACAGGCAGACCTTTCGGTAGCAAATAACCTGACCCAAGCAGGACTATCATATGTGAGGAAAATGTCATTTTTGCACACACGAAACTGCAAAAAAAGATAAGCGTTTTCCCCTTGTGCTTTCCTAAAAGTTCTACAACGCACAACGGCCATTTATAAAACCAAAGACAAGCACTATCCCTATCACAATATTTGATAGTCTGTATGAGCAAGCTAAATCTTAGCTTCAGTTTTATTAGAGTAATAAACCTTTCCATTCAACATCCGCAAACAATGGCCTGACTGAAAGAAGATATCATATGCTTTTCGCTACAAAGATTCTGTCCTACGAAATCAGACTTTTGAAACCAATGAGAAGTGACACAAGCTCATAACTAAAATACAAAAGTACAAAAAAGGCAAGATGAAAAGTATTAACACTTAAAGGTAACAGTACACACACATCACTTAAAGTCACACAGCTTGCCCTTATACAACAGCTTACTATATACCTTACCTGTCATACAACGAACGATATGATTCAACAACTTATAAAACATTAACATCAAAATATCAAATAACTGTATAATACGAAAACCACACAAATAAACAATACAGAATTAAACTAGCTAATAACAACCTACCTCCCGTTCGACGAATTACCCCCATTGCGATGATCTTGTTCGGCCTCGTAGACCAGACGCGCGACAGTGCGTGACGTGATATTAAAATCCACTTTTTCACAGGAACACATCAGCATCCTCTTCCGAAGAATCACTGTGACTTCGTATCTTAGCTATTTAGCCAACGGAGTACCTAAACAGCTACGTTTTCTGGCAGTATACTCTTAATAATACACGCTGAATAAAACTCGTCCTACACCTAGCTAAAATTATAAAAAAACATATTAAACAAAAAGCAAAATGGAGTGAATTAATCATCGAAAAATAATTAGTAGCAGCGTTGGCTAGCTATCTTAGCTACCTTAAGTAACAAGCCAGCCGTCTAGCTAGCTAGCTTCCTAGTGCATGTAACTTGTGAATAATGAAAGCTAGCGAGATCGCAAAATAGCTATACAGCTATCGCTAGCGACTTTGTCTATGATGCCGGTCAGAAAACGGTCTCCATATTCATTCTGACAACAAAGGCACTACAAAGCATTGACTGGTTATATTAGACCGACTATTTTTTCGATGTCCCAGTAAAAGTAAAAATGCATGTTTGAATAGATCCGGGTTATTAGCCAAACCAAATATCTCCAAGTTTTTTGAGTAAACGTTACAGTGTTCGATACAACGATAGCGTCAAAGGGCAGAGACTCCACTAAGTCGAGCAAAAGTTTAAGAGGGGGACAAACAGACATCAGTGCAAAATATGCACACCGTTTAGCGATTAGCACTGAATCTACACCAATAAACTACTACGAAATCGAAATCAAATCAATATAAGTTATACGAAAAATTAAAATAAAACAAATATTTTACTACTATTTCAAACCTAATGGCAAGCACCCCTTCCCTCATCAACTTTATGGTATAATCGACAACCTGTTTGCAAACAGAAATGTAACGGGCGATCTTGACAGACAGGCGAGTTCACGAATAAAGGGCAACTGTTACTTCACACATAATGACAATTTTGGAGTAAGTTTGAAGTAACTTTTAAGGTTATTACATTTATTCCCATGGTTTATTCTACAAACAATACATTAAATCAGTGTGAGAAAAACAACCATCTACTGATATGTGCACCTCTGAGTCCTAGCTGCTTCAAAAAATTCTAGGCTAACCTAGAAACGAACAACCTAAAAGTGCAATATTCATTTTTGTTTTTTCTGTTTGTTTGTTTAATTTAGTGTGCCAACCAATAGTTCCAGGATCTATGCACACTAAATTCTAAGTTCTTAAACGGTGGTAGACTTCAAATTGCAAACCCTGTTTTGATTCTCACATGACCGGTGGGAAAGACCAGAACAGAAAATTGTCGCTCATAGGGTTATCTATCTATTTCAGGCTTACACTACTGGTGTAGTTTGCCTGCACGTTCGGTCCCTCTAATATGCAGCATTTTACGAATTAATACCATGTGACTTGTTTGGAATAAATGGAATAATAAAGGTAATTCTTTGATTTATCCCACTGTGTATTTGGGGACGCTGTTTACATGCATAGTGTTTTGTGATGTTAATATTAGGCATACAACTAACATATAGAGATGAAAGTTATGAAAGTGCAGACTAGCCCCTCCTTACCTTCAGGAGCTGATCCAGCTTTCTTCAGCATTCTTCCACGTTTTTATTTACGTTTTTAACGCTAGGCACTGTGCTGGGAGGGAGCTGGCGCATTTGGGGGCGCAGTTGATGAGTAGCCTAATATCCGATTCCCTCCGGTTCGCGTGTGACCAAGTGTAGGGTCACCTTGATTTACTGGAAACGGAAGGAACAGAAACAAAGAGAAAACTTAGAACAGAAACAACAAAGAGAAAACTTAGGCTAATAGTTTAATGAAGTCTGTACTGGATATATAAGTCAAGTGAATCCATATTAAAATTTGGAAGCTTCTTTGTTTAGGATTATGTAAGGCTATATTACGATGCCCGTTCTAAGCAAGCCTGTAGCCTACATTTTTCCTCCAACCCACTGTCTGTTTCCTCCAACCCACTGTCTGTTTTTAGGCTGTGCAAACATTTTTGAAAAGCATGACACGACCTTGTAGTTTAACGCAATCATAGCACTTATTATATGTTTTCTACCCATTGTTTTAACTCACACCAATCCTGTTTAAAACTCCTCTGAACACTTGCTATTTCGGTTCCGATGGCTGAATCAGTTAAATGCAGAATATTGCCTCAATCTAGAACTGGCCAGATTTCTTGGACTCGACCGAACGCCTCCTGGAAGTCGGCGAGCATCTGGCTATGCGATCAGGGCTAAATATAAACAACAGCGTGTGCGGGTTACTGGAGAAAACAAGCGTGTGTTTGTGCATGCGCGAGCTTGTCCGCGCATGTTTTTGAGTTCGACGTCAAAATCCAAGGCTCACAATATGCGCTCCGTCTTAACCCTTTCTGGCAACAACTTCATTTGCTCAGCAAGTTTCTAATAGTGACAACGCATTTGAATCATGTTGTCACGTAGGCTATTAGTTGCGTGAAGCAAGTATTATTAACCTTGTATTCTATTGAAACGGCCTTGTGGACTGCAAACTGACACTGACTCTTGGTATCAATTCAGCGAAAGAAAACATGTATCCTGTACTAGCCTTCTACAAAGGTTTTTCAGTATTTACACGTTCCCTTCTTTATTTTGATTTTCCTCTGTTGGATGGCCAAAATGTACCATGAGGGTTGTAGTGGACAGGATACACAAGTTGAGGGGTTATGAACCTCGGTGCTTTTATCTTTAGATATAGACAAACCTATAAGTTAATCGTGAATTAAGTTACTTTAATCATAACAGTTGTATGACGAAATATCTGGTAGGTTTGCTTTATGCATGTGTTTTATTAACTTTTCAATGTAAGCTTTCAATTCTAGATTACTTAAGAAATTTAAGGTTATATGATGCTCAATATAATCATAGGCCTGTGTGCTTGTTTATTAATTTATTCAGAATGATACCCAATACACAGTACAGCTGCATAAATATCACAATGTACATTCAGTCAAATAAAACACAATTTAAAATGAGTTGGGGATGTCTTGTAATACATCTGAGCTTCCATGTAATTATACAAATACCACATACTTGGAATGCCTGCAGAGAAACTGAATGGTTACTGGAAGCATGAAAGCTGTTTATTATGATGTAATGATAAACACTTTAAATAAGAAATATGCCTTAAATGTTCATCACTCACTAGTAATTGGGCTATACATGTCCAGTAACTATTTAGAACCAGATAAAGTGTATTGACACTTTATATATTCATTACTTTTGGATAACAAGGCCTATAACTCTGGTTGCTGCTTGTGTTTGGAGTTTGGACTGCCTTTAGCATTCTGTGCCAAGCTGTGTTTATGTGGATATACGATTGGAGTGGTCACTGTCCATA
Organism: Electrophorus electricus; assembly: GCF_041902795.1. Taxonomy (NCBI): domain Eukaryota; kingdom Metazoa; phylum Chordata; class Actinopteri; order Gymnotiformes; family Gymnotidae; genus Electrophorus; species Electrophorus electricus. The sequence continues at coordinate 34,077,883 of NC_137497.1, read as the reverse complement.
GTCAGAACCAACTTGGCACTACAGTAGAAAACGTATGCGCTATACTTGAAAACGCTTAAAATGGGCCTCTCTAGTCTTAGCTTGGCTTTACTGAACTTAGCTAGGTTTGATTGGGTTTAGCTGGGCTTGACTGGGCTTAGCTGCATTTGATTGGGTTTAGATGGGCTTGACTAGGTTTTGATTTGGTTTGGGCCAGCTTTGTGTTCAGCCATCACAGTTTAATTCTGCTATGTGCATATATATATATATATATATATATATATATATATATATATATATATATATATATATATATATATATATATATATATATATATATATATATATATATATAAATTTAAAAACATTTCCTCTATCATTTATTTGATGTATTTTATGTAATGGGGCATGTCCTTAAGATGCTGTAGCCTACCTTTTTCTTGGAACAGTGCAATGGTTTCCCATAGGAACAAATCTGTTTTCGCTTCTGTTTATTTATGTGGCTCAGTCTTCTGTCTATTAACCCAAACAGGACAGAGTGCCCAGCCTTTCTCACAGGTTACCCAACAGAAACACTTTGTAGGTACAAAAAGAGAAATTAAGATTGATATGCTCTTTTAGCTAAGTAATCTATTTTTACACAGCATCCAGTAGATATGATCTTATGAACAAAATTTCAGGAATGGGAAAGATATGACCCATCAGGTCTGTCTGTGGCTTGCACTAAATGGCCAAATAAGGGCCGTTTTCATACTCCATCATTCTCATTCTCCATCTAATGGCAGTACACTTTATTGCACACAGATCTTACTCTTCAAATGTTCTGAATATTGAAAAAACTCATCCGCAAGGTCTGATCCCTGTGCTTTGAGATAGTAAGTCATGTATATTTTAATTTTGTAAAATTGTTGAATCTATAGACTTTCCAAATATGTCGGTATGTGTTAAGAAGACGGAATGGATCCTGAATATTGCACAACCTTTCTGTGGGTTTGCTATTGATTTCACTCGTGCTAAATATGAACGTTCAAACCTGAAAAAAACTTTGTGTGCTTGCCACAATTTCCACAAACAACGTAATATAAATCTAAATTAACTTAAGGAATGGTTCAGTTTACTATTGTTAGCAGGCTACGTACCAAACGTTAAATTACAGATAAACGTAATTTGTGTAATGTAGATAGATTAGATAGATTTACCAGCTGTGTGGATAAATGTTTAAAGGCTTTCAACCAAATTCTAACTTCTCAAATACCATCTTGAATTGCAGGGGTGTCACATTAAGACATAGATTCACACGGTCTAAATTTATCTCTTTAAACACGAGAGCTAGACGGGAGGACGCTATTTTCCGAAAACCAAAGTGGATTTACTTGGAAATTTCACGGAGTTTGAAAGAAAACATCGAAGATACAATAGTCTACAAGTCTTGTTTATATATAGATCTATACATATATATCATACAGAGTTGTTTTTATTACACTGAAATAAGAAGAACTGCGATATCACATTGACAACGCAGCGAAGTGAGAAAATGCGGCTGCACTGTTATCAGAATCAATAAGATTTTTACCAAACGACATTCAGAATATTTTTTGACAATTTGTTAATCCACTTCATAGTCATTCTTCTGACAATGTCACGAAAATTCAGACCATTTTTATCTCTGGTAATGTTTTTTGTATACGGTAAGTTGGCAAACATTTTTTCTTACACTTCTATGTGAATCGCAATATTTATGATATGTTTTTATGTAGGCTTATTAGAAGGGAAGTGCTGATAACCCGCAGTTAGTTTACAATCATATGATACTTTTTGGGAGTTCTGTTTATAGTGAGATAATCATACTTTATATGCTGCAGGATATTATTGTTTAAATAAATATATCTGGCCTAAAACTGACTGAAGCAGTAATAGACGCTGTATTTCCCCCAAAAGATGGGACGGAAGTATTGTTGACAGCTGCCATAATATGCTGGAAATGTATGCTTATGCTAGTCCTGTTTTGCCCACCCTAATATTATAAATATTTAATCTTAAACAAAACAAACAACCACAACCACATAGGGCTGGTCTGGCTGCAGGTATTCATTCCAACCAAGCAGGATCACCACTGGTTCAAATGATCAGTTTGACTAAGACCATCTGAATCCAGTGTGCTTAGATCTAAACTGACCTCCCTCCACTTCCATTTTTTTGTGGCTGTGTTGTTACTGTGACTCTATTACTGCCCCTGCTAGTGGGGTGGACAGCACCTCTGTGCTGTGCTATCTGTGTGGAGGTGGACTCTTTGACAGAAGCAGCGGCTGGAGATAGCTTCATGCTGGGCTGTATTTCCTGTAAGAGGAGACAAGAGGTCCCTGGAATCACCACTGTGGACTGGCACTTCAAATCCTCCAAAGCCGATGAGTTCTCTCATGTAAGTATGGATTGCAAAGACACTGTAAATCTGGAGTCATGTTCTCATGAACACACCATAAAGATGGGGTGACATCTTCATGTAAACTGGTATTGAAACCTCAGGGATGTAACTCTATACTATGTGCTGTTTAGCCCACACACCTACTTCTTGATAATTAACTGATGCTGATGGTTTAAAGGAAGGAAAACTGCAACTTCTAATAAGGTTTTACAGTGCAAAGTGTAGGTGGGAGAAGGCTCCAATGGAGTGTCAGAATAACTCAAACGTGATTTACTTTAGTGTTGATGCCCATCTGTGCATGTACTGTTAAATTTAAGAGCCTGTAAGTTAGCAGTGCCTTGAGTTGTTATAGATGAATTGTCCAACTGAGCCAGATATATTTACCAAGAGACATTATTTATTGTGTTACTGATCAGTTGGAGCTAAAACTCCCATATTCACAAGGCTTCTCTGTATAGAAGTGTGGATCTCTGATTTATACAGGGATGAGCAGGCAGAGTGCCACACCACTGCAATGTTTTACCTGTTCCAACACACCTGATTCAACTCATCATCTTATCAAACCCACGATGAGTCGAACCAAATGCGCCAACACTAAGAGAACAATAAACTATAAGATGCTGTGGATCTCCATGACTGAAGCTAAAGAGGGTTGTTAAAACATCCATAAAAAATAGGCTTTTTTTCTTCCGGGTGGCCAAACAAATATGAAAGAATGTAAGGTAGCTACCCATCTGGAGAGCATGTGCTTAACCTTCATCTAACACACCCAATTCAGTTAAGCAACATCTCAATATTAGAGGCATCTATGTTAGATTAGAATGACTGTATGTCTCTAGGTTCACCATTTGACATTCTAAAAATAAGAAGCTCCTGTTTTTGTAACCAGTCCTACTTTACCAAACAATGGGTGTCTCCCTACTAGATCTTCCATTATGATTACCCATTGTCAACCATTCTTCATGAAGACTTTGAGGATCGGCTTGAGTGGCATGGGACGAAAGGGACAGAAGACATTCAGATCGGCGCTATCTTCATCCATAATGTCACGTTCAATGACACAGGCACCTTCCTCTGCACATTTGAGCGCACACTCTTCCTGCCTGCAGGAGAAGAACACATCCAAATACAAAAAACAGTCCAGCTGACTGTTGTGCCAGAAGGTGATATCTTTTGTTCTCAATCAATTTTATCAATTTTCTGTTCCAGATGCACATTATGTTTTGTGTTTCTGCTTTGTATTATAATGCTTTCCTTGCCCCTTCAGCTGCAATCAAAATGTACAAAAACAGCTACTTAATTAAGGACTATATTAATAACATCATCATCATTATCTTTCTTGTCTCTTGTGTCATGCTCCACTCGTCAACCAGCCAAAGATCCACTAATTGTACCTCACAATCACTTATCTGCTCCCATTCACCAGTGTATTCCCTGTATAATTCCCTGCACCTGTTCCCCATCTCACTTTCCTGTTTAAGTCCAACAGGTGTCCATCTCCAGCACACAATCGAGCTCCACAGTCAACTTCTGAACCTGCTACTCTGATGTTTACATTTATTGTGGCAATTTTACTGCTGATGCCATTTTTTTTCAGTCTGTGTTTGTTTTTTGCTTTTCATTAAAGAACCCCTTGTGTGTTCTGTACATTTGCCTCTCACTCTGTGCCCACATCTTGTTTGCACTCTCATCCAACTTTCAACCCCTCATATTGTTTTCCTCTCTCCTGCTTCTCCAGCCAAGCGTGCCTTGACCGCAGTGATTTCAGAGATTATGATGTATGTGGTCATAGTCTTCCTGCAGCTGTGGATTATTGGAACGCTCATATACTGCTATAAAAAGATCTATGCTGAAAATGAAGCTGAGGTTGCCAGAAAAGCCTTGGCGGCACAAAAAGAGTGAGTCCCTTTTCTTATTGTATGGCCCAGTGAAAAATGATTAGAATTCCCTCATCTTAATTCACCTTGTTTATGTTTCCCTTGAAATTTATATGAGTCTGACTCTGATTCAGAATGACATTAAGCTCCAGTTTTATTTTCTTGACTTTACAGACTTACTGAGGCAAAGGACAATTGTGACGGGGTGCATTTGGAGTAACTGCTTCTTTGACCAGTATTATCATCATGTTGGTGCACAGGCTTATGATTGCTGTAAAAACTGGTTGGGATGATTGTAAGATTGTGCAGATTTTGAAGTTGTATTTATTTCAATTCTGTGTCTTTACTTTCTTCTGTAAGCATTAACAAATACTTAAAAGCTTTGCTGTTGCAAGCAGAAGGTGAACCCAGTGCTGTGACAATGCAGCATAACAGAGTCTTAATAGAGTTTCAGAAATATTACAGAAGAGGTGCATGAAGTGTTGAGGTTGCTGTTTTATAATTTACATGGCAGGTTATTTCCTGTTAAGTTGTTATTAACAATTAATTAAAAATTACTGCATATGAATTTGATTATTTTTTGTGTTTCCTGACCATGCTTCAGATGACCACAGCACAAACAAATATAGTACAATCAGTCTGTTTTGTTAAAAAGCTCCGTATTGGGTTTTATTTGAAACAATGAACAATTCAGTTGAACAAAGTATATGTAATACTTGTCAGTTAAATACTCATCTGCACCTTCAGAATCAGAAAGACAGGAACATTATTGTAGCATGCCCGAAGTGCATCAGGACTGTATAGATGATTACATTTTCTCCATCAGCTAAATTATTGCTGAATTAAAAACCTCCTTATGTGATGTTCAAACATGTTTACTAGCCAGGAAATAGTTTTTTTTGTGACATTTGGAAGTGAGGGGTGAGGCACAAGTGACATACACAAAAGCATCCTTTTGCATAGAGAAAGTAAAGGTGCTTCCTATAATGTATGACATGATCATGTTTGGCAAAGTCCCTAATGGAAGTCTAGGGCCCATCAGTGCGACGCTCTGGACTTGCCCACTGTGGGGATTAAATAGAGGGATGATAAATGAAGGACAGGTGAAGGATATAAACTGGTGATTGGGACCAGGGAAGTGAATGTGCACTGTGATCGGGGTGCGCTGTCGGTGAGGGCTGTGATTGGTATGTGTGATCTGTGAATGGCTGTGTGTAAATGGTGCATGAAGGCTGTAATTGGTGTGTAAAGGATATGATTGGTGTGTGTGGTGTGCAAAGGCTGTAACTGGTGTGTGTGAAGGCTGTGATTGGTATGTTGTCTGTGAGGGAAATGGTGTGTGTGGTGTGTGTGAGGGCTGTGATTGGTGTGTGTATGGTGTCCAATGGCTATGATTGGTGTGTGTGGTCTGTGTGGGCTGTATTTGGTGTGTATGGTCTGTGAGGGCTGTGATTGGTGTATGTGGTGTACAGTGTGGTGTATTTAGACATGACAGTGAGAAATTAAAAGAAATCTTGAGAAGGTTTATAAAGACATTATTTATAATGTCTTTTTTATTGAGAAAGTTTATAAAGACGTTATTACATAGACACACAAAGACATTACTAAAATTGCACTGCAAACTGTTAGGTTGTTTACAATTAAATGTAAGTGATACATCTGACAACTTTCTGGTACACTGACAGTCAACTTATTGGCTCTTTGTTAAAGTTTTCACTGAGCCCCGAGGTCCTTCATCATATAGGGTTTTTGCTTCATCAGGATTTCATACAGAGCATTTTTCCCTCCATCACCAGCTGCTCTCATGGGCCCTATGATTAATGCTCTCATCATCTTCTGCTGCGTATGCTCGGCCATGATGTTGGAATATTCTTCATCGGTGAGGATGCCCCGCATCAGAAGAATGTCCAAGATGGCTTCCAACCCAGTGGTTCGCTGTACCAGATCTGACCACTTTGCATCGATGAAGGCAGCGCCTGAACATGCTGTCAGCATAAGATCAGAGTGAAGATCGGTATGAGATCAGAGTGAATATCAGCATGAGATCAGAGTGAAGATCAGCATGAGATCATAGCAGATGTAGGCTGACTGGTTCTTATACATATTTATAAGGGGAGGTCATGCTCTACCTGCTAGCCTATTTAGTCGTAATGCTGAACTTGTATTATTCTGTTTTTCCTGTAGTAAAACTGTCACTGAATAAGAAAATATATTTCTTTACCTGAAGCTGATATGTTTGCAGTGGTTGATGTCCCTGCAGTAAACCAAGAAATTCATATTGTTGTTCCTCATTTGCCAGGTCAAACAGACATTTAGAAAAGACATTTTTATTCCAAGAAATGATGGCAGAGAATTATGGTCTAAGAGTGTGTGGAGTGTTTTTGTATGTGTGTCTGTGTGTGTGTGTGTGTGTGTGTGTGTTGATTTGTTTTCAGCCATGTGAAGCTGTAATGTCTGCTACACCCATCTACTGCAAGTGGTCTACTCAAAGTGGTCTAGGGAAATATTTATGGAGATGTATCTAAATAAAAGAAAGGATAAAGGTCTAGCGGGACAATCAGTTAAAAATATGCTGATGCACGTATCTAGGATGACCTACATATTTATCAGGTGTTATTAGCATCTTGCTCGGCCTGCTTAACCAGGTGAGATTCAAGCCGTATAACACACTACTTATAGTTGATGGGCATATTGGCTACATGCTGCCTCTTGTAAATATTGAGTGACTGACTGGATTAAATGCATATAGTTGTATTCTTTACTGAATCACTTGTGTTTGTCAATCTATAGAATTGATAAATCGATTTTTATCAAATCTACATTAGTATTTATTCAGCCATTGTCATCTAGTTTCTTCATAATTTAATAAATAATAATTAGAAGAAGAAGAAATATTTATTATTATTATTATTTACTTGTTTTAAATTGTATTTATGTATTCATTTATCATTTATTTCTATAACACTAGGGGCCGCTATATTGCAAAAATCTGTAATTACTAATGTCCCTTAAACTTCGTGTTATACTTGCTAACCTATTTAGTTGAAGAAAACGTTTTAAGAAAACTGCTGAAGAAAATGTTTTATTCTTTTTCCCCCTGACTATTGTAAAGATGTCACTGAAATGAGAAAATACAATTATTTACCTGAAGCTGATATGTTTGCACTGGATGGAGTCCCTGCTGAAAACCAAGAAAATCATACTGTACTTCCTCGTTTGCTAAATCAGTCAGACATTCAGAAGCGACGTCAGGTAAAACAGACAAGATTCAGACAAGATTTTACAAATTTTCATTATATGCAGAGAATTGTGGTCTAAGAGGGGTGTGTGTGGAGTATTCATTTTGTGTGTGTTCTAATTTTTTTTTTAGCCGTGTGAAACTGTAATGTCGGCTAGACCCATCTACTGCAGGTGGTATATTCAAAGTGGTCTAGTGAAATATTTATGGCGATGTAGCTAAATAAAAGAAAGGATAAAAGTCTAGCGGGACAATCGATTAAAAACATGCTGATTAATAACCGTCCAAATCGTTGATAAACGCCAACAAAGAAAGGCTGTGCTTTGATTCCTTTACTATAGGGACGTCCTGTAGATTCCATTATTGCGACACCTTTACATACACAGTGATTATATAAGTATCATCATCGTGTAAGCATAAAAGTGGAATAGTGACAGCCTATATATGATATCTTGACATATTATCTTTATTAGTTTATTTAACTGTTAAAATGGGATTAACACTGGGACAATTGCACAAATTCTAATTTCCTTAGCAACTTTCTGGGGACGTTGGATCTGAAGCCATTTAAGCTTCATCTAACCTCAAAATGAAAATGAAACCAAATTGGAAGAATTTTAAAACTCCTCCAATGCCCCATATGACATACTAATAATAACATTTGAGCAGCGCAAAACTGCAAAAATGTAATCACTTACCTTTACCAAGGCCTTCTAGCTCTTGTGCAGCATTACTGCATCCAATCGCCTTAAGAATCAGGACTGTAACGTCTATCGCGGATGTTTCAGTGTAATTGTCTATAATGTGGCGCGCCACATCGCTTCTGTCCTTTCCTTCTACAGCATTTCGTCGAGTGCGCGGCTGCATCCGACTATCCACCAGCTTGTCGGTAAACCGTTTAAACTGTTCATCGCTCAGATCATCGAAAGTGTTGTGAATGTGGTCCCATGTGGTTTTCTCCATTATGTAAAGCATGCGCTTCTACGCTGAAGGTAGTGGCAAATGATCTTTTTTAAGGCGTGTCTTTTTGTGAGCGGGTAGGAAGTTTCATAAAAAGTAGGACGTCTTACGCTGCCTTCCAGTCCTCCTCAGTAATTTCTACTTACTAGCTCGGAGGTCGTAATTACGACATGGTATGCCGTTCAAGTTGTTTTTGGTCGGTGGACAACGGACGCCATAAGAAAACTCCTTTTGTTTTTACGTTTTGTATCATCACAAACAGAAAGATTATTTTACCTGGATGAAAGAAAATACCACAGTGTGATGCCATACATAGCAGAAGTATTTTCGTGAAGTATTTCATCCTTCGGCTGTCTTCGTTAAGTGTTAAATGTTTTAACCTTCAACTTTATTAAGTTTTTCAGACATCAATTGAAGTTATACTACAATGTTAAAAAATAAAAATGGTTCAAACATGATACTTTAAAGTGTATTTATACCATTCATGCCAGCATAATATAAGATACTGGCAAAAAAGTTCATATATTCTATTTTATAATGTAACTTTTATTTTATAAATATTTTATTACATTATATTACACTACTTAGTCATTACAGTGATTATGTAATGTAAATGTTATGTTTACTTAATTTTAGGTCTCTCAAGTAATCTGCAGTCTTGGATGAATAAACTGTTGCAGCATGCAGTGGTTGTTTTTAACCACTACGCAAACCACGCAAATACGTGGGCCACCAGAACTAAACGCATTAATTATTTCATTGTTCGACATCAGAGACACCGTAAAACGCTAGCTAGCTAATCATAACTCTTGAACACAACCTTAAAAGCCTCGCATCCAGGTGTCGCCTTTAAAATAAAGAAAATTTAGTAAAAGCAACCAGAATGGTTCACTGCTGACTGCAGTAAGAAAATATCTTTCATTAGAGCACCAGACATAACTTTGCTTGGGGCCCCAGAAATGCTAAATCTGCCAATGGCAACATACTACAACAGCACCTTCTCCACTACCATATCTTATCTCAGATCTGTTTTTGATTTGATAGTAATTATATTTTTCTTTGGAACTCTTCAGCATAAGTGTCTGTGCTGACTTGCACATAAGATGCTCATGCCTTTAGCAATACCCACCCTTCATAGTACACCTTAAGTTATCTCTGCCAACATACCATTTGAAGGGTAAAAATAGAATTAACTCCAACGTATGCTACAAAAAATACAGAAAAACATTTCTCTGGAAACATGCCGCAGGTATTTCACCTGAACGAGAAACTGAAAAGACTTGTTCTAGAATATGATTCATTACTTACCTCTAGTGTAGGAGATGGGGGTTGGGCGACATATGCACTCTTAGGAGTGTAGGTGTTGTGTGTTCAATTGGTGGAAGATTTCTTTCTATATAACTCCTAAAAAATGGAATAGTTCTCCAGAACACTATTTTGTCAGTTCTATACATATTTTATTTGAACTTTTTGAAATGTTCTCATTTTGTTTTCTAGTTTGGTCATGTAACTTTGTTTAATCTTTTTCTGAAAATAAATTAGAAATTTTAGACGCAAAATGTATTAATAAAGATTATTACCAATGACAGTGTTGTTATGATGATGATGATGATGATGATGATGATGATGATGATGATGATGATGATGATGATTGCCCCTCTACCTTCACTCATTTCAGAAGAAATAATCAGTTGGAGTTGTAACGCATGTGCGGAGAAGAGCGAGATTTATTATGGTCGTTAAAGCAATACAGAGTCAAAGAGCCAACACGGAGAGTACGTGGATACATGATAACAAAACAAACACACGAAGGCAAACATGGGAATCAGGCTGACAGCAGTAGGCTTTTCAGCTCTCATACCATGGCATTGACTAAACTTGCCAACAGCAGCATACCTTTATAAAACATTTGATGAGGGTAATCTATGCAAGTCAAATCCATTATTGTTTTAGAACATGTTCGTTTGGGGGAATCAGGCTATAACAAGACGCTAGGAAAAACTCGGGGCTAAGAAATACGAAAGCTAGGATAAACTCACAGGCACAGAGTACAAAGGAACATAACCATACGAAATAAACATTCAATGAACAGCTAGAACAGAGAGCTCAAGACAGGGTTTAAATGCATGAACTAAACGAGGGACAGGCGTTGAAAATCAAACGAGGGGAGGAGAAAACGAAACTGGAACGAACTAAAAAAAAACCACACAAGACAGGGAAAATACGGAACACGGAAGATGGGAGGGACTAATCGTGAGAGGAGTAGGTTTTTCTGCTATCATATCATGGCATTGAGTAAACTTGCCAACAGCAGCATACCTTTATAAAACATTTGATGAGGGTAATCTATACAAATCAAATGCATTCTTTGTTAAGAACATTTTCGGTTGGGTGGGAAGACATACTAGGTTTAGTTTTGAATTTAAGTGATTATGAATGTGCTTTGATATGCAGGACATTCCCTGACTTTACTTTATGATCAACCCTAACAAAGTACATTAACTCAAAACACAATACATTTTTTGGAACAAACATTGAAAACCAGGACAATGCAAGGAAACAAATGTTTAGCCAGCAGGCCAGGTTATAACATGGAAAGAGAAATCTTCAGGTTCTTTTTTAATTAAAATGAATTACACAACTAGGTAAAGCTTAGCAGAGATACAGCAGGCAAAATAATATAGATATAGGAAGGCTTAATCTATATGAAAAATTATTTTTATTTTATTTTGATAGTTGAATGTTTTAATTCATTGTGTATATTTACCATCTTGCTAAAAATGTTAACATTGTGTCTTTTAAGGGTACCACAGGAGAACATTTAACTTAATCTCAAGAAGAAATGACTGGTGAAGAGTCTCAGAGTCCAGGGAACAGGTAAAAAAGCTTAACCAGAGAGGTACGGTCCTTACACACCATCTGTTTGAGTGTACTGAAATCCTCAAACTGCATCATAACCTATAAGATTGGACAGGAGAAGAAAAAGACAACAGATTCTTCAGCTAGAAGAACTGACTGTATTATTGAAGTCTCTACTTCCAGAGTTTGAAAGAAAAACAAAAGCTTTTACTTAAACTACTCTTAAGGCTAAATTGAACTTGCCTGTCTGAACAATTCCTCAATGTGGTCCTTATGTGCATTAGTGTTGAACACCTCCACTATGTATCTGATAAATAATGTACCCGTTTCTCTATGCCTGTAGGATTTAGTGTCTGTGGAAGAAAGGTTAACAAAGTTTATGTCATGCCATAATATATAACACAGTCAGAAGCTTTGTCCATAGTCCAGAAAAGCAAGCAGTCTACCCAACATCCACAAGCTCAAAGATCACACTAGGCTACAATGTCTCGCTGAGGGTTAGATTTAGAGCAAGTGTGAATTTATCAGAACATTTTGAGTCATAAAAAATATATATTCACTTGGTATAGACACTACAAAGCAGGACCTCATGTCCCCAAAACAACATAGTATTAAGATAATCTGAAATGATGGAGGAAGTGTTCAGGGTAACACTCGCTCTACCATTTATCATAGATCTTTGTATTTCAGTGCTTTTGGGAAATCAAGCTGAGATAAGGTATAAAAAAACACAGGTTTATTCTGATAACACATGGATAAATCAATGATTTGGATTGTTTTACTCACCAGGTGTGCAAGACAGCAGTGAGATGAAATCCTTCTCTTTGTGCACAAATGTATCATCACTCTCAAAGTTACACGGCTCAGTTTCCTCACTATCAGAAACCCACACACCGCCAGTCTCACCTGAACAGATGGTTTTGAAGGTCTGAACAACAGTTCTGTCAATTTCAAGTTCACTTTTAAATTAATCTGATTAACTGATTTTCTGTAAAACTGATTACAAAAAATTAACTGATCAAATTGATTTCTCTGCAAATTACCAAGCAACTGTGAAAAAAGAAACAAGTTACATATTAGGAATACCTCCTCTGCATGCTTGAATAAGAATAACCTTTGGTTTGTCGCGAAGACTAGGACAGTTGCTGGTGTTCAGGTGGACATAGATGTTATCCACAGGAAGGACATCTGATGTGTTGCTGGGTCCATAATTGACTCCCAGAATGGCATCCCTCTTGCCATGGGACATTATAACCACAAAGGTGCTGTCTGAGTCTGCATGCTCTTTGCGTTTAGCAAAGTCCCTTATCTTCTCATCCATTTCCTGCAAACACAATCAGTTAGTTTATTTACTGCTGCAGTCATAGGTGTATGTTCATTGCATAGCATGTAGGTTAAACTCTAGGAAGCACAATAAATAAATTATAGCAATTAACATTAATTATATGTTGTCATGAATTAAATAAAGTAAATAAAATACCAGCAACAGGACAGACCGGTCAAAAATGTCATTTGCATAAGAAACTGAAAAGGTATGTGTGGTTAAGGTTCAGGCTGGGGAAGGTGGAGGCTTAAAATGTCCTTAAAATTGTATTCACATGAATTCAAAGTCATCCCCACTTACCACATTTCCTGCTGATTGTTCATGAGATCAGGACTGAATGTCACATTTTATTTGCATTAGCACAAAAGTCAAAATCATGGAGACGCTTAACCCCAGTTAACCCACTAATTTTGTGCACCTACTTTTCCAGAGAGGTTGGCGTGTTTTACAACTTCATAGCCCAGAGCTGTCAGCAGCTTGTCTATGTTCTCCTCATCTCTTTGAGCTCCGTTTCTTTTCATGCTCTCGTTACCAAACTCCACGTTGTTGATGATCAGGGCCAACCGCTTCCTTGAATGCTTCTCCTTGACATTGTAAATCTGAGTAAGAAGGACAGACGCCGTTTATTTAATTATGTGTGTTAGTAATACAGGCTAAACTGTGAAGCCAAATCATTACTTACAAAGCGATAAAATTTTTCAAATTTAAAACTAAATTTATAACTCAATTATTTTCACAAGATTTTGATACACTAAGGCGTTTCTGCAGGCCTGTAATTTACAACACTTGTCATTCACAGCTGCAGTCAACAACAATTCAAATTTACTTTTTTATCAATTAAGAAAAGAGAGAAAGCTGTTGTTTTTATACCATATTTTCAGGGAGACATCACTCACACCACTCAAACTAACACATTATAGGAGTAGTGTGAGCAGGAGTTATTCCACCATCTGCCACCATCGGACACTACACCTATGCATAAATTTACAAGCCAGAAAACCGCAGGGTAGCGGGCTAAAGAAAATGAAAAAAACCAAACAAAAACAAAATAGCCTTTTTTTTTGTACAGGTAAGGGGTTATTCACATTATTTCCTTTTTCTTGAATAATGCTCTGTTTGAACTGCAAGGTGCTGGCGGTAAGAGTATTAACGTCGCGCGGGGGACAGGGCACAGCCTGGGGTGCTGGACATTCTAGAATCAAAGAAGACATATCAAAGATTAAATCATGAAGATAAACGTATATTCGCTACTAAACGATACTAAACAGCCGAATCAGATGTGAAACCTATTTGCAGTAAAGCAATCGGTTAAAGACCAATGTGTTTGAATGACAAATGTTATGTAGGCTACATTACATCAAGGAAGTAAAATTCTATTACATTTAATAAGTGATAAGTAAAATGTAAACATGTGTTAAGTCCCACACACGTCTTTTGACAGTGTCTTCTAGTTCGTCCGCGCTCTGATTGCAGCCAATAGAGCGACAAACTTCGACTGCAACCTCCACCGCCCGTATTTCAGTGTGCTTTTCTATAAGAAGGCGCGCGATGTCGCTGGCATCTTTCCCCTCAACATTATTCCGTCGAATGCGCGGTTCCAGACGAGAGTCACATAGTTTGTCGGTAAATCTTTTAAGGTTTGAACTCCCCAGGTCATCTAAAACGTCGCATATGTGATTCCAGACAGATTTCTCCATTTTCTAAAGAGCAATACCTTCAGTTCTGCAAATCTGTAGACACTTTCGAGATTAAAGCCAGCCCCTTATTCGAGAAGTGAATGGCGTCAATTCCTGTTCAAGATGCTGGTGTTATGATTCGTTCGCTTGAAACAACGCTAGAAATATAGCACAACTGGTCTTGGTCTTTACATTTTATTCATCTTTTGAGTTGGCTTGAATTAGGCCATTTATTGCTCGTTGTTTTGTTTCTTCTTACTTTTATAATCGCGCAAACTTTTTTTTTTTTAATTCTTGCGCAAAATCTTCTACAGGTTTCAAATTGCAACCATCAAACATACACTTAGCGGACACTTTTATCCAAAGCGACTTATAATTATGAGTGAGTACAACATGAGCAATTGAGGGTGAAGGGCTTTGCTCAGGGGCCCAACAGTGGCAAGTTGGAAGTGGCAAGCCCCACCTTGAACCAGCAACCTTCCCTTTACAGGTTATTTTATACGTTTTGTCCATTCACGTAGGCTACCGTGAAGTGCTACGAAACTGAAAATGCCAGCCGCAGCAGCTAATGTCTTTACTGTCGACAGCTTTAGAGTGAGTTCATTCCGTTTCACCTCCACGCCCCCGTGTGCTAGCACCATCCTCTTTCTTGATTTGCTGTTCATTCAGCTGGTGTGATTATGGTAAGCCATTATAGTTTATGGCTCCGAATGACTAAACCAGTCATCGCCAAATGTTATACTCCATAGCATTTAACGCCATGTGACCTGTAACCGTACACTCATTAAGACGTCTTTCTCCGCGCGTCTCGAAGTCAATCGTGACGTCATCAGCAGTCTTTTTTGCGATGCCGTGTCTCTTTTTCCTAATACTTTTCCAACCATGTATTGGCCTTTCATCGCTCAGACTATATGCGCGCCTGTTGATATCTTCCACTCTTGCTCGTATTTGATTTGGCAACCGAGACTGAGTTATGCAAAAGTTTGAAATCACCTATAAAAAAGTGTTTGTTTTTTTTCAAGGCAACTTGAAGACTGCCTTTACATTCCATTTTCTCGTCCTATCGGTTTTGTTAACTTAGAGATAAAGAGACTTTCGCACAAATTTATTAGAATTCCTCCTTCATTTTTCTTTATTCTTTAGAGGAATCGTTAAATTTATTTTTAGGTGTAATGGTTACCCTAACTCCAGCTCAAGCGGTGGACTAGTTACAAGTTGCATAACAGCAGATAACAGAAAATGTACAAAACAAAACATAATATGTTCAAATATGTTTATATATGATTCCCTTCATGATGAATACAGCAAGAACGTGTTTCGACAACTTTCGTCAATGTAGAATTAAACATTTATCTATTGGGTTGATGCAGCAACTTGTCTCCTTCTGTGAACTTGTAGGGGTTGTCCCACTTTAAAACCGTCCTCTCCAACATCAGGTGAACTCATCCTGTGGAAATGAAGAAAGTAAAAATAAAGTACATTTTTTTAAACATGTGTGTCGTCAGCCCCGTATGTTTCGCTGTCAGCCCTGGATGTGTTTTTTTTCCTCTCAGTTTTCATGTTCATAAAGCCATTGCACTACTCACTCTTTAAGAACTTGGGTATGGTGTGCTGGGGAATTTTGCACAATGTAGGTTCTTAAAAACCAAACAAATAAGCTAATTTATAGATAGGTAGAAAGGACTTTTTACTATTAGTGAACGTGAACACGTAAACCGATGCCGTCCGCTTGTAGCCTTAGCTAAATGTAATAATGTAATGTTAGACCTCTTCAGTGAAATAAATTGTGCTTGGTGATGTTATATATGGCTTGGTCGAATGTTTGTTGACTCCTTTTCCGCTATCACTATATTTTATCAATGAAAAACGTTTTCAAAAATATTCAAAATGTTTTTAATTTTTCAGTTAGTGTTGCGCTTAATTACTGCCGATAAAACTGTATTTAATGTTGCAATTCTGGCTGTTCTAGAAGAAAAACATTTCGTGGCTAGGCTAAAATCATTTTGGGGCCCCTTATCGTTTTATGTCATGTCACGTCGAACGAAGCAAAAAGAAGTCGGGAGAATTATTTACAGTCAAATTCGAAACTTGTAGTGTAGTGACTTTCCCACGAAGCTAAGTAAAAAGAATGAGGTAGGTTAGCTGTGGCTATTACATTTGTCACAAGCTAGAGTAAAGAATAACACATCTATACCTTTTTAAATGCTGGATATTTCCATTTACTTTATTGATTATATACTATATTTATTTAGAACTACAATCCAAACCTACCACATTGTGGTGACTTATATGTAGGCTATTTTACTTAGCTTCGTGAGAAATTCACTACACGTAGTAAAAGTGAATGCACATTGTTGTTTTTGTTTTGTTTTGGTTTTTTTTTGGTTTTTTTTAACCATACTGCTCATCTTAATAATTGTATAATTATGTAGCCTACTTACCCTGACTTTCCTTTTTGAGGTCTTCGGCGACCTGATTACATCCGATTGATCTTAAAACGTCAATAGTCACTTCCACTGCTTTTCTTTCAGTGTGCGTGCTTATTATTAGATCTGCTAGATCCGTACGGTCTCCTGCCTTTTCGACTGCACTTCGACGGATTCGAGGTTCTTCTTTACGATCAGATAATTTACTTTTGAATTTCTTTAGGTCTTCACTCTGTAGATCATCGAAAGCATCAATCAGATAGTCCTTAATCGTTTTCATGGCGGCGTTTTAGTTTTTCGTAAGTCCTCTCTAGATGAACTTCCCACAAACATATGATATCGTGGGGATGTGCCATCCCTTTGTATTCTTGAGAGCGGTAATAAGTGCTATCTGTGTGAACACAGCGCCGCCTGAAGGAAATTAAACTTTTTTTTTATTGCTATATTATGAGGTTATAGCGCAGTGTTTTTTCGACCAATGTTTCCTCTTCATTTAACAGAAGAGGAACACCTGCACACTGAAAACTGAACATGACAAATGAAAGCCGAATGAAATAGCCTCCATGTTGTTTCTAAACCAGGGTGATTGGTTCAAAATCCAGGATATTCATTAGCGGGGATACATCATAGATTAGGTCATTATGTTTAGTCTGGAGGCCTATTTTGAGCGTTCTGTGCCGCATCACTTAAAAAAAAAAGGATGTTAAAAAAAAATGCCAGTTTGTGTTTTGAATGTATGTGTAGGCTGTTTGATTGTGCGTGTGTGAGTGAGTGATAGAGAGACAGAGAGATTTTACTTTTTGCTAAACATATTCATAATTACAAATATTTAATGTTTTATACTGGTTTGAAACTGCTCCCATGACTGAGCTGTCTACCAATATGTAGCCCAGACAAAGCCCTCGTCCCATTGTTTAGTTAAACCATTTTTTAACCATTAATTATTTTGACCTCAAAATAAATTTGAAACAAATTAGTGATGCTACCACAGCTTTCGGCATTGAATTATCGGCCAATTACTTGAGTGATCATCAATAATCTTATTGATATTTTGATTTTATACCACGATTTATTTACAATAGTTCACAATCTGATGCTGAAACAGCAAATTAGTACAAAGTACAAACTGTAATATTCAAAGTTCATAAAGTACATCATTTAGGTGTCTCAGTATAAAAAGAGGTAGCTAACATTTTGAAAAACATGTGGAAAAAAGTCAAATTGCATTTATTATCAACAGACACTGGATAATGCCCAGGCATCTATGTGAAATGATTTACATCAGTTTTTCATCCATATAGTGAGATACCAAAAATTGATTCCATTATTAGCAGCGCTGATGAGTTCTGCAATTAATTGTGGATGCAGACGTTTTCAAAACAATCCAAATAGATGCCCACTATCCACAGATCAAAGTCAGTTTCATAGGTTCTTGAGATGCAAAATCCCTTGAGCCTCTTGGGATACAAAATCCCTAGAATCCCAAATAAGTCCTTCAATAATATTTCCTTTTCTGGTAAAGCGCTGTGAAGGTTCCTACCCTTCTAATGTGGCCACAGATCACCTGTGTCTTCTGACTTTGCAGCAACTGTTAATCTTGGTGAGGCTGTGTTGGATGGTGAGATGTTCATACTGGCCAAGACCTCCTGGGCACTCTTCCCAAGCATACCCTGAACATCACAAACAAAGCGATAGACATAGCGCTTCCCGGCTGTTTTGTGGATGATGTTCTTGTGGTAGTAGTAACGGAGGCCACGACTCAGCTTCTCATAGTTCATTTTAGGCTTGTTCTTGCATTGGCCCCAACGCTTGGCTACCTGTTAAATGACAAGCAAAATGGTGAGCATAAGTCAGCTGTTGCAATATCAACAACAAAAAAACAAAATGTCAGCAATGTATAAATGTAGAGCTAGTGTAAAGTTCATGATCATTATGGGCTCTTTCTTGAGCATTCGCTTACTTTGAGAGGTGCATTAGCTGCAGGCTAGAATTGTGAACACTTCCTTACCTCTGCAGGGTCAGACATCTTGAATTCCCAGCCATCTCCTGTCCAGCTGATAAAGTTATGGCATGCAGAGTCAAGCAGAAGCTCCAACAGGAACTGCCATAGCTGAATAGGCCCAGATCCTGTAAAAGAATGACCCATTACAAGATGCCAATGACAAAATTAGATATCCATTTTTAGGCTATCCTTAACTCTAAAAAAATCAAACCTGGGTAAGCAGACATCCCTGCCAGCTCACCCTCCCTGTCTGATCTCTGAGAGGGTGCAGTACGCCGCTTGGCCACACGGGGGCAGAAGGTTTCTGAAGGCTGAGGAACAGGGGATGAGGAAGAGGGAGGTTGCCCCAGCAACGCACTGTAGTAGCTGGTGGAAGAGTAATCTGACCAGTAAGGTGAGGGTCTGCTTTGTGCTTCTGTTTCGAACAAACCATAAGTCCTCTCTGCATCACCTGCACCACAAAGACAAAGAAGATTGTTAAATATGAATGAGTTACACACGATGAATACTAGCATAGGTATAAATAAGTAGAATGTAACATTTAAATATTTGTAAAATTTTACTGTTGCAATGCAGCAAATTTCTAGGCACCTTCTTCAATGGCATGATGTGTTAACAGCTATCACTTGGTAAACCACTTGAGCTCAAGTTAGCTGATCAATTACCACTATTACCACTTTCAGAAGCAGACACTCAACCTGTCAGTGGTTCCTACCTGTGTGGTCTAAGGCAGATGCTGCACTGCAGCCGAGCTCTTTTGTGGGCTGGTAAATGCTACTGCCATCCACAGCAGAGCCGAATGGGCTGCTCTGGGATGGGGGACAGGGAGGCAGCAGGTTCTGGTATGTCTGAGTGCCAGACTCCTGAAAGCCTCCCTGCTGTCTCTCCGTCTCCATACCATCTGGAACTAAGAACAGAAAGGTATACTATGATACATCGATACATATACAATCCTAATTACCTATAGTGGAAGTTTCAATGGAAACTCATATCATAGCTCATGTAATATCAAAATCAAAATTCAAAATATATCTATATAGCGCTTTTTACAACAGATGTTGTCATATATGTATTTATGTAATATGTAATATCTGTGTCTATGCGGTAGTTTAAGATACAGTTTCACCATCAAGATTACTTTGGTTATCAGTGACTGTAGCAGATAGAATAGTGCTTTGCTGGCCAAGTTAGTCAATTATTCATTTAACTAATTCATAGTCATGGAACTATGATTGTTGTACTGTCAGTTTAAAATGGAAAAGGATGTGTTTAGTTCTCAATCCTATCAATGGCTAAATCTCAATGGTGCTGGAGTCTAGTCATAGCGTGGCATGGCTCATATATATTCATCTACATAAAGCTTGTAGTAAGGACTTTTACACCTTTTGTAAAGCTCTGAACCATTATGATTCATCTTGAAAGAAACTTATCAATAGGAGCACTAATCTTGGAATATCTTCATGGTGACTAGTTTGCAGTTTAAGACAATTGTATAGAGCAAAAGAGACTTTCAACACTTTTAAGAAATCCCAATGGACTGTTTTCAAATGGTTAAAAAAGTGATACCTACCATTAGTATATGCTGCCCAGCCATTAAACTCTGGATAGGAGTCTAGATGAAATAAGCCAGGATCAGTAGAATGAACTAGGAGAGGAAATTGCATAGGTGAATTCATTAATTCAGCATTAGACTGCAATGATTACACTGTTCTTTAATGCTGAGCTGGATAGAATGGGAGGCCAGGTTTAGCACTGCAACACTTGCATCTTTTCCCTGCTTTGACACAGTGAACTTCTCACTTTACTGCTCACCTTTGGAACTGTTCATGTGCTCCTTCTGCAGTTCTCCATAAGTGTCTGTGTACTGCGTTTGGGCAGGTCCTTTGCTGTCTAACAAAAAGGACAGGTCTTCACCATTGTAGTCTGTGGGTACATTATCAGAGATATCAAAATTAATCAGTTCAAGAGAAGCTATAGCCCATACTGCAAATAACCTCTGGTTCAGCCTATGTATAAGTGAAAATCAGATTTATTTATATAGTGCTTTTACAATTTGTGTGGTCAAAAAGCAGCTTTACAAATGTTTGGGTACAGATCCATAATGACCAAGTCTGTGGTGACAGTAACAAGACAAATTGTGGTGGAGGGCACTGCAAAACCAAAATGTTAAGCAGAATAGGGATTATAAAACCACTGTGACCTAAGCACCCCTTTGAACACAGTTCAGCAAAAAAAAAAAACCAAAAAAAAACCAGGACTTGTACAAATCTCAGTGAGAAAATGGAGTCATATTCGTTGTTCTGGAGCAGCCCCACCCTTTACAGCAAGCTTTCCCCCAGTCTAAACTGGGCTGGACAGGGAGGAAGCAGGCTGAGGCTCTGGGACATAGGGACGATGAAAAGGGGAGGAGAGGGGGTGCTAAATCCGTTTGAGGAGGAAGTCTGGAGGAAAGGATTAGGAAAAGAGGGAGGGAGCAGAGAGAGAAAAAAAAGGTGTATCTTTAACCTGACCACCTCTTGTTTCTGCACCCTAGTTTGGACATTCCTCACTGGGTCCACACATGTATCCTAACAGCCTCTTTTTCCTGACGAGCGATGAATTAGTGCAAGCAAACAAGATGTCAAGGTCCACTTCTGAGGGTCTTTTTTTTGACAGGGCTTCTTTGATTGTAGTTTGCAGTTGAAGGCCAGAGGAAATGTTTTGCACACAGACTCAGGAAATTTGAGAGGAGAAATACCTAAATCTAACAAAATCCAACAATCTTTTCCCACAAGGATACAGCAAATAAGAATGTTACAAATACAAGCACCTGATCAATCAGTCACATTAACAAGAAGAGTGTAAAATACAAATGTTGAGAAAGACAGCCAGAGAAACACTAGATTAAGAGTTTAAGATTTTAAATATTAAATTAGATTATTACCATATAAACTGAAGTCAAAATTTCCTGGAACCTCCTGAGTTCTGAAGTCTTCAGTATAATATGCAGCTTGATACATTTCCATCTAGGGACAATTTTTGTACATGATTTTATCATCTACAAATTTGCCTTAAACACTGGTTAAAGAATATAGCAATTAAGAAGTGATAAGTAAAGTCCAGATGAGGAATACAATCAATTTTGACAGAGTTCAGAATAGCCATTAGTTATCCATTATTTAAAAAAAAAAAAACAATTTTTTTTTTTTTTTTTTTAGAATTCTACACTAATTATGAGAGAAAGTGTCAGAAACTTACAGTTCAAAAATGTCATATATAATAAAAACATCGATTCTGCATAGAATAAAAATCTGAACTTACCTTAGATTTCGAAGGCTGGGGGTTTACTACAGGCTTGCGTGCTGCCTTAAAATTTGTTGACTGTTGGTGCGATACTCCGCTCCGTTATAAAGAGGCAGCACACGAAGGGGCGTGTCCATATATGTGCGGGTGAGTCTGCAAAGGAATGCGCTTTGCTTCGTGACTGAAGGCCCCTTTACACATCATGACGTCAGAGAGGAGTCACGAACACAGATTTTTTAGCTTTTCATTCATAAAGCAGTAAAAAAGAAAATACATAATGTGAAGTAGAATCAGTTCTAAAATACATCTTTCTTATCATTGTATATTACTTTGAAGGATCATAAAGTAATCAAACGTAACACTTATTATTATTGTTGTTTTTGTTTACATTATAATTGTAGTATCTTAACTTTAATTATTTTCAAAAGATAGACAAATGGAAGGGTGTGGGCGGGCCTTATTTCAAGATTTACCTAAACAGCATAGGCATACCGAAAATATGGGCAACACCTGGCGATGTTGTGTAACCGGAGGAGAACAGAATGAAACGTAGACTACTTAGGCCTATGAACCGACCATTTATTAAAATAACCATTCACATTTTCCCAGAGACAACAGGCCTAATTACAACACATCTATTTGCGGTCAAACAATATTGATAACATTTTGAATAAATCATTGTTCAGAGAAAAAACATTCAAACCAAACCAAAAAACAAACAAACAAACAAACAAAAAAACCCTGCTGAAATAACACTTGAATAAATCAAGCAATTTCTTTATTACTGTGTGGTCCCATCAATATTTAAATAAATGGTGTGTGCTGATACACAGAAATTATTATGAATTTAAAGCATTAGACGTGAATGTGAATTGACCTCAGATTTGACCTCAAAACATTTTAGCAGACGAATAAACAGATTATTTAAAAGTTATTACAGGCTGACTGGCAATACTGATAATACCTCAACAATGAGCAACTGAGTAAAGGAATCTAAGGAGAGAAATGCAAAGCCATACTAGACGATAGAAATGGGGCCGTTAGAACTATTTCGTCTTTAATCAGGATTACTGGTAGCCTATCTTTAAAAGCCATTCAAGAGAACAATAGCCCGTAAAATTACAAACCAAGGAGTCTTGAAATCACGGCGTGAGTGGTTTGGGTAGATAAGGCCAACCCAAGGGCCTTGTATAAACAAACACCTCTAGCCACTTTCCTCCGACGCGCAGAAAAAATACATCTGGAAAAGTTAGTTACCAGCTCGTGCACAGTGTAGAAGACACGAGTCGTGATTGAGACTCCTGTTGGCCGAAGAGGCTACAATCAGAGTCGGATTACACGAGACCACCCCACACCCCTCAACTGGGAAACCATTTGGGATACCAATTGAACCATTTGGGATACTATTGAACTTTTTCAGTGTACAAAACCTTTATGAAGACCGTATTGGACGCTGAACGATTTATATATATAATAAACAGTATTCGATATTAAAAAAGAAAATCCGTAGATTTAATTAGAATGTGTGATTTAGACTGAGATTTTTTAAACTTGGTTTCACAGTGGTGAATTAACACGCGCGGCTTTCGTGTAAGAATACGACTACTGAGTACTGCACCATTCAATTCAACACCCATGACTTAGAAATAGCCAAATAATAGCCAAGTCAGAAAGCCCTAAGGAAATTAAAAATATAATAAGTGTTTGCTGTGATTATGATGAACAATCTGTAATAACGTATAATATGACACAACTTTCCGTCAAATAATCATTTGGCGCGAAAATAATCGTTATCTGTACCCATGTAGGGATTCTTTTCGCAGTATGATGGGAAACCTTTGGCTTAAGGTGTAACTTCCTGGGTTATATTTAATGTCAATATTTTTAAAATGAAATATTTCTGAAATATACAGAACAACAAGGGCGGACTGTGAGGCGAATAAACTCTTTTAATTGTAACTCGGATAAACCAACATCTGTTAAGCGAAGACCATAGCATACATATGACTTAGTTATCATATGAGGGCTTGTAGATCTTTATCTTAAAAGCAACACATATAGAGGTGAAAATGGTTAACATTGATGCCGCTTCACTCACAAACACTCTAATTCAGCTCTAATACCTCTGTGAGACTTGAAAGCATAATTCTAATTTCAACTAGTTGATTTCAATCAAAGCACAGTAGTTTAGCAACTATACGGAAGAATTAGAGCAATATCAATTCGCAAATAAGAAAAAGAGAGCGAGAGGCTTCTGTGTGACTTCACTTCCCAATTTTAGAAAGCAGAGCTAAAAGAGAGAAAAAAAACTTGCCATCCGGTTATGGTCTAAGCGAAAATTTTGTAGCAATGGTTTGCGCCGACTGAATGCGCCTGTGCACACGAGTCGATGCGTTTCACGCGGGGATAAAGTAGCTGGGTCTGTACAGCTAAAGTACTCAATTAAACTTTCTACATGAACTATACAGAAAACTACAATGGACTGTACTATTAAGGTAGGCGTTTGATCTGGTTTATTGTCTGTTCTGAAAATGAGTAGCGAGTGCGCAGCCACCCACTGTCTCGGTTAGCTCGACTCTTTTTCTAAATGAGAGCGGCAAGGCGGTGATGCAGGTCCCCACTCTTTCCTTCTTGTACAAAATTTCCTCTTCCTTCCCGTTCGTGGTTGAATGTCGGCTCTTTAATAACACAAGAAACCACTACAACTTTTAGACTAAAACGAAATGGTGTCCAGGGCGCACAAGAAAGGGTATGCAGGAACTTGTGATTCCTTATGATTTTTTCCTTTTTCACCCTACTGTGCTAGTTACAGCAGCTGGTTAACAATCTCGATGAACAAAGTGGCTAGCAGTTTGCTAAAAATACACTATCGGGATTACCATAAGGAAGAAAAATGCAGCAAATATCAGCGTGGAAATAGTGACGATTTTTAAACATTACACTTTTATGGCGCAGAGCGCGCGTGGCAGGTGGTTCTGGCGCCATAAACTTGGAATACTATGGAAATACTGAAAAGGAACGAAATTCGTCCGGTATTTGTATTTTATTTTCAATTACTCGTATATGAGCATCATGCTGTAAAACGTCCTTCGCAATTAATAGGAGCTCTTAAAATATCTATATTTTTCTAGGCAATGCCACTGATGGGAACTGGTAAAAGCGCTTTCATGTAGGCTATATATATATATATCTATATCTATATATATATATATATATATATATATATATATATATATATATATATATATATATATATATATATATATATATATATATATATATATATATATATATTCTGTGTTTACTGTCCTCGAGCTACCCTGTTTCTTGGTTTGAATTGTTACTGCGACGTACACAATATTCAAGAAGTTTAGGGAGTATGATTTATTATGTAAAATGCAGCTCAGCAAAATACGCTAGCAGGCATTCTGCCTTTCGAATGAAAAAAAATAGACTGAAATTATTATATTTTTGAACGTTTTTGCTTTACGAAAAAAAGTGTGTATTAAGGCTATCGAATAAAATTGTTTTATATTGTTCGCTGATATTAATGAATGAAAAAGAATTATTTGTCAGTAAATAATCCAATCATTAACTATAGTGTAGTTCACATGTTTTAGATCTAAAGTAATAGGCTTGTTGAAAAAAAACCAATTTGACAATGATAATAGGACACAATACACTGTTACTAGCGCTTGTGTTGATTGCAGATAGAGGCGACTTTGGTTTAAAATGTTTTTGTATTTTTTCACCTCCATGTAATATGGTACAGTAGAATTTAAATTAAAACTAGTGTTTTAGTGTTCAGTGACACAAACTTTAGGTATCAACTGGCTGTTTTGGGGATACATATGTCAGTAAATTAAGGGAATATGATATTTTCTAAATAAATCTTCAGAAAGTACTTTTTTTGCTCATTTGAGCAGTTAAGCGTTATCTGTTCTTTCCTCATGGCGGAAAAGGTGTTTATCGGAAAACATGATTTGTGCGTATTTATATGACTACTAACTTGATTTTTTTCAGTTTTTGGAATATGATACGTTGTGTATTGGAACCATTCCTCGCTAATGTCTGTTACTCCATGGTTGACTGAGTTTTTTAAGGAATGATTTCAACAGGCAGGCACGGCCGCTTGTCAGGTGTCGTTATCTCAACTCGAACAGGCTTCCTGTCTCAAACCTCAGACTTTCCGCACACACTTCCGTTCCCTCCATGCGAATAAGGCAACAAAGACTTACAAAATTAAGACTCTGGATGTCGGCTGCCAATGCATTGTTCAACATTTCAATTAAATTTGTACAATAATCGACCAAAAACGTGCTCACACTCCACACATATCACCAACGTTCCGTGAGCCTATGCTCTGAAATGTGGGTCCTGTATCAAACCGCCACTTCTGAGCTTGTACACCGATGTTACTGATTAAAAACTTGCGAAAACCACAGTGTTTTTTGCAGCTCAAGGCGCAGCTGCATGTCTATTTGCAAAATCAGCATGGCTCAACGACAACTTCTGCTTTCTCATATCTAAACAGGCTAATGGAAGGCCAACAATCACAAGAGTAGGCCTATTTGAAAAAGTGCGGCAAGTTAACACACAAATGTCTGCATCCCTTTGAAAGGAACAGCATAACAATATGAAATAAAACTACTTAAAAACGCCCTGTAACGCCCTGTTCTCTCTCTCTCTCTCTCTCTCTCTCTCTCTCTCTCTCTCTCTCTCTCTCTCTCTCTCTCTCTCTCTCTCTCTCTCTCTAAAAATCATGTCCCATAGTTGCTACTATAAGCTCACGTTGCTCGGTTTCTCGGTGTCCAATAAGGCCTACACCATTGTATTTAACATCAATTTGTTTTCAAGCAGAAAGGGGGTGGGGGGGGGGGGTGTTTTGGGTGTCTAAATATAACCATCATGCCAAATACACCTGTACAAGCATTCATTTATGGATCAGTTTTCAGTAATCGTTGGTGGGAAAATAACTAGTGGATAAGAGGAGCCTTATTGAAATTTCAGAGCAGTGTGCATGGTAGCCAGTAGGGTAGGCACATAGCTATCCAATCCTTTTAATTATGTCTCAGTAATACATAATTTTTTTTTTGCAGTCCAAAAAAACAAGATGGAAGGTGCCCCAAATAACCATGTCTGAACTGCACCAAAACCCTGAAATTCAAAATACTGGTGCAATGTTTTGGATATTTTCCAATAGCATACTACATTTCTAAAATGCCATTAGCTACTAAAACCAATTGTGAATGTCAAACTCCACTTTTATTTTACACACGTATGTACAAAATATGACTCCACGTTACATTTTATTATTTCTATTATCTATACTTTATAAACAACAATCACATAAATAATCAGTCTTTGCTGCAGTTATCTCGCTGGTCATTGTCAAAATAATGAGTTTAGTTCACTAAGTGAGTTTATCACAAAATAATTAGTTATTGCAGTAACAATTCTAGTTGTTCTAGTTACCTAGTTATAACAATTCTATCTTATCACGGTGCCGAGCTTCACGTCGTGAAAAGGCAGACGTAACTGATTCATGTGGAATAAAACATGCATACTGGGAAAATAAGAAACAAGAAAAGCAACAATTTAAAACACAGGCAAAACCAAATCAAAAAATGCTCCGTTGTCTTCTAAATTCAGTTCTGTCATATAGCTACAACAAACGTGGAGGCATGTCCAAATATAGTGGTGGTTAATGACGTTATAACGGGGAGCATATCTCCGAAACATCAAACTTTTATAGAGTTAGTATCATACAATGGAATACAGCGGCAAATGCTCCAAAAAAACAAGTAACTATATAACTGAACTGAACTGTGGATCAATGAATAGTGGTTTTATATTTAAAATGGGCGAAATTATAAAGTGCTGGTTTCACGATAACTTGCACTGTAGTTAATTTACAAACATGCACTCTTTGAAACAAGCATGCGCTTTGATGCCTGAGCAAACGGAAAACAAATTTAAATCCCGCACAATAGCGTAAATCTTCAGTGCTGGCCAGAGTTCCTGGTAGGAGGAGAATGAGTTAAATCTTTTTAAGTTCAACCTGAATTTATTTTGCAGAACGTGTGCAAGCCGTGTTTGCTGCAGCAAGTCTGTTTAGTCCCACATAAACAGCAACAGATATGAAACTCATTGAACAGGAAGTCAGTTGTGGCATTGGTGGCTAGAGCTGAGCTAAGTATGCAAGTTCACCACACTGCGAGAGAGAGCGCGAGAAAGAGCATAGAGAGAGAACGTGTGTCTGTGTGTCCCACGTGTATGTGCATATATATATTTGTGGTCAACAGCAAGCAGAATTTAGGTACAGAAGCACAACTATTCCAGCACTAATAAAAGCCATAGACAAATGGGCCTGATGATACTTGGATAAATCCCTTTTTAGTATCTGCCAGCACTTTATTTGGAGATATGTAATCTTTTATTGTCTGTCAACTTAAGTGCAAAATAAACAGCAAAAGACAAACAAACAAAACCCAGCTAATGATCATGCAGAAGTGTGAGTTCACATCTTCTCGGCTGTAGGGAGCTTTGTTCAAGAACATCACCAAGTCCTTTTACTTATCGGTTTCTCTTGTATGCCTGTTACGGCTGTTGCAGTTACCATGTTTTTGGCTAGCCCAGCACTCATTCACGCAGGTAAGCTAGAGGGAGGGGCACGGAGGAACCAAAGCAGCCTGCAGCACAGTAACCTTTAACACAAGTTTCCCTGGCCCTTCTCATGGGGCCAGCTCACTTTCACTTCTCTTCTGGCCTGTTTTATGCCATTCAGCATGCATGTAAAACTTTACTGAAGGAGCAAGAAGTGCACTGCTTTCTGAAGTAATTGCTGGTTTGGGCACAGTGACTGGCAGGGTGAGAGTGGGGAAGTGGATCAGATGGGTGGTCTACTGGCACAGTAAGATATGATCAGAGTATAGACTGAATGAGCAGGGTAATTTGACTCTACACATGGTGATGATGTTCTTAGAGACAGAGTTACCCAAAAATGTTTGGATGTAGCACTACCCACTATTGTTATTAGAGGTTTTACTTACTAACTTACTTTTACTTTACATTTTCTTTAAAACCTTGGACTTAAATTTACTTATTAAACATTTTAAATATTTTAACATTTTATTTTTTTTAAATAACCAAGTGGTAAAACTAGTAAAATTGAATTGCTTTTGAAGTCTAAGATAATCTTTCAAATAAAATGTCAAATACTTGTTTTAAATTGGTAAGGGAAAGGCGTGGTGAAGCAATGTATCTAGTTGTACTGTGCAGTAGCACATTTCTGGAAATCACATTTCCCTTTGTTCTGTCATTAGTAATTTTTGAGTGCCTCAGACTACATATAGACAGATATAACAGCAATAGAACCAACCATAACATCAGTTTAAAAACAAAGCAAATCAACCAACATTGTTTTAATTGGTTGTGTCTAAATTGGTACCGACTGAATGAAGTTAGAGTACTTAAACATTTCATCTGTTGAGCAAGGTTGCCTTTTCCTTGGCCAGTGACCCCAGACTCCTGACACCCCCTCCTCAAAGCTTACAAAACTGTTTTTCAGCCCTGAATGACCCTCATGCCTCTCCCCTGCCCAGTTTCCTATCCCCTGGCCTGAGCCAAAAGGTTTCACTGCACATGGGGGACAGGTTTCCTGTGAGCCACCAAAAAAGCTGAGCAATGACGCATTTGAGCTCCAAAGACAATACCCAACCCCTCCAAATAACCCCATACGCATTAACACAAACACTCATGCACAAACACTCATATACATTTGAATATATAAAGCACCTCTTAAGTCTAATGTTGGCATACTAAATACCATCTTCAAAGAAACTGCAAAAAACAAAGATTTAGAACTTTTACCTCACAGACTTCACTTTGGTAACAACCTTAATTATCCATAAAACACACAAAATGTAATGAAGATTCCTTGTTAGAACTATAAATCCAGACCAGATTGATATAATAAGATTTTGTTATCCGGCCCTTAGCACAGCAAAACTGAATAATTCCATCTGGTGACACAGAACTAAAGCATTAGATTGGACCTGCTTCAAGGCACATAGTGAAACGTTATTTCAACATGAGTGTTTGGCATCTGTGAGGTAGGAGCTTCAAGTGGCAGAATTAATTAATCACCGTAGTGTCTGTTCTTTATTACTTCTTCCAGGAAGGTCTCTCCTCCATCAGAAAATCTCTTACCTGCATTGATAAACCTCACAGTGAATCAGAATAATCCTCTAACAAATGGTTTCGTACTGCAAAAATTGTTCGAGTCAGTATTGTTGGGAAGTTGAGACTACTCCCCACATTGTTCTTTGTTGAATTATAAAGACTCTCTCATACAATCCTTTGACTCAAGAGCAGGTCTTAGGCACCTTTCAGAAGGAATCCTAGCACTGCCAATCTCCCCATAACAAGCTCTGTATTCACTCATGCTAAAGATGATCAGTAGCACTGGCAGTCGAATTATCGAGTACTGCCAGTATAAGAGTGCCAACAGAATTCCCACTCTTACTTCAAATGTGCATGTTTACCGCAGTTTCTGTTAGCAGAGAATGCTAAGTGCTATTCTTGGGGGTGACTGTAGCGCTGTTTCTGAATTTCCTGTTAAGCTATTTTAAGCCAATAAATGGGCCCTGCCCAGCTAATCTCAATGACATGGAGGAATATGGTTTACTCTTAATAAGGAAAGAGACTAACAATGCCAAAATGAGCATGCTCTAAAAATTGTTTAGAAATTTTGTCCTAACATATACTGATCACACCTTTAAACCATGAATATCAGCCCAATTCAGTACCAAAGTTGTTTGTTCTTGGTATGTGTGGTAGGAAGCCCTGTCGGTGGTGAGTGAGGACCAGTCCATTTTCGAGCCAGCATTCGGCAGTGCCCAGGCCATGCACATGAAGGGAGAGATCACATCGCCAGTGCAGGGTGTGTTCCGGCAGGGGTCAGAGGAGAGCTCTGAGTCCACCGAGCCTGATTGGACAGCCACAGGGACCTCTAACCCTACAAAGAGAGCTGAACACATCAATGGAGCCAGGTGGGAGAAAACACATATCCATATGCAGTGATGATTGAATGCAGTGTGCTGTGATTCTTTAAGTAATTTAATATATACAAACATTTTAAATAATCCCTTAATGATACACTAAGAACTTATGATAACGTGTTCCTAGTCCTTCATGAGCTAGTATGTGAAGGTCTTTTATTATAGTGTTGCAGTGATAATATTACCCCTTTTGATGCATGTGGGGATTTTTTTGGAACACAACACAGCATTTTGAAAGTGGATTTGTTTTACCTGTTACTTCATTCTGTAATACACAGTAGAACTTGAATTACAAAATCTAAAATATGGCTCAACCCAGTACATGATATCAGAAACCTTGTGTGTTAGAGTATCCAAGACAACAGCATTAAATTAATTAGTATGCAAAATGTACAAAGAGAGGAAATGAATGAATACAAATAAATTAATAAATAGAAACAGAGCAATTAGAAGTCCTGGCTAAAGCAATATATAAACATGCATAACAGTTGCTGGGTGCCGTCCTGCCTTTGCAATGCTGTTCCAGTCGGCAATCTCCGGTCGAGTGCAGTGGGACAAGACGCAGCCGCCACATTAGCAGCACCGATGGAGCACAGTTGCCCTACCAGGCCTCATACCCGGAGCCACGCACAAGCCCTCAGTCTGCCACGCCACCCAGCAGCACCACTGAAGAGAAGAGGGTGATTGTTCCAGCAGGTGGGAATACTGACAACTACATCTGGATTCTCGGCCCGATCCGCCGTCACCTGAGTGCCTTGGAATTTCTTACTCAGTGTCAGGCAGGACGTTCTTTTCAGTGTCAAAAAGAGGGTAATGGGTAGCATCCCATCATGCACTACTCACAGCCCAAAGAGATTCTCAGTCACTTCTTTTATAGCTTGCTTGGTCTAAAATGCCATAAAACCACAAATTTCTTTTAGTAGATGTAACCTGATGATATGGTTTTGAAGGTCACTGAGATAAAGAAAGTTGGTTGCAAACAAACACACCAAACACACACTGCGTCACTTAGACATACAGGCAGATATTTGGTAAGCATGCCTTAACCACAGGCCCTTGCATCATAGAGGAAGTAGATGTTCTATGTGGAGCAGAGTGGCAGGTCAGTGGTACCGTGTGAGCTGTAAATGGGAGGGGCTGTTTTAAGCATGACATTCATCCATTTCCTTCATGTGCCTGTCTTCACGCTGAGTAATTTTAAGGCTTAAATTCATAATTACTTTTAATAGTAGGCCAATAACTGTATAGATTTAATTTTTATTTTATTCTACAAGATTTTAAAATAGACTTTTATTACCAGAAATAAATACAAATGCAGCAGATACATAAACATATTGCCGGAGAGGGACTCTTTACTTTTTTGTGTGATTACTAGGGATTCAGTCTCATGTAGATACATACTGAGAGGGCAGTATTGGCTGACCTCCAACAGCTCTTGGAAGATGGGAGACTGCTTTATGCCACCATATTTTCTCTCATAGGATATGTCCACTTGCAAGAGTTTCTTGGAAACATGGAAAACTATGGTTGATGTTCCTGGAATGACTGATTCATTAGGAACTGTTTAAATTGTGATGTATAGTGGACATTAGGCCATGCCACACTGACTAAGGGTTTTATTCTTACTCACACACAACAGGATACTGAATAGTCTTTCAAGGACAATGTTGACGGTTTGGTGACGTCATTTTTTAAGGACAGAAAAATGGAGTCACTGTACAGGCTGTGTCAGAGAGTGGATATCAGGTATTATTTACATGTGACTCACCAAGGCTGCTTAATAGAACTACTCTAATACTATACTCGGAAATGTCTCCACCATTAATGAGAAACACAGACAGCGTCCAAGATGGGCCAAAAGGTTAATGTCACATGCTACAGCCACAGAAAACCTTCCCAGTAAAAGGTTTCATAGCCAGGCCAACAGATTACATTTTTTTCATAGTTTTTAAAAAATCAAACATAAGTGTCTCAACATCCACTAGCTCAGAGTCTTCCTATCCTTCCTCATCATTGTTTCCTGTGTCAGATCCCGAGGTGTGGACACAGGACCATGTACGACAGTGGGTGGAGTGGGCGATTAAGGAATACAGTCTGGTGGATGTGGACGTGTCCCTGTTCCTCCCACTGGATGGCAAAGCACTCTGTAAGATGACCAAGGAAGACATGATGCGCATGACGTCTATCTATAACACAGACATCCTCATTTCACACCTCAACTACCTCCGGCAAAGTAAGATGTCTACCTGATATAGTATGGCTTAAACTTTAGCTTAAACAGCTGCCTTTATTATTTACAGATCATTAATTCTGAATCAGAATAACTTGGGTACTGAAACTAATGTTTTGATGGTCACTTTTTGTAATTTGTACAACAACCTTGGGTATGAGAAAGGTAATATATATATGAAACCTCCCAAACTGCACAGTTTTTCTGCTACATCTATAGCATGTACCAGCCACATCTGAGGCCAGAAAACCAAAGTTTTGTACAGATATATTTATACTGCTGCTGTTCATCCTGCAGGTAGTCCTACCTTCTCGTATCCAACCACCCCAACCAACACACAGCCACAACCCAGACTACAGGTTAAAGTGGGTAAGTCAGCACACATACAAAAGCCTACTGAAAATTTGCATAAAAGGCAGATACAAAGCTGAGGCATTTATTACTTTAAAAAAATGATTTTTAAAAGAATGTTCAAAGTGGCTGTTGCTCAAGCCTCTGCCTGAAGATATACCACCCTGCAGAGTTTCATTTCAGCCCTAAACTAATAATCTTAATCTGTTTATTTCTTGAGCCTCTGAATTTTATAATTTTATACATGTATTATACCATGTGTGGAGCTAATCTCTGCCTCCTTGTGATGGGTCGGGTTCCCCTGGATGAACAGTATATTTGTTCACACCATTATTATCATGAGCAAAGGTAATGAAAACCTGCACTGATTTAGAACAAGGTGCTGAGAAGTACTGTGAAAGCAGTGTCTTGAAACTCAAGAGTAACATTAATTCAAACTTTCCAAAGTCTTCTACATTTTTGCAGTTTCAGACAGGAAACAGCTGCATGGGGACAGGAAATTGGGTATGGGTACTCAGTTAGGACACAATTGGCTATTTTATGGCAAATAGATTTGACTACAACAAAAGGACACTCAACCCAAGGTACAGAGGGTCATCTTTGGTCCTCCTTGGCCTATTTTGCTGTGGGCTTTGTTCTGTCCACCGTTGTTTCTCCAGGGTCTTTAATGTAACACTTCCTTCCTCTCATGACAGACCCCATCCCCACAGCCCTCCTCTTCCTGCAAAATCTCCCTTGGTTAACTCCTCTTATCTCACTATGTCTTGGTGCAGAAAACAGCTATGAGGAGATCAGCAGAAGAAACAGTTGGTCATCAAGTGCCATGCCAGCAATTACTAAAGGTACAGCATTTCTAAAACACCCACAGAGGTCACTGGTTGTGCGCAGGTCACCTGCAATACGCAGGGGCTAGACACACCTCTTTCTGCTTTCATCTAGAAGGATGTCTAATCTAAATAATGATTTTACCAAGGTTTCAGGACGCAATATTTGGTTGCATGGGATACATTATAAATTGTACTTTTTACTAAGTTAATAAGACTTCAAAATGTGGAGAAGAGAAACTGGGTTCTTTGCCATGATCACACTGCAATTCAAGAAGTTTCAGAGATCTATCAGATGGGACAATTTGGTGACATTTTTAGAAATGGCTAGGGACAGGAGAAAAACACTGCCACAAAACCTCCTAGTAAAACAAGAATGTTTATTCCTAATATGGATTTACTCCCCTACACTTCCTCAATAGAGACAATGAAGATTAAAAACATATCAGTCATTATAGATGTCAGGTATCATGATTACAAACAGCATCAGGTATATTTAAGGAAGGCAGAGTTGATATGTTGCCCCAGTTCATCTAAATGAACAAGAATTACTAGGCATTATAGTGCAATGGCACTACAGGCATAATTGCTATGTGGACATTTTGTAGATATTTATTATGCTAACAACCAGGGGAAAAAGTACTTGCTGTTAAGGGCCTGTTGTTTGCTTACAGGTTCTCCAGTAGAGCAGCAGCACAATAGCAGGATTACAGAACCTCCACCGAGGCTCGCTCCAGGTGAACAAGACTCTACCTCAACTATTCTTATGAATACAACAGACAGGCACTTAGTTGTGAAACAAACCCATCTGAATATTAACTACTCTTTTGTTTTTAGACCCTTACCAAACACTCAGTTCACTCAGCAGCCGACTTGCAAATCCAGGTAAAGACTTTCAGATATTATACTGCCAAAAGAGGTTAGGCTATCAACTGACTGGTGAAAGTGGCATTTTATGATACATGCAATAGTTCATGAAAACCAACATGGCAAGCAGTGGAAAGGGAAAACATAGCCTCTTTCCAATGAATGTGATCTTATACTATTAACAAATGGCACATTTTACATAACAAGACAAACCCAACTTGAACCCAAAGTAATAAGGTATTCCAAAAACACCAAAATGATTTCATGGCTTAAGTTCTGAGACTAGTATGACACAACTTGTCCAGTTGTTTTTCATCCAGATCTCAAACCTATCAACACCAGACCAGAAATAGCCAAACACAGTTGGTGTATGCTGCCTTCTATTAGCTCTCACAGTCTTTTCGGTAAATGGCAGGTCAACCCACATTCTGCTCCCATGCACAACATGCACCAAGGTCACGTCACAAAAGTTGCACGAGTGCATGAGTAAAAATGGCATTTTTTTGGGCACATATATTTTTTGTTTTATTTTCACTTTATGCCACAGAGAGTTGCAGCGGTTTTGATTTTGATGACTGGTAGTGATAATATTCTTATATATTTAAGACAAAACTCTTGATCATCTAAAATCTTTATATGATCATACTGTCACTGAATTTTTAATGGATTTCATTTTGCATCACACCTGTCTGCTGTCTGTGGCCAGTGAGTTACAAGTGTGCTTCCTAAAGAAGCTATGGTGCTTACGACAAACACTGCATGCCTATGTTTGCATACTGAGCACCACCACATCCTCTCATAGTTTTAAACCTTTGGAGATTTCCAAATAGTGCAGGCTGTGTGAAGCTTATCAGAGATTTATCATCAGATGTACAAAATAACCCCAAAATAAGCAAAATGCCTGATAAACATTCTACTACCTTTTAACAACTTTTACGTTTAAAAGTTGTTAAAAGGCAGTAGAATGTTTATCAGGCATTTTGCTTATTTTTGGGTCTGATACTCTGATACTTTTTAGGTATATTTGTGCAGATTGTTATATTTTTACTTATAAAGATAATCTCTGCAGTATCAGAGGCTTTTTCATAACTGCCAGGCTTTCCCATTCACCACGTGTAGGCTCGGGTCAGATCCAGCTTTGGCAGTTCTTGCTGGAGTTGCTCTCCGACAGCTCCAACAGCAGCATCATAATGTGGGAGGGCACCAACGGTGAGTTCAAGATGACCGACCCGGACGAAGTAGCCAAGCGCTGGGGTGAGCGCAAGAGCAAGCCCAACATGAACTACGACAAGCTGAGTCGCGCACTCCGTTACTACTATGACAAGAACATCATGACCAAGGTGCATGGCAAGCGCTATGCCTATAAGTTTGACTTCCAGGGCATCTCCCAAGCACACCAGAACCATCCAACAGAGGGCAACATGATTAAATTTCCGCAGGACGTATCATATATTCAGGCTTACCATAGCCACCAGCCTAAAGTGAACTTCGTGAGCGGACACTCTGGCCCTATGCCCATGTATTCTGGGAACTATTTTGGGACACCTTCCACCTCCTGGAACTCAGCAACTGGGGTGGTGTATCCCAGCTCACCAATGCCCCGTCATCCAGGCACCCACTCGCATTTGAACTCTTATTACTAAAAGAAAGTCTGACTAACCTCTCTCAGCACCTATGGGTTTACTAACACTTCTACTAGGTTTAATTGGAGGTCACCTGTTAAGTTTCAGTAGCTAAGGAAAACCAAGTGTGAAACTGAGAGGGTCAACAAGGAGATACAATTATATACAAAGCCTATCATGTGTGGCATTGAAAACATATACTAAATACAAAAGCAAGTTTGTATCACTTGTAGAAATTACAGTCAATAAACTCTTTATTCAGATTAGATTTGTACAGCACACTGAATAATGAGCACAGTCAGTGCAAGTGTACATATTATTACATGTTGTATAAAAGGGTCTCAATATTTCTCTAATGACCACCATACCCACCTACATATTTTGCTGTTTTTGTACAGATTTGTGACTCTTACACTTCTATAAACTCTTTTTTTAAAACCAATAAACATATATCATTATCAGTTATGCTGTTCGCTTCTGAATGTTTCAAGACATTATACAAAACCTAATACTATGTAAAAACTGATCTTATTAAAATCAAAACCATTTTGACTTTCCTACTACAGGTTCCACACTGTGATACTGAGCATCTGCAATAAGTGGAAAAGAGTTGAAGAACTAAGAAGAAAATCAGAAAAGATTGAACTGGTTTTCAGATTTTTATTAAGCTTTGATTAGCATCAAACCCTTCAGTGTCACTAGATCCAATGATTTGGATCCACAATCCTATTAGCCCTCAGTTCAACCCAAACATCTCCTTGAACACATGTGACTCATTTGTTTGCCATTCTGGCACTGCACTCAGGCGATTCTCCCATGCGATCGCAGTGTCTCCGTCCCCAGCATCCTCTTCTCCAGTCATGGACCAGCTCTCGCTACTGATGGTTTTGTTGAATGCTATGGACAAAGATTGATCAGATGCAGGAACTCGTCTTATTCTACATTTTTTCCTGCTCCCGCACTGAACTCCCACCTTCGGTCGTGAATGTAAAGCCCACTGGGTAAAAAAAATTCAGATACACCCTGACGCTAATACCCATTATTAAAAGTTACAGCTAGAAATGCATTATGTACAAAAATTTAATTTCTTAATTCAGCGAGAGACTAATGACTCAATCATCAAATTTCACATTTCCAATTTTTGCTCAAATTAATAAAATTTCCAGATTACTGCAATACACAAAACTACAAAATAAAAAGAGGCATGTAAGGGCATCCCTCACCAATGGGGGCACTATAGAGACATGTTGAGCTGCAGCAAGAGCAGACTGTGTTGAAACCGTAGAGCTCTTCCCATCTACAGATAAAATAGAACACTGAGCTAAGCAAGGCCTTGAAAAAAAATTTGCAAATTCACTAATAGTCAAAACACCAGTAATAGTAAAAAAAAAAAAGAGAAAAAAACCTCAATTCTA
The DNA here is from genome assembly GCF_041902795.1 of Electrophorus electricus. Classification (NCBI taxonomy): domain Eukaryota; kingdom Metazoa; phylum Chordata; class Actinopteri; order Gymnotiformes; family Gymnotidae; genus Electrophorus; species Electrophorus electricus. The sequence goes on along the minus strand of NC_137497.1, from coordinate 34,039,467 downwards.
GTTATACCTGTTTTTGTTTTGGTTACAAGTACAGAACTTGGAAGTTGCTGTTGGAATTTCACTCTTGACAGACATTTCACAATGCATGTACAGATGCTATTGCAAATGGAGACAAAACACAATAAGAAAATCCATAAGGAGAGGACCTTCCAGCACAGACAAAACCAGAATCAGAACATCAGGTACCGTCCTCTACATCATTACATCATTACCTTTGTAAGGCTTCCTTGGAACACAAAGGCTTCCACAGAAAACCTCACAACATTCTTCGTGCTCTCTATGAATCTTGACCGACTATTGTTCTTGCTATCAATTATGCACCTGGGGGGAGGGGGCAAGGTGTTGGTCAGCAACAGCTACAAACCTGCAATTGCATTACCTGCTGTTGGGATGCAAACAGAAATAGCTTTTACCCATAGTTGTCTATGATGATAACTTGTGGCATGGAGAAGAGAGAGCTGTTCATGTTCACATGGCAGGAATGCACAAACAACCTTTCACCTTCTGCGACAGAGGGAACCTTGGCTTCAAAGTACATGGGGTGACCGATGGTGTAACCCTCAGAGGGGGATAGCCTGTTCCACTGGGCTAAATAAATACATACATTTTAAAAGGAGACCAACACAAACGCACAACCTAAGTTAAAGGAATGTTACATATAAAAACATTGACTTTTGAAGATCAGTCTTTGTGGTCTCACCTGTAAAATGCAATTTAGTCAACCTTCCCATTGGAAAGCTAGCTAACATCATGCAGTTTAGCTCCTCATGTGACATGCCATTCAATGATTCAGCCAAAATGCAGAGACATCTGATTCAGGTGTCTCTGGTCTGGAGCTAAAATGCACTGGAAGGTGGTTATGAGGGGGTTTGTTCTAGCCACAATCAGCTTTAGTTAATTTTAGATTTTTAAAAACAAACAACCCCCTCCCCCCCCATTTAGGACCAAAACATGTTTTTACCATCGCATGGTGTCAGTGTGATGCTACCCTTGGTTTTCATGGGCTTGAAAAGTCGCTGTGTTTCAATATATGGCAGAAAACCAATTTTGTAAGAGTAGTGGAATCTGTAATAAGATAGATTTATGTCAGGATGGACACAGTTTAATAATCCGCTTTGCTTTAAAAGGATGTACATATGCTGACCTGTCACCCTTGTGTAACAGGTGGGCTTTATGTAATCTTGACGATATGAGATTTACCCTTGAACAAGTGTTCAGTGTGTTCGTGCAAGAAACAAAACAGCACGTTTCTCAACAGAGAACGACCGTTTTGAGGGTAAAACGGCGAGCACTAGCACTCCAACACAAACTAACGGATCTGCTCCTCTTACCATGGCCAACCAATCAAACCCAACACGCGTTTTTGCAACAACTTTAAGCCTCATGTTCAATGGTTGCTGTGAAACGCCCATCCACTAGTTTGCCCATCTTAAGCAAGCCGAGAGGGTTTGTCGGTATCGTAACAACCTCAGCTACACTGCAAATCAGGGACTTACCTGTTGAAATGACACTGTATAAGGACATAGACACTTCTCATCGACCCCTTAGTCGCAACGAGGGTGTAGTGGAGTGTGTTCGAATACACCAATTTGTTATTTATTATCTGTGTTCAAAAACAACCTTAATCACTTAATAGTACTATTTATTTCATGAACTAAAAGGGATTAACTCGAAACAAATTAATTGTAAATTGTTAAACTCACCTCCCTTTTGGTACCGCATCAGCGCATATCAAAATAAAAGAAAATATAGTGCTTTGCCGATCTGCTTATATTACATGTTTCAAGTTTCACTTCATACTGCGGTACCCCAGATCCCAAAATGAATTTGGGAACTTTTACGCGCATTTCCTTCGAGTCACATACTACGCGTACTCGAGGGCTTCGATTCACTGGACTTTGGATCGATGTGCGCAATCGCGCAGGGACGAGCACTTTCTTTATGTTCTCTGATAGTTGTACGTGGCCTGGTCTACCTGCTGGTGAAAACTGATCTTTGTTTAGAAGGGGAAGTCTAGAATGCTGAAACACTGGAAGATGTAAATATGGCGAATCAAGGTACTTCTTGTTCTTTTCGTATTCTGTTAGGAGTACAATCGATCTTTTCGTAGGCTCTGATATGCTGAAAAAGTAAGGTGACAAAAGCCTTGTGCTGCTGGCGTTCAAGCTTTTTTTCACGCATGGAGATGAAGAAAGCAAACCCATTAATATACATGCCGAAGGAAAACCCAAACCCATAACACTTTTAAGAGACGCTAGAAACATTTACCAACACACAGTATGGATCAACGAGATGTATCCCACAATGCAATGGAACTTTCGCAACACCTGTTTGATCAGCCCTAGAACATGACATGCCTCGATTTCGTCTGTAGCTCTAGTGCTTCAAGCAGACCGCATTTATTTCTTGTCGATATAGCCTTTTAAGTTATATGCAGTTCCGTGAAAGCGTTTGCCTCTGTTTGAATTTGTGCATATTTTCCACATTATATTTAGTCTGGTTTTATAGTGCATTGTAGGACCATCCAGACAAGTCTGGCAGGAAAAGTTTGGTACTTCTTTCATTGTGTTTAGTGTGCAAGGTAGCAATTATACAATCTTCTGGTCTGAAAAGTGTGATAATGAAACCAAACGGAAGAATCAGTTAGGATCAGTAATCAATAGCCTAACCAGTTTGAGTAGGCTTGTTTGACATAAGCTGCTTCTGGCCTTGGTGGTCAGTGAGAGTATCTGGATGCAGCCGGGGGAGTAGTTGACAGTCATCATGTTGGACAGTTTTACCTGCCGCACCCCAACGTAAACTGGCAGATCTTGTGGGATGGATACAAATCTAAAAAAATTCTTTAAAGAATATAAAATAAAACTTTGTATGTCTGCATAATAAACACACACTAAATATTTTTAATTGTCTGCATGCTGTATTAACTGCAGTTTATGGTGGAGATTCTAGCCAATGGGGATTAAGCTCTGTTGCCATCAAGTCATCTCTCGGCTCACGCATACAGGTGAATAGCAACTGAGACCTGCAACTGCCTTGTTCTCACTGTGATGTAAGTAAAACCAAAAAATAAGAACAACTAACTGGCATGCTAATGCACCTGCACCATACTAAGTCAGGTTGGTCTGCAGATCACTGCTTCAGTTAATGAGCAGCCCTGATCTGCTCCAGTCCTGCATAATCAAAATCTTGGGGCCTTCATATTAGTGAATTTACCAGCACACAGGTTGTCCAGAAGAAATCTGGATGTATATTAGTCCCAAAAAAAATTCAAAGCCATTTTTTAAGGCTCCACTGAACAACGATTGCAGCCATACTATTGAAATGGAGGAAGTTTGGAAGGTGTCAATCTTCCTAGGAGTTGATGTTCTCCTAAAATCTAATCTGGTGTAAAATCATGCAGGAAGTGACAAAAAATAACAAAATATCAAGAGCAGCTAAAGAACTGTAGGCTTGTCTTGCTTCAGCTAAATTCAATGTTCATGAGTCAATTGTCAGAAAAACACTGGGCAAAAATGGGATCTCTGGCAGAATAGCACATTGCTAACCAAGACAAAGATAAATGCACATCTCAAGTTCACCAAGAAACACCTAAGTGATCCTCCTGAGTTCTCGAACAACATGTTATGGAGAGATTAATCTAAAGTGGAGCTTTTTGCCTATTATATCTGGCAAGAACATGACACTTTTTCCGAAGATCCTCCATACCAACTGTGAAACTTGGATGTGGTAGAGTGATGGTTTGGAAAATCCTTGCTCTCAATGAGAGAATTGTCAATTTTGCTCCTTATGAGAATTCCAGAATATCAGGTCATCTGTCTGTGAGCTAAAGCTGATGTGCAGGTGTATGATCCAACAAGACAAAGATCCAAAACACACAAGCAAGTCTATGTCACTGGTTTAAAAATAAGACGTTAAAATATAATGGGTGGGCAGTTGCATTTTTACACAGAGCAATTAGTTGTTGAATGACTTTCGCATTGCATTTTTTATTCTCTTATGGTGCCTTTTGTGCATTGTTGGATCTTGGTTTAAGATGTAATGCAAAACCAAGTGCATTGCACCAATGTGCATTGTTTGAAATATGCATAAATTCAGGAATTCAGACAGAGGGCAAACACTTTCACAGCACTATATACACACACAAAATAAATGGCAATGCTGATATACAGATTTACTTTTGGTTACATTTTTAAATCGTTCTTAAATTCATATAGGCCTACTTGTTTCTAACCATCTTTAGAAATACCCAGTATTGTAGGTTAGAGCAAATAATACTTTACATTTTTCAACACGAACTCCTCCAGCCACAGAATAGAGTGGAAAATATTAGAATAGATCACTTTTGGGGCTGATGTGACATGACTGTGTTTACAGTGACTTTGTTATAGGCAATTTCTAAATGCAGACCATCAAACGGATTGCTGAAGCCAATGCTCATTATCAGGGCATGGAGATTTCAGTTGGCTTCTGCTGTAACTTTTAGATTATTATTATTTTGGTCATTTAAATAATTCCATATTACCTGACCTCATCAATAAGATTCACCTGCTGTTCCTCTTCAAACATCCTATTCATGATCGCATCCCTACAGTTTTGTCATTTCCGTCCCTGCTACATCACTGTCTTCAGATTACATACCTACCTAAACTCCTCACAATTAGTTACTGAAGAGTAGCTGTCACTTACCTCACATACACCCCCCCCCCCCACCATGCTATTGGTGTCAATACTAGATAAAGATTCCATTTCATGTACTCATCACAAAAAGACGTAATAAGAGAATTATTTGCTTTGTTGATAAAAGCAATGTTTTGAAGTCTGAATAAAGTCATTCTTAATAGCTGCAAATGAGTATTTCATAAGTTCCAGAGATCTCTGGCCTTATTTGGGTAGTTACACTTGAGAAGACAGAATTTGCAGAACTGTCAGAGAGTGAAATTATTTAGATCTGGTTATCAAGGAGGCCCTCTCCACCCAGCAGGTTCATGCTGAGCACATATTCTTCTTTAGTACCCACTGCCTCTTTGGCCTCCAGAGTAGTGTTCCCTAAATTCTCAGGCTTCTTGGCTAGAGTGATGTCACTCAATGATTTCCCCTTTATAGGAGCCTCATCTTTCCACTCTCTGAGAACTTGTAGTTTCCCAGGATGGCTCTAGTCACTTCTTCCTCTCTTTTACTCTACAGGAAGCTTCACCTTCCCAGCATGTGATGCCACCTTGTCAATAGGTCAGTCTCCATCCCCTTGCTGACCATGTCTTCTGTCCAGGATAGCTCCTCCATCTCTAGAGCAGGATCATGCTCATCTGCAGTTCCATCTCCCATCATGTAAGTGCTCATGTTCTCCTAATGCTCTTACTGCTCACCAGCACTTGCTCAACATGGAAAATAGAGGCCAATTAAAATAGAAAAAGTAAACTGAGCAGCTAACCTAAAATGTAGTGGCATCATAATGTGAATAGTGTTCTCAAATTATAACAACTGTGTCTTGTACATAACTTATTTAAATCCACTGCCTGACATCAGGTATCACAAGTACAAACAGAGACATTACCATCAAGCTCCTCCCACCTGATGAAGCCAGATTAATCAAGGCCTCAGGTGCTTCCCAGTGTGATGGGGGAAATTATTGACAAAGCATTTCACTTATGAAGAATCACATTAAACCTGTTAATCACCTGCTTACTGCTTTACTGTAGGTGCAGGACTTGTTTATAGGAGTTGCAGTGATGTTTCCAACCAATACTGTACAGTGCAGAATGAAGTGTTATAACCATATGTTCATTATAAACATTTTACAGAATGGGAAAGAAATTGCTTTGGAATTATTTTGGGGGAATAAAAAGGCATCAAGTGAAAACCAAAGAATATTCCACTGCCTTAAAACAAACTGGGACAGGCTTCCCATTGTCTTGCTGTCCTCCGTGCACTAAAAACTGATTCAGTTGATTTACCCATTTCTATATAAATAAATAAATGTTGCTTTATTCTCAGTGAAGAATGTATGTTTGCTATTCAGTAAGGGCTTTATTTAGCAAATACTATATTGGACACAGTCACATTTTTGAAATGTTTAAGTTCCACACAACCTTTGGACTAAAACAAAATTGTAAGCTTGTTTCTGATTCAGGATATTGTGTTACTGGATTATAGTCTTTGTTCATTACACTTAAAACAAGTAAAGATTGCAGTCCTATGCGATATACACTACATGGACAAACGTACTGGGACACACCTCTTAAACATTGAATCCAGGTGTTTCATTCAGTCCAATTGCCACAGGTGTATAAAATCAAGCACCTAGCCATGCAGTTTGCCACAAACATTTGTGAAAGAATGGGTTGTTCTAAAGAGCTCACTGAATTTGAGAGTGGTACTGTAATAGGATGCCACCATTGCACCATCAGTTTGAGAAATTTCTTCCCTCTGAGATTTTCCATGATCAACTGTGAGTGGTATTATTGAAAAGTGGCAGCATTTAGGAACCTCAACCATGAAGTGGCAGACTATGTAAAGTTACAGAACAGGGTGTGTAAAAGGTTGCCAATGCTCTGCTGACTCAGTAACTGCAGACTTCCACATCTCTGGCATTAACATTAGCACAAAAACTGTGCCAGGCACATTATGGCATGGGCGTCCATGGGTGAGCAGCTGCATGCAAGCCTTACAGCACAAAGCACAATGCCAGTTGTTGGATTGAGTGGTGTAAAGCATGCTGCCACTGGACTCTGGACCAGTGGAAACGTATTCTATGGAGTGACAAATCATGCTTCTCTATCTAGTAGTATGATGGATGAGTCTGGGTTTAGTGCATAAAGCAAGGTCCATAAAAATATGGTTGTGAGAATTCGATTGGCCCACACACAGCCCTGACCTCATCCCAATCAAACACATTTGGGATGAACTAGAATGGAGGTTGCAAGCCACCTCACAAATGCTCCCTAACCCTACACTACAAAATCTTGTAGGAAGCCTTCCCAGAAGAGTGGAAGCTTCAAAGGGGAAACTACCATCTCCATATTAATGCCTGTAGTTTTGGAAAGGGAGGTCGTCAATGCTCCTGTAGATGTGTCACAAAACCTTAGTCTTTATAGTGTATTTTCTATGTAATGCCAATTAGGATTAATTGATATAATTATTTGACTACAATTAGTCGTGTACTAAAGGGATGTAAAACTACTGCCCCAGCAACAATAAAAAAAACCCAGAATCGCTGATGACATCTGGACGTGGACTCTTGTCCCTCGACAGCTTGGAAGTACATAGAGCGCATAACGTTCGTCTGCTGTTTCTCCCACTTTAGTGTAGTTCGTGCATAAATGATTAACAAAACGATTGTTTCTAAAAGCTCAACATGGATAACAGTCAAATGTTAAACAATACCATTTTGTTATAGTAATGAAATCTAGAGAAATTGGAAATAAAAGATTATATCGAGCCTCTAAACTGGCGAGGTAGTTACGGATGCTGGGAATACCGATTATACAGACACTGGATGGGTAGTATTAGGGGCACAGCCCTAATAAGCCCTTCTGGCCTGTAAACAAGGTTACTGGAACACATGACCTGATCGTTCACTGTCTTTAGAGAAAACATCAATTTATTTCAGCCGTAACTCACTTTGAGTCGAATGTTTTCTGGATACTGTATAGGCTTTAATACTCATACGTATTTCTTTATCACTGAGGAACTATCGCATTCATTCAGGTCGTCCTGGAAGTAACGGAGCGGAGCGACACACCGGATCCTCATTTTCCAAGTAGAAATGATAAAATGCACTCCTGTATCAGATTAAAAATTTGTTAAGGCGCACTGTAATCTTCCTGTACCTACCCCATAACTAGGGGGCAAACGCTGGGTGCCTTTGGAGAAATGAACAAACACGTATTTTTTGCGCCACTGCAATGAGTTAATTACATACTTTTTAAAACTTCAGACACGAACTACGTTCCCTTCCCGCGGTTCCCTAAGCAGTGCCCATAGACTCTATAGTATACCCCAGTCTAATCACGCTGTGTGGGCCAAAGCTACTGTAATTCATTAAATCCCTTCATTCGGAATGGCCTCTAACGTCATTACGCGTCACGACTTTTTTCCTTCTCTTGACAACTGGGCAATTTGTTCCCTTATTTGCCAATGTGGCTAGCTACTGAACTTTATCACCTACGTAACGTTGACCTTATATTTTCTACATAAAATGAATGGCTAGTTGGCTAAAGAGCCAATATTTACCTTAATTACATTGGCTAACAGCTAAAAGTCAACATGCTAAATTTGTATTCTGGAGGATTTGGCATCTTTCCAGGAACAGTTTACTTCTACTTAATGTATTTTTCTAAAGCATAATTCTTGAAACATTAAAAGCACGCACATTCTCGTTTATTTTCTGTTCTCGGATAATTAGCCAGCCAGCAGCCTCAACTCTCCATCTGATCTTGAGGCAATCAATGATGGATCAGTACATTTTCGTATCAATTTCCTGCTTAACGATAAACTCTTATACACTAACCCCCTGTAGTTTGACATTTCGTCGGCTGGGAATCTCCCTTAATGGCCGAGTTGATAGTACTTTCCACTTTGCAGGAACAACTAGGGTGACTGGATTGCGATCTTGACAGCATCGCGAACAACTGACGAAGCTCACAGTGGCTTCTTTCCCATCATTTTATTTTACGTAGGCTATACTTTCAAACCATTTTAGTTTGACTCCATGCACTAATATGATAAAATAAATACTTAAAAAACTGCAATAGCATCAAATAATGCAAACTTTATTTGGCTTGCAGGGCAGGAATGTCCAACTTTGCTCCTAAAGGACTACAGCCCTACACTATTCAGATCCAACCAGCTCTGAAGCCACTGCACATTACACTCAAGTGTGTATCCAAGGCTGAACACAGTAATGCAGTGATTGTCAACCCAATCCTCTTGTCCCACAGGACAGTTTACATTTTCTACCTAGCTCCAAACACACCTGAACCTGAGCCATTAAAACACTGATTATTTGGAACAGGTATGCTGGGAGCTAGGCTATAGCAAAAACATAGACCAGCTTGTGGACCCAGAGGACTGGGTTTAGCCTTGCTCACAATGCAGTAATGTGCTCCTTGGGCCAGTGACTCCCCTTCCTAGGGATTCACTGGCTTGCAAGTGATTTTTTTTTTCACTCACACACCTGATTCAACATGATTAAATATCTTGCTGCTGTTAAATTCAGTGTGATAGAACAGGGAAAAGGCGAGCAATCTTTAGCCATGCTCCTCCTACATCACGGAAGGATACACAAGTCCTGTTCTCTCTCTCCATTTGCTCATGATACAGATCTCATTTTATTTTATTTTTTAAAGCAGTGGGCATTTTCTGCGCCACTTTCCAACATCTCTGTGGCCACCATGCAACCCCACTGAGCACTGCTGAAGGTCATATTTTTAAATATAAAAAAAAATCACATGTAATGGCACATGTGGAGATTAATGTCCACATTTCTTTGCACCAAAGTGCTAGCGAGAGCTAGCCTATGCCCTTTTCACCTTTTCAGCTCATTCCTCAACCGCTGATGTATGCCTTTCCAAGCACACATCCGTTCACACCAACATCAGATACGAGTTGAAGGTGAAGATGAACTGAGGCAAGCCAAAAGCCACAAAAGCAGAATAGAGCTGGGTTTACCAAAAGCACCATAACACAAAGAGCATCGTTAAATGATGGAGCAAGTAATACACCGAACGCACTCTCATTTAAGACAATCTCGACACTATGGTGCTTTTGGGAAACAGGGCTCTGAGCATTAAGGCTTGTAATGAGAGCACAACCATGGTGCTCATCTTGCAAGGAGAACAATGAAACATGCAGTGCAGGGTTCTCCAGGATCATGATGGAGGAACACTGCTGTAAGACATGGCTGGAGACTTCTACATAATGCTGAGTAGGACAGTGCAGGACTCCCAGGAACTACTTTTGGCAACTTAGGCCACTGTAAGCCCCTCCCTTACACCTTATGTTAACAATTTTTTAAAAGTTTATAGAAGGGTGTGAGTTTATAGTACAAATGACAAAAAAGTTGATGTTGGCTTACCGATCAGAAATTTGCCCTTGGTTCCACTGCGTGTGCGCACCAGACTCATGTGCTCTATACATGAAGCCTTTTATTTTAGTAAATGTCCTTTCCTTTGGAACTTCGAAATTCACCAAGTACTTAAACTTGTGTTGGTAGTCAGGATGAGTAGTGCAAGATCAGCCTTATTAACTAAATCAGTATTTTATCCTTCAGGAATTCTATTTTCAAAAAACAAGCAACCAACCAACCAATCCCAAAATAAAAAGCAAAACAAAAACAAACAAACAACAAAAAATAAACAAAAAAACCACTGCAAACATACATACAAATTATATATCAATATTCCTAATATTTTTACCACACTGTTTGGGGGTAAACAGAGGTATAAAATTGGCACACAAGAAATGTGAATTACAACACTTTCTCTAGGGTCAGTGTTGAGTAAACTACATATCTTTTGAGTACATCTTAGAAGCTCTAAAAACAGTGAGAAATTAAAGTATTTCTAAAACAGTTGTCAATCTACTAGTGTATTTCATCAGAGGCAGTTGTTGAGTAGAGATGAGATGTCCAGCTTTTCTGAGGTCTGTTCCCAAATTTATGTGGAAAATCTGACCACCAAAACCATAACTTGGTGGATACCAAGATCCACATTTCAGAAACATCACATATTACAACTCGGATTTCACCACTTTTGAACTGCTCACAAATATTTTGGGGTGCTTGTACCAAATACCTCGCGATGCAATGTCAGTGTGATCAACTTCTCCTAAACATAGGATTAGAGGCAACTTTCTCTTTAATAGAGAAACCAAAAAACTGATGATGTGATAATACTTCAGACATGATGTTCTCATGAAGGATGACGTTGAGAAAATACAAAGTAAAGAAGCCGTAACGGCCGATTACAAGTTTTAACCGGGTATTAACAACGTAAAGGACAGCAGTCATCATCACTGACGTGAGGAGAGTAAGGTAGTTTTGCAGGTCCTGTTGCCTTCAAGATCGCAGGTTTGAATCCCAGTTGCAAGAAGCAGCCTTGAGAGAAAGACATTTCATCCTACCATTGCTTAACCGTTAATTGGATGAAGCATGAATGCTATGTACACAAATTACAATGGATGAAGATGTCATCAGTTAATTAAATATACGGCATTGGTCAGTCATACTGAGGCTTGCTTCAAATATGAAGTTCTCACAAGGATTGAATTGTAGTGGATTTCTACACAATTACATGAGGCTTGATTTTTAGCTATACATATAATTTACCCCTGCTCAAACTCTAAACCCATCCTGTTCCACTCTGTCCAGTGGCTGACCAGTAAATCGAGGCACTTGTTTAATACCATGTTTCCGTTACATAATAGAAATGTCAAGCTTTCACCTGTACCAAGAAAGAATGTAAACAAAAAAACAGCAGAAAACAGATTCATTTTTTTCTTTTTTTTTCTTGTTAAATAGTAATAAATACATGAGATGCAGTGGTTTTAATTTTCCATTTTTTTCTGAAGCAGGAGGGTTAAAAAGTTTTTTATTCATTTATTTTTATTTATTTATTTATTTATTTTATTTATTTATCTGTTTGTTTTCTTTAGCAGCAATCCGAACATGGTTGAGAGTGGAGATAGCAGCCGAGAGAAAAGTAGTTCTTTTTTTTTTTTTCCTTTTTTTTGTTGACTTGATGGCAAACAGCACTCACAGAGTGTCGCAGAGGAGGAAGGAGGGAGAGAGAGGACAGATATGAGGGGGAGAGAAAGCGTGCAAGAGAGAGAGAGAGAGCGAGAGAAAGAGAGCGAGGAGGCAGGAGATGACGACAAAGCAGGAGGGCATGAGAGTCTCCTTCATATTTCTGGATTCTACACCCCTGCTTCCCTCACCCATCTCCTCTTCCTTCCAACACAAATAACAGGCCAGGAAGAAAATAAAAATAAGAAGCTATAGAGAGAGATAGAAAAAGCAAGACACAGAAGGGGAGGAGGAGGAGGAGGGAGGAAGGGGGATAAGAACGATATGGAGGGAGAGAGCAAGATTTGGCTTAGCATATCCAGAGTTAATACAAATGTGTTCTCATTGTTTTCTGTCCAAAACAAAAGTGAGTAAGAAAAGGAGAGAAAGAGAGACAGAGGGAAAAAAAATCAAGAGAAGGGGTGAGAAAGTCTGGTAAGATGGTGAAGAAGGCAGACTATTTTTTTTAAACAAACAACAAGGAAGCATTTTGGTTTTCCTTCTGGCCGAGTGTTTCGTTGTTTTTCAGGACTTTCCTGTATCACTTCCTCCTTTCTGTAAAGATTAGCTAGGTCCCCCTGATCAGAGCAGCTCACGTCGACAATGGTTCCACCTCCTCCTCCTCGCGGTGCTTTTCTCACCGTGTTGTGACTACGGTTTTTGTCATTTGCTTTATTTTATTCATAAGATTTGTTTCATAGTTTGAGATATATAAGCCAGTGTGTCAAGCGAGAAAAAAAAGACTGGAAACATAAAAAAACACTAAACGAACGACAACAAAAAAACAAAACAAAATCAAAAACAAACAAACAGAAAAAAAAAAACCCAACAAAAGTAACAAAAAAGTGTCTGTGTAAGTCATGGGGTGAGAAAATTGTCAAATGAAAAACAACTCAATCCCATTTTGTTTGCTTGTTTTTGTGTATGTATATGTCCCTTAAAAACAAAAGAAAAAAACTATAAATAAAATAACATTGAATAAATAAACCCAGAAAAAGCACCCACCTCTTAGCTCTCTTCCCGATCCCTCCATTTCTCTCCTTCTGTAGTGATTCTTAATAAATTAAAAATGTACAATTACCACTAAACTTCAGGAAAGAAAAATAAACTAAACAAACAAAAATAGACCCCCCCCCCCCCCCCCAATACCAGAACCTTTCCTCCCCGTCTCCTTCTGCTGTCCTTGAGCACAGACTCCAAGCCAAAATACTCCATCTTGGGGACCTCAGAGCAGAAAACAGAACAAATATCCAACAAAAAACAACAAAAAAAAAATCTCGCTGCAAACCTATCTTTAAATCACATAAAATCCAATAATATAAGAATTACAATAAAAACAAACTTTCTGATACTTTCTGTTCTGACTGCTTCACCCCTTCTCCACTTATCCTTCCAAAAAAAAGTTCTAGGTTTTCCCCTTCTCTTTCCCCTCGACCCCATGCAAAACAGAAAATAAAACCAAAACAAAAACAAACAAACAAAAATCCTTTAATATTTCACAAGTTTTTCTCTGTAATTCTGTTGTGTGGCCATATGTGTCAGAATGTTTTATGTGTTCTACATGTGTGTGTTTGTGTGCATTTGTGTATGTGGTGTTTTTAATCATTTATGTTTTTGTTAAAATTTTTTGTATGGCTTTTGGAATTTGTTCAAGATTTATCAAGAGTTGGCTGCACTCTGGCCGCTGCCCCCCCCACTTCCACACACGCCCATCATGATGGACTCTTCCGAATCTGGTCTCACCCCGCCACCCCTGGGCGGGGCACTGGTCAGCATCCCGCCCCCTACCCCGACGCTTCCCTGGGGCGGGTTGTTATTGTTGTTGCCGGGGTAACACGGGGGGATGTACCCCAGGCCGGAGGCAGGCACCATGCTGTCCTGGGCGGCTGGGGTTTGGGCCAGCTGCTGCTGCGAGGAGCCCGCCGGCGGCTGGGGGACCAGGGCCGTTCTAGTCCGAAACGCAGAGAGGCCCAGGTGGATGTTGGAGGAGCCATACTGACTGGAGTCCAGGCTCGATGGGGGAGGCTGCACGATGGAAGACTGGGCCAGGTGGTGGTGGTGGGTGAGACTGAGCTCGATGCTGTCCTGCATCTGGGGTGAGGAGACGGGCATGAGAGCCTGTCCTTGCGGGCCCTGGGGCGTCTGGCCCTGTGCCTGGCTCTGCTGCTGCTGGGCTGGCTGCTGGCGGAGCTGCCGGCCATTGCCGTGGTGCCCGCCATAGACTGGGTGGGGGTGGTGGGGCTCCATCATGCCCCCCACGTTGCCGAGGAAGTGGCGTGAGTGCTGCGAGGCGCTGGGCTTGTGCAGGAGGAGCTGCGGGTATGGGCCGTCGCCACCGCTGTTCGACAGCGGACCCATGCCCCCTTCGCCCCCAGGCCAGATACGGAGCTGCTGCTGTGACGGCGCCTGGGTGGGGCGGGAGTGAGAGACACAAGGAGGAGAGGTGAGTGGGAGCCATCATCCAGCCCTTTGTGTCACAAACTGCATAGTATAACTATAAGGATTGCACAATAACCACTGTCTTCCAATACTACCATAGCAGAAGGCTGCTATATGCTAATGAGCCAATTCCTTTACCAGTTTCCTTTTACTGTGTGTGCTGTGAGCATCCTGACTACTTTCAACAGCATTGGTGTTCTGCTGGCATTTTGAACAGTCCGGCATTCCCATGAGCCACCATAATCCACTGTGTTAATGCATTATAAAAACAAACTAGAACCAAAACTATTCCATTTTACCTCGTTACTTCATGGACTCGGTCCACAAATGTATAAGACAAAATTGTGTTTTTTTGTTTTTTTTTTTCTTTTCTGAAATTCTCCAACAGGCTCTAAAACAAGAAAATGTATCCCAAAATAGCCTTTGATTTCCTTTTTCATGCTGCCTTTCTTATATTGCATTTACATTTATGGAATTTAGCTGACGCTTTAATCCAAAGCGAATTACAATTATGACAGAGAACAATCTGAGCATTTGGGGTTAAGGGCCTTGGTTAAGGGCCTTGCTCAGGGGCCCAACTATGTCAACTTGGCAGCAGTGGGACTTGAACTGGCAACCTTTTGGTTACTAGTCGAGTACCTTAACGCCTGCCCGCTATTTATTGCAAGGCATAATTACTATATGTGATCTCAATAAGAGTGGGAGTCACCTGCGGGCTCTGCATCTCATAGTCCGTGTGGGTGATGGCGCTGTTGTAGTATCGGTTGCTGTACCGGTAATTTCGGTTGTCATTGGAAGAACCGCTAGATCCACCTGGGTTGGGCCGGAAGTGTAGAAGGAAGGGTCATGTGAAAAGACAGTCAAAGAAGATCGAATGGTACATAAACAAGTAAGTGATGGTTGACAGCCTAGCATTGCTCCATAGCTGGGTAGGAGGCTGTGTGTGTGTGCGTACGTGTGCATGCATGTGTGTGTGTGCAAATGCATGCATGATACAAACATACCGGAGCTGGAGACAGAGCTGGTGGTGGAGGTGGAGTGGCTGTGGTCCATGGCTGGGCTCGTGGAGGTGGAGCTGCTGGTGTTGGTGCCTTCATCCGTTGTCTTTTTGAAGAAGTTGTGCTGCAGGGCGTAGAAGGGCGTAATGCGTGTCTTCGGGTCGTAGTCCAGCATGCGGAGGATCAGGTCCTTGAATTTAAGGTAGTCACAGGGGGCGTGGCCTTGCTCACCGGCCCGCCTTCCACCAGGACCTCCCGTCTCCACCCCCAGGATCTCATGGAGACGTCTTGTTGCAGGGGGCTTGTACTCCTGCAGCGAGCAATGAGGCAGAAGAGCAGGAGGACACAGAGAGAGAGAGAGAGAGAGAAAAAAAAATCCACACAAAAAACCATTCAGTTTGATCGTCTGAAAAATGATACACAGATTAGCATTAGATCACCATGCACTGGTATAGCTATGACGGGAAGGTATGGACAGATGAGTAGGATTTACAAGATGAACAAGAAAAGGACTCATTTAAGCAAATACAACAAACACAGTTCTTTAGCATTACCCTACTTAGTAATACAAGATCATCTGTTAAGACAGTGCTGGGTGAAGCAGGTGAGCAGGTGAGACAGTGCATAATGCAAGGGAAAGAATAAGAAAGACAGGTGAGAGAACAGGTGAAGAGAGTTTATGTTTTTGCTAGTTACAAGGTGTAAGAATCAAATTTAGACAAACATATACGCTTAAAAATGTAGCTCTGAGCCGAGTTAATTTGTTCAAGTAAACTGTCAAAATATTACTCTAAACTCTGCAGAAACGCTACTCTAAACTCTATGGCTACAAAAGCCTATACTCCAGTTCAGGTAATAGTCTGGGAAACACACCATTAACCGCCACCCCAACTTAAGCTTACTGATGGTTAGCTTAACATCTGCTTCTTGAGCTGTTTATATAATAACACACCTGGTAGAGGTGAGACGTATGTAGCAATGTGTCTAAGGTGAGTTTAACTTAGACCTATACTGACATCACCTTGACCAGACCGCGCCCTTTTTTCTCTCACATCCCTGATGCCAGTCAGCTTTTCTGCCATGGCTGTGTAGATGTCACCTGAATTCTGGGGAATGACCTCATCCTCACAAGATGATAGAGGAGGAGGAGGAGGAGGAGGATGACGTTCAGGTTTTAAAATCCTTCTCTAAACTTTAGCGTCTACCTGACATGCATCCAAGTAGGAAGATGATGTAAGCTTTGTTGGTGTGTCTCTGAATGTGTGTGTACGTGTGGATGGCATGAGTTGGGAGGGGGAGATGGGGTGGAGCGATGGGGGAATAGGTAATTAGAAGCAGAACATTACTCACACAGGCTGAAGGATATAGTACCTTCTTTATGTCCTTGTTTTTCTTGACGGTCCACAGGCCGTCGGAAAGCTTGTCGAAGTACTTCCGTGCTTTAGGGGCCTGATCCAACATGTGGTTAGGAGGCACCCCGAGAACCTCCACTATCTTATTCATCTGGTCCACCTGAGAGCAGAGTGGAGCAACAGTGAGGGGATGCCCTGTCTGACCCCACATCGGTGACAGGGGGCTCAGTTTACGTCTTGTGCTTCTAGAACATGCCACAGTTAGGCAGGTTCTGATCTCTGTTGCTCTGGGCTGCGTGTTTGTGTGTGTACCTCATTGGAGCCACTGAACAGCGGCTCCCCTGTGTGCATTTCCACCAGGATACAGCCCAGTGACCACATGTCTATGGCCAGGTCATAGGGCATTCCAAGCAACACCTCAGGGGAGCGGTAGAATCGACTCTGGATATACTGGTAAATCTACAATAAATCACAAAGAAACACAAAGGGGGAAAATAAAGATGGAATCTTAAACATAATTATTTGGAACAATATTTGGTTTGAAAACACAAAATGAAATTTGTGATTCATCAATGGACAAGGGCTCTAGTATTCTTTCACTTTGTAGGCATGCTGGAAGGTTGCTGCCTGCAGTAACACTGTTCAGCCACTGGAGGGCAGCAGATACTGGGCATGAGTTAACTAAAGAGGGTGCAGCACAGCCGCTGGGAATCCATTCTCCAGCACTTCACTGAAGCCCATTCCTGCAGCTCAGGGAGAGAGTCCTTGACGATCGCCATTGTATACTGCACCAGGGAAACTCTTCCTGCCTGCCCTGCCCTCTAAAGTATATTAGAGCTCTCCATTCAGACACGCACACTCTTCTCTATACACTTTCTCCTTATAATCTGCGACGAGCATGATAAAGAAAAGGGGCGTGGAGCTCTAGAATGCAACACTACTGCTACTAACGAACAGCTGCCTCTCTTGCTATTCACATGTGCTAAAGCAGGTCCCAGCCGTCCCCCTTCTCTGGGACCGAGCATTTCATGCAAACACTAGCGCAACACCCCTGTATCTAAGTGTTTGCTGGCTGCTTAGCATGGGCATGAGCTGGGAGATGTGTGTGCTTGAGAAGGATTGGCTGATTAGCCAGCTGACTGCAAGATCCCCTCCACTCCCCTCCCCTCCCCTCCTCTCCTCTTTCCTCCTCCTCCCTCCCCCTAGCCAGAGTGCATTCGGTTATGTGAGGGTCCTACTAGCAGGCCCCATGCGCATGGCACTCACCCTCTGGCCAAGCTGACAGGAACTGCCAAAGTCGACGATCTTGATGGCGCTGCGCTTGGGATTGCACAGCAGAATGTTCTCGGGCTTCAGGTCGCAATGGATGATGCTGAGTTCAGGTGTGGCCAGGAAGAGCAGCGCTGTGCACAGCTGTTGCGCGAACTTGCGTGTCAGGTTGAGGGAGACACCACGGAAATTGGTGTTGCGCAGGAGATCGTATAGGTTGTAGGAAAGGAGCTCGAACACCAGGCACAGGTGGTTCCGGAACATGAAGTGCCTTTTCAGGTGTACTGCAGGAAAGAGGGAGGGAGAAATAAAAAAGGAGAGAGAGAGAGAGAGTCAAGCAAAGAGGGGCTTTAACGCATATAGACTTTCAAAACCTTTAGTTGCAATCTATAATAGTATCTTCCATGCCTGATGTAATCCAAGCTTTCTACCTCTTGCCTGGTCAAGATAATTATTGATGAAATGCATATTAATGGACATCCCTTTTAACATGAACGCAAATGAGTTTTAAAAGAGCAATTTTAGAATGAATGTTGGGAGGGATCAATTGAATAGCAGTTGTGGATAAGTCACACAATACAGCATGATGGTGGTCTGAGTGTGTGAATTCACCTACCTATATAGTACTTCATCTCAGTGTCGTGTTTGTTCATGAGTTCTAAGAGCCTAAGCTCGATCTGGGCCTGGTTCAGGAAGGCTTTCTTATTCTTGATGATCTTGATGGCTACCCACTCCTGCTCGTGGTGGTCGTAGGCTTTCACCACCTGCGGGTGGAGCAAGAGGGCAACCGGTCAAGGGGGGAGGTCATCCTCTCTCAGAGGTTCCCAATCCAGGTGCTGAAGGCTGAATCATGTTTGTGGCCTATCCCATGTTCAGACACACTAGAGGTAGGTGATCCAGGTGAGGGGTTACCCAAGTGGGAAGCATTGGGCCCCCCGCTCCCTGCTGATTACTGTAGCCTTTACTGCCTGCTCTGGAGCTCACCTGCCCGAAGGAGCCCTTGCCAATGAGCGAGTCGATCTCGTAGCGGTCCAGCCACTTCTCCCCGTTCTTCACGATGTAGTCATAGTTATCGTCATCGTAGCCATCGTTGTATACCTTACGCTCCTTCTTGGTACTAGAGTCCTCAGGGGGAACCTGCTGCGCACGCCGCTTCTTCTTCGTGTAGTACACCTAGGGAACGAGGGATGGGGACGGTGGTGTGGTGTGAGTGAGGGAAACAGAAGAACAGAGCAAGGAATGAGCATTCTGCATTGAAGTTGAGGGATGGGGTATGGAGTTTGGGGGATGGAAATTTACATTTGGGGTTAGGCCATGGAAATATGGATTTGGGCTGGAGGCTTGGAGCGGGGGATGGAAATCTGGATTTGGGGGACTGAGACCTGAGCTGGGGAATGGAAATCTGGAGCTGGGTGATGGGTTCTCAGCTCAAGCCTAGCTCACGCACCTCATTGATGTGCTTATAAGTCTTGATGAGATCAACGGAGAGTTTTCGTAGCGGGGCACTGGCCGGGTCTCGAAAACTTGGGGGGATCCTCCTCTGCAGTATGGTCATATCGGACAGCACCTGGGGGATCGCAGGCAGCAGATGAGTATGAGATGTTGCCCCCACAAACACACCCAACAGGCTTCTTTGGCCTCACATGAACTGTCACTCTTTGAGGCTTGAGCTTTAAAGCCCATTGCTGATCAGTTCATGGAAAATAGAAGGCTTATGTGGAAATAAGACCTTACTATACATTTATGCTTAAACCTGTTAAGTACTTGTAATTACAGCCAGTCAGATGGGCATTATTAACTCCTTGCCTAAATATAAACTGTGTAATGTGCAGGTGGTTGGTGTTGGACTGTGCATAAAACACTGTATATGGGCGTGGGTGTGTTAGACCAAGTGTATAGGTGTGTGTAAACAAGTGTGTGCGCGCGTGTCTGAGGAGATGCTGGTGTACCTGCTGCTGTTCGGCCATGGACTGGATGTTGCTAAAGGAGGGGTGAGTGTGCTGGCTCGACATGGTTAGCTCAGCGGGGGAGAAGCCGGGAGCGGCAGGCTGGCACAGCGCAGAGGAGGGGGGCTTGCATCCTGAGCTACTTCCACCTGCACCGGGGAGGGGGGTGGGGGTTGTAAGGGTAAGGGTTAGAGACACAAAAGTTCAATGGTACATCACAGTCTTTCCCCCTTATGTAAGCATGCCAGTAGGCCATGGTGGAGTGTGTAGTCTACAAGGCTTTTCAGGCAACTGGAGCATCTCTAGCCACTGGTCTGCCACTGCACTGGTGAAAGTGGCAGTGATGAGTGATCCGTTACCCTTCCAAATCACTTCCTTTTACTCTGACCCACAGGGAACCCAACAGTGGCAGTTTGCAGTGGCATCATGACAGGAGCGCTGCTGCTGTTGCTGTGCGTGGACTGAAGGAGCAAGCTCCCAAGTGTTACCACACCTTGAAAACACAGATTCCAGTCAGCCCAACACACTTCTAACCAAAGAGCACTGTGCTATTTACCATCAGTTGTGGCCCAGTTCTGTACGACAATACAGTCGAACCTGTGTGCAAGACACTAGCATGCCTCCCCAATAAGTCCTCAGCACACACCCTGCTAAACCAGGAGAATCAAAAAGAAAATATTAATTACTGGAGACATTTTAACATGATAGACAAACACTAGCAAATACTATATAGACACTAGTGTAGAATACACACACACACACACACACACACACACACACACACACACACACACACACACATATATATATATATATACACACACAGCTGTAAACTACCCTGAACCACTGAATCTCTTGAGTGGGAATAAAAACACTTCTTGGATCAGTTTGAGGACCATAATGGTAGATGGGCCCCAGGGCCCATGCAACACACCCTATCTGCATTATGATCTGACATAGTACCCATAGTGCTCACCTTGTCAAGGAGCTTAACATTCTTAGAAAACATCAGCTGTTTACCATAGAGGAAGCTGAAGAATAGAATAGTTTACGCGTGCGTGCATGGTCAGATTCAACACCTTATAAAATGTAGGCTAATGAAAGAACAGAACCAGGCAGAAACTACAGAACCAGTGTACAAAATACCCATGGAGAAATTGACCAACAAAGTACCAAATATGAAGAACCCATTTCCCTGGTGGGCTTAAAAAAACCAACAAAAAAAACAAAAACACAACTACAGGATAAAAGCAATAATGTACTAAAAAAGTTACACATTTGTCTCAACTGCTAAAACAGACTTGCTGTAATTGTTAGTGCAAGAGGGTAAGCGATATGGGTGAGGAAGGGATACGATATTCTGTGGCGGATGCTTTTATCGGTGCTTCCTGTCGCAGACAAGTGAAGAGTAACAGGGCCGAAATTTATCAGCAACACATTACAATGGAAAATCAATGGGCACTGTTTAAACAAAGTGCAATACGACACATCAGACCAGCATTAATCCCACAGATACATGCAGACCAGCAGCAATCCCCCCAACTGTAAACTGGCTTCTCCAAGTTCAGGAACAGTTCCATAGGTACCTGCTGGATCAGTTCTCTACACCGATAGAGTGCTATAGCAATAGGGAGCTTTTTTTCACAGGTCCTGGCTGAGGATGCATCCAGTTTCACACAGCAACAGTGATGCTGCACTGGCAAGCACCAGAGAGTCAGGCAAAAATACAGTATTACACAAACATTGGGCCATTTCTATTTCTTTTTGATTTAGCACCAAAACTGTCTTTTGTTTTATTAGCTTTATTTTTCCACTTCTTTTTCCCTCCACACTGGCTTAATTTTAGGAAGACAAGATGACTGTTAAGAGGGTAATGTGTTCAGTGTTATGCTGGCCCTTTAAATGCTGAAGTGAACACATTGAGAACTTCCTGAGTGTGACACCCCCCCCCCTCCACTCTGATTGGCAGAAGAACCCCCCCTTCTGCCTCCTGATTGGCTGCTGGTATCCAAGGGCTGGGCGGCGAGGTCTCTATAAATAAACCTAGTAGCTTGTGCTGTATCAGCAACCATTCCCACAATGCTGCTCTCTCCCTCCCTCCCTCCTTCCTCTTCCCTCCCTCCTTTTCGCTCTGCCGGTTACCTGTCTCTGGCCAAAGCACTTATGTTGGAAGGGTGTGGTACTGTTGGTCATATTCGTAAAGTATAACAAGTTAGAACAAGGCAACATCTACAGAGGCAGCACAGGTGTCTGGGCAGAATTTATCATCAATTACACAAGTGTGAAAATACAGTAGTTAAATATAATCAGGAGTTGCTGGTCTGAAGAAACCATCCTACACAACATGGACATGCACCCTGCACCCGCACCCCTCAGGATGACCAAATACAGCTGCCAGCTGCCAATCAGGATGTCGCCATGGCAACAGATCAGCCGACTCCCTGTCTCTAAGGCACTACAAGAAGCTGGTGGTGAAGGGGGAGCAGAACAGCTGAACAGCTCCCCGCCCCCCAGTGCCCGCGCCGACCCCTATCTTATTGCCTGTTAGGGTAACAGAAGCCGTGCTGCCACAGCCAAAGTTGGACAGGCCACAAGAGGCATGGGGGAGATGGCAAGAGGGTGAAGATGAAGGTAGAGACTCAGAAGGTGTCATTAATTTACACAGTGGTGGCCTGGGGGGGACGGGCGGAACATGACAAATTTTCCTCTCAAGCTCAAGTATGGGTGTAGCTGGTTAGTATGGGATTATGTGGTTAGTAGTGTTTAATAATAGCTGTTTAATAAGGTTCATCTTCCTCCATACTTAGGACTCACCAAACCACTTAAAATCACAAGAGACTTCATGTACCATGTCAGAAAAGCTTCCATTCTTGTGCATCAGGTTTACAATACAGTATTCAGTAAGGAAATATATAATCCTTTATCTTATTACAAAAGTACAACCGTGTACAGTAGTACAACACCAAAAGCAAATACAGAAATAGCTAGTTATTTCAGAGTTTGTAGCTACTTTATCCATAGTTTAGATACAAGTTCTTTCTATAAGATAATGTAAGAAATAAATAATTAAGAAAACAACCAAAACATCCTTATCAAGTATCCTGAATAAAGAGGAATGGAAAAAGCACTGCGCAGAATGTACTCTGCCTTTAAATGAGACACTGAATGCATACTATGTGTAAGTAAAACAGGCAGCAGCGCATGATGTCCACTGTCATGTGTGTGCGCGCATGTCTGTAAGAGTGTGTGTGAGAGAGAGAGAATCATATGGCCATCATGCTCTGTAGTGTGCTGGTTCAAGCAGTGTATTCCAGTATGCATTTCTAGGCATAGCAGTATAATCTTGATCTTGATGAACCTATGTGGGAGCTTGAAGCTTCAGATGGGTCAGGCCATGCACGCCATGCTGACCAGTCTGCGCTCCCTTACAAATATTCTTATTAACCTATTGCCTTTTTTGTCTTTATTACATCTACTTTTATTATTTTAGTTTCTTAAATACTACTATTAATATGATCTTTTTACCTTTTATTATTGCTGTTGTTTTTATTGTGTTATTTTAAATCATATTCTGATCTTGTATATATATATTTTTTGTGTTTTAACCTTTGTACTTCAATCTGGAAATGACAGCACACCACAAGTTACATTTGCTCCACATTTCTATCCAAAACAATGCTACAAAATGTAACTGGGTTCTGACAATAAGCAAATCACCAACAAAGAGGGAATAAAGGAGTGGTTGGAGAATCAGGCACTTAGACACATTATGAGGTGGGCCTCAGATCCACTGAAACTCTTCCATGGAACTCTAGATGGCTAGAATTGTGGCTAATCTTAGGGATCTTAGCACTATGCTAGGCTCTGCCAGAGTGCTCGACCACAGGAACCTCTCCCACTAACACATACCCGAATGCTTCTTTTAACATCATAATCAAATCCGATAGGAACCAATGGCAAGCCATGCATTTCCACTGACTTCACAGCTGAACCCACGGCCCGTAAGACAAACATAGCAGAAATACTTTCCTGAAGGACAATGCACCGAGACATGCTAATGGGGCAAGCAGTGCAGTGGAAGCTAATAGCACATGGCTGCTAACCACAAACACACTCTAACCTAACCCTAATTCTGGGCAAACCGTCCCATTTAGTGTTTTCAATGCTGCCATATATGTGATTCCATTTAAACCTCATGATCAATCATGAACTGGGTGTGTTTGCAGTGCTGGTAGCCAGAGTAACATACTTTGGTATAGCCTTCCGTAGTTCACCACTATGCAGCTTTCTTCTCTTTCTCTTGTTCCCTCTCTATTTCTTTGAGCATTCACTGTGTTCCATTTTCTCCTAGACACCCACATAATCACTGCCAAACTAGTCTGGCTGTTTTAAGGCTTTTGTGTGTGTGTTAAAACAAATGGCACCATGTCTCGCAGTCTGACTCAAAAGTGGAGGAGGAAGAAAGATTACTGATGAACAACTGAATGAAGGGAGTGCACATGCTGCCACCCCTCCCCCCCCAAACTCACTAATGTAACATGACATCCATCGTTACAGGACTGGCACCCACCACCATCCCAAGCAGTTTCCACCTGAGTCCAGGCCCTGAGTCTTACAGTTGGCTTGGCAACCTATGAACCAAAGGCTCAATTGTATGGAAAATCCGGAACCACCCCCTAGTACATATAACCCTGCCCACAGCATCCCCCTGCATCCCAAAGTGAACTTTAAGACCCGCTTCAAGCGCTGAGTCAGACTCACACTATTAATAAAGGGCCATCTGGGTCGCCATCTCAAACAGTGACAGAGGTAAATTGAGAACATGCACAGGACATTAAAAATAAAATGACCTCTTTAAACTTAACGCTGTGAACTTATAGATGTGTGACTACCAGCCTCGGCAACAGGCAAAAGTGAGAAAAGCACATAGCACACAGCCTCCTGACAAAGAAAAGCACACAGCCTCCTGACAAACTCTTCATCTGTACCTTGGCTTTCTATGAAGCGAGCCACTCTGGGTTCTTCACCAGCTCAACTTACAATCATTAGCAGCAGGAAGGGTTTTTTCCATCCTGTGCTTAACTTGACCTCCAAGCAACACACTTCGCATACAACACATCCCACCGTGACATATCATTTGTTTCTGCACACTCCCCCAAGTGATGGTGCATCTTCACAGTTTTGGGCGAGGGTGAGCTCAATTCAACACATGGCCTTCTGATCTGGACTGATGGGCGCTGTTCACCACCCCCATTCAACAGGGAACCGTCTGCAGTGGGATGAACGGGTACTGGCTACGTCTGGGGAGGAGGTCACACTATGGTTCTTGAGTTGTGCAACTACAGCTTCATTTACTGTAACCAACCAAGTCCAGAAAATTGCTGAATGTAACTGTTTAATGCTAGCTAGAGAATTCTAACATGGGGAATTTGTCTAAAACAACATCTCCACATATTTTACTTACTAACAAAGCCTGATGTTGGTACACGCTGGCACTGGCTAGTGATGGTAAAGAAATTTCCCCCATCCTACAGCCAGCAGTACAGGCATGCACTATATGAGCTAGAGTTGAGCCTGTTGACTTAGATTTTCTATGTTTTTGCATGACCTGAAATTTCAATACTGGTGCACTCCGATCATTAATATTCCTTGACAGAGGGGAAAAAAGAGGAGGGAATGCGAGAGAGCAAAGTAAAAGAGCATGCAAGAGAGAGAAAAAAAGTAGCAAGAATGCAAGATTTGCTAAAAGTTTAATGTGCTCTTTCATGATGGGTTTGAATGTGTCAGTGTGTTTGTGAACTATGAGACCTGCATATTATGAGTGTGTGTGTGTGTGTGTGTGTGTGTGTGTGTGTGTGTGTCAGTGTGCATGCGTTGGGGAGTGCTCAGCAGGGACTGTGTTTTCTCTTTTTCAGCCAGAGAATCTTACGCAGGTGCATGACTTGCATGCCCACAGCACAAAAACATGTTTTTGTTCTGGTCCAAGTTGACCAAAGAAAAAAAGACAAGCGTTATCGTTTCGCCGAAATGCAGATGTCTACAACGGCAACTCACCCACCTGGGACATGGCATTACGAAACAGCAGCAAACTTTAATCTGCTGTGATTAAAGAGACCTGGTTATTGTTTCAAAAATAATTTTTTGCATTTGACACAACTGACACTACCTGGTCCCATGTAGCTAAATTTATCAATGCTTAAAATTAGCCATAGATACAGATGTGAAAAGGGCAGGAAACACCAGTAGTGATAGTTCAGGTGTAAGCCCATAATCAGTAAACTGACACATTATAGGGCTCAAATGTTGTCCAAGTTTCTCAAAATCATCATCACTGTTCAACTCATTTAAGCTGTCTGAGAGAGGCCAAAAGTTCTCAACCATCTCACACAGACCTTTTGTGCTCATGCCTTTTTTACTTGGTTATATGGCCCACATTTTTCAATCTGGTCAAAAATGTATGTGTGGGAACCTGTTCTTAAAAACGCTTAATTCATGTTAGGCTATTCCAGATTTTTATGACCCATGATGTGATCTGGAGTCATTAAGCATAAGGGATAAACAGATATACAGTGGAGAATAGCCATAATTCTTCCATCAGCCCAATTTTCAAGACACAACATTGGGGTATAAATGCATTCTTGCACAAGTATGCTTTACTTGTTTTGTGTATTAGTTACAGCAGCTGGAGTGTTCAGTACAAAATGACAGAGTGCAGATATCACAGAAAAGGGCTTGCATTTCACCTTTACACTGAGGACTTGGACATCAAAGGCAGCAGGAGAGCGGCAAGAGCAAAGGTCAGAGCGCAGGACAGGCTGCATGCTGCGTCTTTCACACGTGTTCTCACAGTTCAAACTTCACATCCTACAGGTTGAGAACAGAGTTACTCTCCTGACAGGACCTCTTATTTGTTTAGATTTGACACTCTCCTCCGCTGTACAGACAACACACAATAGGACTCTGCTCCAAGACCCTACTCTTTCCCAAGCCATGCATGTTTTGAATGCTATACCGTTTGAGATGTTATATTTTAGTAAACTTACATAACTTGCAGCATAAATGTTCATATTTTCCTTTTTGCCAGAGTACTTAGCAGACTGACAGAGTATTTGTGTTCACTGAGTGACTGAGCCCCTTTGGTAAAACAGATGCACAGGGGGAGCATCTGTGCTGTAGCTACCTAGCTAGGTAGGTAGCTGTCCAAGTTAGCAATACACACATAGTGGTTAGCAGTAAAGACAAAACACCTTGCAGCCTACAAAGAGCGATTACTGTTTTCCCAGTCACAAAATCACCTAAATAATTGGATGAGTGGATTACATTCAAAAATGATAATTTTCACAAACTTTCAAACCAACTTCCAGGCTTGTAATGTGGGACGTTTCTGAAGACATTAATGGTGACAGTTCTGTTTTGCTTCATAGTGGGGGGGGGGGGGGGGGGGGGTGTCAATTTTTGCTGCTTGGGAATTGCAAACATGACCCTTTTAACAAGCCAACAGGCATATTTATTGGCTTTGTAACATGAAAGATCAGTCACATTTGAACACGCCAGAAAATTCTCGGACAAGTCAACCATTTCGGTGTGGGAAAAATAAATACGTATCTTTCAATATCTCTCAAGGGTGGGGAACACTTTTTTTTGATAAAACTGCTAATTTATTTATCATATATACATTGTACATTTGTTGTAGTTGCAGGAAGTTCAACAAGCATTACAGCAGTTGTTGAGCAAAGAAAATTAAAGCATGGATAAAGAGAGTACCTAAACTGGGCAATGCAGAATTAAACACCAGAGTTCACTGCTTTTTTCTGACACTATGAAGATGTGTCAACTGAAAACATTGCATTTTGTGCATTTTTGACATGCACAAGGTCACCTTTTGATTTCTGATGCTTATTTAAATTTAATGAACACAGACACTACTGGTTTTGACAAAACACTCCTGATGATAAGTACTTTTCATTCAGCCATTAAGGTAGGCTACTATCTTAGAATTACAGGCTAGCTTGGCCTATTGTTATTGTCCAAGCTAGCTACATAGTTAAATGTAGCTATACTAATATTTGTCTTCTAAAATCTATGAAATCCATCACAGATATTAGAAGATATATTTGATAAACTACCTTCAGCCAGTCAGCATCACATTTGAACTGACATGTGACCGCGATTGGAGGAAACACTTTTCACTGGCATGAATGGGCCAGCGACTGGCCAATCAACTTGTCCGACATGCTTTTTTTTACTGGTCCGGATCATCGGGCCATTACTTATGTTGAGCCCATGGCGTAGTTTATGGAAGTGGGTGGGGGGTGTGTGTCTGCTCCTGCTCACACTACTCATACAATGTGTTAAGTTGGGTGGTGTGAGCAGTGTCCCCCCCCCAAAATGAAACCTACTGGTTGAACACTGGCTAAGGTATACCAATAATTGGTACTCCATGCTACTGATTAGAAATTGAGGCATTCTCTGTAGAAAGACAAAGATTTCATGCTTCCTTCTGAGAATTCCAAACATCTCAGATAGCCAAACTTAACACTCACATGAAAAATACTGTGCAATGGATGGAGGGCCAGCAAAACTAGGCATGTCTTTGCAAAAGATAATAATATTAAAACACTAATGCATACCACATGAAAGAAATTGGTGATTTTTCTTTAAAATAATAATCCAAACAGTTAATGCAACAATCAATTATAAAAATAGTCAATACTTGCAGATTACAACAAAGATTATCCCAAGTGTGCACGGAAAGTGTCCACCGGAAGTGTGTGTGGGCTTCAGTTCCCTGACTGTAGGGAATGGTCATTCAGGGATCTGACTGACAGCCTGTTTTCATACTTTGCATCAGGCATCATGTTTAAGACACAACTATACAATAAAAAAGTGGAACCCGAAACCAAAGAGCTTGTGCTATATTCCTTGAAGCCTTCATGGGTGCTGTTGGTCTCTGGCTGTGATGGCTATCTTTAAGACAGTTACTCATACCTCTAAAACTCAGTTATGCACACAGAGTGCTCAACATACCAGGCAGGATGACCAAAATAGACAACAGGAGAGAAGTCAGTTGGATACACAGATATAAATAACCATACACAATAAGTAAACGATAATTAAGCAAAAGTCACACGGATTACCAGGTTATATAAAAGGCAATTTCCTCCTTCCAAAATATTTTAAACGACTAAATTAAAACAATTATGACTTTGCTCACCACAACTTGAAACAATTAGTTCACTAGTGCATCATAAACAGAACTGTTATTCAGTTGGATGGTGCTTACAATACTGGATGTGTATACTAACGTCAAATGTGTAATCATGATTCTTGAAACTGAAATTATACTTTATTAATAAATCCTTTGTCTTAAATCAGTCTAAGTTTACTGGATTGAACAAAATTATTATTTTTTTAATTAAGATTTGTTGTCCGTCCAGCACAGTTACAATGCCAGGCTGACTGCTGTGGTTGAACACCAGTTTACAGGTAAGGAATATTAAATGTGATTGTTCAATGTCAGTGTATTACCACTTAATTATTACATTTCTTGTGGGTTAATTTTGAGTAGACTACCTGCTACACTGTGTTTAATGCTAAGCTATTTAGGGTGAAAATGTAAAGACATGGGAATTATCACAAGTTTATGTACCACAACAAAAGAAAAGTAATTAAGTACACCCCAAAGCAAAAACAGTTTAGTACAGAACCTTTTAGTAATTCCTTCAGAAGGTTCTGCAGTACTTTTCTAACCTTTCCGGGATTCAGCTGTTTGTAGAGGTTGGTCACATGTTTACTGCTGTTGCCCGTTTTGCAGTGAAGAGATTTACTAAATCTTCTGAATAATAGTTTTATTTCATTATTTGTCTGTCCATCTTAACCAGGAAGGTAGACAAAAAAATGCCCACAAATTTTGAGAACATATTTTTCACAAGCTGAAGGCGTGAACTCCCTTTGTTTTTTACATGGTTATGCTGGTAACGACTGTCCATTGGATCCAGCTGGCTTCCATGTCGCACCCATCAGAGTGAAATTAGCATACGCTATTAGATTCCCTTGTATGCAGAATAAAAACTCAGTGGTATATATAAGAAAGCAGCAAAACTGTCAAAGAACTCACTCATTAAAGACAATCACCTGGCAGAGTTGAGGTCTTGCTCAAGTTCAGGCTGCCATTAGCGAGTTGAATGTCTGATTGGTGTCCTTCAAAATATCAAGTAGCCCAGGAAATAGGACAACCTAGGAAATCTCTCTTAGAATGGAAATGGAGGAAATGCAGGAAATGGAAACTGAAAGCTTGTCGAAACTGACCAATCAGGCAACTTTATAAACTTCAACCATCTTATGGAGCTTAACACGTGATGGAGAGCTTAGACCTTTTAACTCCATGGACAACCTAACTGATAATGGGAAAGACAGGTGAACAGTAAACAGTTAAGGAATGAACAACTATGAAGTTAAATGCTCACCAAACAAACATTATATCTCCGCAAAACTTTTACTACTTTCTTATGATATCAATTTTTCTCTCTTTCTTCAACTACTTTAGACTTCCATTAGCATTTAGGTGGAGTGGATATTTTAACATCGAACAAGCAAAGCCCCATAGAAAGCTCCATATCACTAATCATCAAATGCAGCTCTCTAAAATCCATTGTTTACTGGCTGTACAGGGTATGGACTTCATCTGGGTCTTTAGTTCAGCATGACATGAGTTTATTGTTTGATTTACCCTCTTCAGCTGACATTAAATGAGTAAGCATTATAGTTTAGTTATTTAAGTGTTTTAGGCTACATTGTTTGTCCTTGGTTATTAATCTGTTATTATGTGCATATCCATGAATACGTGCAAGCAGAATAAAATACTGTGCTCCCCAGAACATCACATTTAAGATATTACTTAAAACAAACAAGCAAACAGACACGCAAGCAGCCTTGCATGTATGAATAAAATACCAGTTCCTTCCTAGATACGAACATATTTTAAAATTACTTTTGGTAACCAATCGCCACCCCTGATTTTTCCAAAGACAACTGTCAAATCTAGAAAAGTGTTTCATATTTCTTTACAGTACACCCTGTTCTATCTCTGTGATGTCTTCTGCGCCAATACTCCCAGCAACACGATGACCAGAGCTGTAAGCTCAGTGCAGTGTGCACCAAGCATGTATGACGCATACACACAAGCGCCCGCGCACACACATAAATTCAGACAACTCAAAAGAAGATCTCTTTCTGCTTCTGCAGCAATGCAAGCATTTTCTCATGATTGTTTGAATGAGAAAAGTTAAAACAATGGTGGGAAAAGGAACAAAAGACTACAGGGGTCTCTTGTGGGTGAAACAACTGGCCAATCAACATCCGGCACAGACAAAAGTGCAAAAAAAACAAAAAACAGAGGAACACTGACCAACCACAACCAAATACTACAATCTAACAGCTAGGATTAAACAAGCACAAGCACTACTGCATTGAATCTTATAATGGTTAATTCTGCTACCTTCAACAATTCTCATGGCCAGCCAAATTAAAAAGGCATAAAATTTTAAACACTGTCAGCCACAGGCATCCAGACAGTAGATTAGCTGTGTGACTTTCTCTTGTCAACCCAGTGTGATTTGTCTGAACACTGAAGACTGTAAAGCCTTGCACTTCAACACTGAGAAATGAACAAATTCACAGAACGGTAAGTTGTACAGTGATGTACAGCAATGTACAGCAGCCATACAATATACCTGTTTGGATACTCAACAGCAAAACAAATGAAAAATAGGTTTAGGTCCTCCCTAGAAATCCCCATGCATTGTCATGTCATCACTAACCTGAATGTAATTATGAATTAATTAATTTTTTAGATTACAGCTCAACTCTCTGTTACTGTTTGGGTGATTGAAGAAAGTTTAAAATTACACCAAGAGAACATTTCTCTCATATCTTGAAATTTTGGACACACACACAAAATTTCAGAGAGCATCATGGGGTGCAACAAAGGAAGCCATCTAAAACTTCAGAGTATACACATTCCACCATGGATTAATTCAGTTCAAAGAAATATATGCCAAAGAACAAGGGACAAAACCGAAAGCTTTCTTATAACCTATTTGACTAGATGTCTTCCCAAAAAGTGCTTTAAAGTTGAGACAAACTCCCACTGCAATGTAACACCAACTCAGTATACATTCTAATGCTGTAAGAATGTCCTGCATCATTGTGAAATCCTCATTCAGTACCTAGAAGGGCAAACGTAGAAGCATTTATATGCCCGCGTCATGAAAAATAGAGGTTGTACTAACTTCTGGATGGCTTTCGAAGCTGATGAGACTGTGGTAAGTAGCGACTTTGATCTGGGTTGCCAATCCAGGATTCGGTCGACAGGTTTGCAACCATTCTGTTAGAAGGCTGTGGCTTCTCCTCCACAGACGAAGTGATCACCATCGGAAATGCTTTTGTTTTGAGCCGTGATCTTCAAAGAATTACATCAAATCAAGTTTGTTGTGGGGAAGGGGGTGGTCAAAAAAACACTTTGGAAAAATTCATTGACATCAAGAACAAAGTAATCCTTTCCACATGCTTCAGTGAATCTTCAGTCCAGCAGGATACATCCAGTGCCAATCAAACTCAAGTGTGAGCCATAAAGGCAAGTAATATTAGGATTTAAACTAAAGTCAACCACACAAAAATAAACAAAAAACAACAAAAAAAAACAACTTCTTGACCGCTAGTGAAATCCTGAAGTGACAAGACTTAAGGAACAGATGAACAGAAAAGGCACCATTAAGTTACTTCAAACACTGTTTCACTACGTCCGTGCTATTCCCTTTATTACTGTAAATCTAAGGCAATGGATTGGGTTTCAGGCAACAATGCTCACTTTAAGCATAAAAATATAATATACATATTCAAACTACGAATCTGCAATATATATCTATTATATATACTCTGTTACATATATATATTTCTCTGTTTATATTGGGATGAAATTATTTGGTTACTAAAGTTTGCTTTGCGTGTATGGTTGCTAGTTTCATTGTCCACTGATACTGAGCATATTCCATCCAGTTGAACACTGATAAGCTTGTTAAATTGTAGACAAGGATGATGAGACACAGAGCCTGGTTGAAACAGGAGTCCCACTTCAGTTTTCTGGTCCAGATAATTCAGCAGCTGACACGAGGACCAGAGTTAAACCTGGGAGTGCTGGTGGACTGAGGTTGAGGGTGGGGGTGTTCTTTTTCAACGCCATTTACCCCATCACTGTCACTAAAAATAGCGAGAGGTTCTTATGGTCTGTGTATGTATCCTACAGAAAGTCAGTCAGTCAAAAGAAGCAGGTGCACGGCAACGATTTGTTGCCTTTTACCTTGCTTCTAAACTTGCAGATTGATCCTGATAGGCAGACAGGGCGCAGTTCCAACTGAGAGAAAAAAGTGTCAAAGGCGTCCCCGGTACAAACAAAACCGGTAACCTTTCCCCTGTAACCGAACTAACAAAGTCCGCGGATGTCAAAAAGCGACCTAGTGCTCTGGCAGGTCAAAGTGGCGTGAGTAGGTGGCGCTCAAAAGGTGCTCAAAACACGAACGACAACAACGTACGGCTAGTGATAAACGTTTTCGTGCGCTGGACGAAGAAACAAAGACGTGCATGCACAAACAACGACGAAGCAAAGTGCTGAAGTGCAATTTTTGTTACAGGCACATAATCATTTCAGGAGGGAAATCTTGCCGATCCGTGTGTGTCGGTTTCTCGGGACTGGGGCGGGGGGTAGTTCCCCCCGCCTCCGAAAAAAGGTCACTGGAGACTTTAAATGAGGCAATTTTCAAACAGAATGCCTCGTTTCGGAGAGGCTTTGGTTAAACCAGTGCGCCGTTACCTTTTATTAAAACAAGCAGAGAAAAAAACAGCAAAGCCCACGGTCCGGTCCTTTCTTGCAAGTAATGACAGTTGACTTAAGCTAATTTTCCAATGTGTACCTCACTCCCGCTGTTGTCCCAACATAAGCTGTGATCCCGAATCAGAAAGAAAAACCGACACGCAAGATTTCGAATCTAATTAATGCTCATCAGTTCTAAATAATAATATCTCAATGCATCACGGAAAACTGTTGAAAATACACGATAGCTTGCGGTACGATGTTAGGCTACTTCCATCCTGAGCTGTCACCGTAGTTATTATTCCGCATATAAATTGTAGCTTCCGTGTACAGTTCTCTTCAGTTAGCCCCGTCCTTCAACGTTCTATTTCTCATTTAAAAAATCTTAAACGATCCTCCTCGTCTCTCCCAATTGTAGGAATTTTCTTTGCCGAGGTTGTTTCCTCCACAGCCAGGCTCAAGTCAATCTCCCTGCTTTAGTTATTATTCCTTGTTGTCCAGCCTTTCTGGCCGGCACCGAATCCACACCCTGCGTTGAGGATTGTTCCATCCGCGTTTCAAACACAGGGGGAGAGCGCAGAGTCGCTCTGGCCAAGAGCTTGGTTGACGCAGCTCCAAGCGCTTCAATATTTGAACACTAAAACTAGGAAACCTATCCTAAGAACGGTGTAACACGTATCAAAGTAATGACGCATGACCAATGGTTTATTCACCAAGTTGATACAAATAAAAAAAGGCGTCTTAAAAGAAATGTTCCCGGTATATCAGTTCCCCCTTCTCAATGTTAGTAGCTCCACCAAACCGTTTCTCTCCATTTATAGTAACTGCAGATAGGTCCAGATATTCACACTGCACATATAGGCTAAGCTAGTCAATCAATTATTATATGCTATACTACTACGCTCAGACTACTGAGACATGAGTCAAGAGCAAAAACAGACTAGCATATCAACCTCGATTAAATGTATTTAGACAACAGTTTGTGTAACTAAAACGCTGAAATTCAAGGTTTTTTGAAGTGGTGACCTCATTGTCGACAGGAAAAAAAAAAACACTTTAGACTCGAAAGCCTACAAGAAGGCGTAGGTGCTTCTCCATTGTGAGAGTATTGTTATGGTTTTCAGTCAGCTCAGGCACGGTTTGTGGCCAGATATTTAGCATTTAAAAATAAAAGTCAAATTTACTTCCTCTGCCTTTAGAGTTTCATCCAACTTTTCTGTGCTAAAGCGCGCACACTGCCGTTCCCTTCCTCTCTCATAACCACTCGTCACATTTCCCTTCCCTACGCTTGCTCTGACGCGCGTTCATGGGCAACACGTTCTCCACCCCCTGTGTGCGCGTTCGTAGGCTCTGTTGCTATCCGACGCCACGGCAGCTTGCGTGCGATTGGTCAGAAGAGGTCCTTATGGCTCTTTGAATTGGTCAGCTTGATATGTGGGCGGAGAAGAGACTGCCCTTTTCCTCCCCCCATTCCTTGTTGTCTCCAAACGCAGCGCGAAGCCAGAATGACGTGCCATAATAACATAAGACTTCAGGTAAAATGATATGAGTGGTGAAGGGGTGGAGAACAAAAAGCGAACTTAGGCAAGGATATGCAGGATCAGGTTAGACTCCTTTATGAAATAGTGCTAACTTTGGTTTATATCAGTCTTTAAATTATGACATGACTAAGAAACAAGAGGCCGATATTAAACAATTCCCACGTTCATCAAATATTTGATTTTTGTTTTTTGAATTTTGCTGAAAGTTTATTAAGCAAATAAGAGCGCAGTCTTCGCTATTGTATCCCACAAAGTAGGGACTGCTATCGCTACATGTTTATAGAGTTAGCTATTTAACATCTGTATTGAGGGATACACCGAAAGAAAACAGACCGTTTAGAAAAAAATCAGAACATGTACGTATTAATATAAAAATAAATGATCAGATTAGCAATAGAAATCACTCTGGAAAAGTTTATGACCTTCCGTGTTAACGCAAAGCCCAAAAACAAAAAGGATGAATCCACATTCAGTCAACTTGTTTGCATAAAGGACTGCCATGACAAGTTAGAATTTCGCTATATGTTTACTACAAATGATTATAAGGTGATTTTAACAGGTTTTTATACAGGCTTTACCTTAAGGGTCTTTTGTCAGAGGGTTGCTCATGTAAACCTTTAAAAACTGCGTTCGCTTAGTTTATTTGGCCACTATGGGTCAGGTTTTCTAAACAGTTTAGGTATATGCGTTTATCAAAATAAAATACTGAGGGAATGCAAAAACCTGTAGCTGCTCTGTGCAGGGACAAACAAACTCATGTTTACTGCAACATAAAAATTTACATAAACGTATCCCACCCAATTCCACGTGATTCCTAACTTGAGCTACATATACACAATGTTGTATCAAGCATGTATTCTGTAGGTCAAAGACCAAGCTGCAAGGTTGAGCGCACTTTCAGCATACTTACCTAAATAAATAAACAAAAACAATTTGGTTATATAAAACTAAATTCAAACGTATAAAGCCATCCTGAGAATGTGATTCCTTTTTACTTAATGCAGGTACTGTATTCTTAAATTTCGATCAATTATAAGGTGTGTCGGCTTGTTTCAACGTACTTTACAGAAATGTATATATAACGCAGTACAAAGGGCATTTTACTGCGAATATCTCACAAATTTAAAAGGTCTAAACCTAGAACTGAAGTTTCTTCTTCCTTTTCCACCCTTAACAGCAGTGCGCACCCCAGTGACAGATACTGCAACCCCCTTACGTGTCAATTAAATAATTTTGTATTTAAAAACATAAACGCACAGATAAACGTCTGCATGTACAAGTGAGCTTGTTCTCGAGAGGGAATGTGACTCGGTTCAAATAAATCACGTTTGCAAAGCTTCCAGACACCCGAGATTAAAAACGCAAGGCGAAGATTCCGGGACTCACGTGCCTTGCAGCAAAATTCCACCCGGCAACTACACATTGTACCATGGTAACAGCCTTGCCATTGGTCCCGGGTGCGTTTTGAAATGACCAATGGGAGGGCCGGCAGCGGGTGATGCGTGTTGCTAGGTAAACATGATGCAGTGGGAAGATACGGTAGCGGAACTTCACTGAAGAAGCTAGCGAACGCAAAAGGAACAGCGGGGTAACACAGCAGCGAATTACAATTACACTGCGGGGAGGTTGCCGGGGTTGTGTTTCAGCTAGAGAAGCTTTTTTTTTTTTTTAAATATCATTTTAAAGCATATATTACAAAGTCAGGTTTGTCTGTTTGGGCATACACAATATAATGTAATATGGGTTTTCCAGCAAGATCGAAAGATGACGATTGCAATAATTGTAAAAAAAAAAAAAAATCATGCTTCTCACATCTTTATTTTCAAGCTCTTTATCCACATGCATACTACCAGATATACAACAAGACAGCTCTCCTAGCGAATACTTTCCACTTGCAATACATCTGTCCACCAAACACAGAACTATTTACAACTAAATAAAGCTAAATGGCACCGCTTGACCTCAGGGACCTGAAATATTTAAAATAGCAACCTAAAAGTGATGGTCTGCTTCCAAATCAGTCTCTTCCTCAAATGTGACAAAACACGCCAGTCAGGGGATGAATTTTGGAAACAGGTTTAAGTCAGGACAGTGAGTAGCCTATTACAGTACCTCTCATAACAACTAAAAATGAATAATCTAATATCCCCTAATAACATCAACTTTAAATCAGCAGAATACATTTTATTTAAATTGAACATAAAATATGATATTTGAAAATAGCAACAAACCGGGTTTGGTTATCATTGCAAACACTGCAATGATAAGAAATTAAAGTTTTCATGAACTCACAAGCAATCTGAAATCACATTTAATTCATGACCGGAAGACTACAAGAAATATAGTCCTCTTTTCTGAGACTTAACTGGCTAGCCTATACCGAGGTACTAAGGAGATGATGAGCTACAGGAACAGTCAGGTATCACTGACAGTAAAATGATCTCTCAGTGAACTGAGTGATAAATGGACAGAAGCAATATTTGATTAAAATGTTCCTTACTTTTTGTCATAAAAGACATTCCTATCCTCCTTAGCCTAAAGGAAAGAAAAAGATCCTAGTTTCCCCCAACAGAGGTTAGCCTATATTCCAAACTAAAGTTTGAAGTTACATGTGACAAAAATGGACCAATGTTGCTAGTGCTATGCAAGTTCTGCCAAGAGACTGAAGAGGGGCTGTATCAAGAGAATGAACAGGGGCTGTGTCAAGTTTAACATTAGAAAACTTTGAGGTGGCATCCATAAATAGGGCTACCAGAGGTCGCATGTGAAGGCCGGTGTTGAAGCAAATTCTTGAGGCTTATAACAGAGAGAACATGACATAACACTTAAAACCTGTGGGGTAGTTAATCAAACACAGTGCTTGCTATACAGTGTTAAAACAGATCTTTTTGTCCATACTTAATAAATATAAATATTGTTGAACAGGAACATTAGCTTTTTAGTAAAAGCAAAACAAAGGAATAAATACAGATTCATATTAGATCAGCCATTCCTGATTAATTTATGGGATAATAAAGCTTTTATATTTTGACATTTTTAATGGAACTAAATTTGAGAATAAGCACATTTCTCTAAACAATGGCCACAGGATACATTTCTAGTTCTCATCACAACACTAAAGTCTGATGCTTTCATACAAAGAAACTAGGGAGAATCCTCGTTATTTCCTAGAAAACCTATCCTTTTTCATGTGGCATGACCTTTCACTCAAAACCGGCACATCATCTTTTTTAAAAAGTAAATTTAAGGTGAAAGGTCAGGTGTCTGCCGCTGACATATCCCAGTTAGTGGCAACAGCCCTGATGTGATACTTTGCAGTCTGGAAGTGTGTGTGTGTGTATATATGCATGTGTATGTCCGAAACCTCCTGTTTCTCTGAAACCTTGTGTACTTTGCTCAATTTTGAATCTCTCTCGCTATTATATATATATATATATATATATATATATATATATATATATATATATATATATATATATATATATATATAAAATATAAATAAAAGAGCGAGAGAGATTCAAAATAGCAAAAACACACACACACAGACATATATACATATACACACACAGACACACACACAGACACAGTAACATCAAGGATCAACATTATTAACGAATAATGCAGTATCCTATGTGGCAAGTAAAAAGTGCCTAGTGGGCCCGCCTCTGCTGCTCCTAGTGGCCAAATGCAGTCATTACAATCAACCTGTAGCAACTTGCAAGCTGAGAGCACCCGAAGAACCAATGTGCCCATGGTTTTTGGTAGGTAAGCAGCTCTAAGACAGGTGCCAGAGGAACATAATTGCAGATGAATGATAAGAAGAAGTAAAAGACATTTATCTGAACTGATCGGGCAGTTTTTCAGTGAATTTTCAAAAAATTCACAGCAGGGTATAGTGGAAATAGATGGAAAGATGGAGGGCTATTTAGAACTATTTTTTGTTGTTGTGCCAACATTTAATAAATAAGGATTAAACATAACCACACCTGATGTAATGAGACGTTCCACTGAATTTATCTGAGGGGCAAAAATATACAAAAATATTTAATCCAAGACCAAATACTTGGCATTTCAATAGTATGACTTCTGTTAGGAATAATACAATATTCCCATCTTGCCATCAATCCAATGACTAACAAAAAACAAACAAACAAACAAAAACAAAAACAAAAAAAAACCCAAAACACAACAACTACCATAAATTCAGAATACTCAAATTACTTGGTAGTCATCAATATGTTGCTGTATCGAAAAGATCTACAAGAAACAGCCAAAATGTGTCCCGAGATTCCCATTTATAGAACTCTGGATAGCACTGGTCTGACCTCTGATCAACCTCCATGAGCCTCACTACCTTGTACCAACATTGCAGTTTAAAATAGTTTCAGTTAAATAATTGTAGATCCAATAGTAAATAACAGTAGATATCCAATATACACAATATATGCTTCAACTTATTAAAAAAAAAAAAAAAAGCCACAACACATTTGCCAATACCAACCACTGAACTCTGGAATGTCTTTCAAACAGATTTACAACCAAAATATTTAAGTTAAGGTAGGGTCAGAACAACTAATATGTAGCTAGGTTCATTTCAGAATCCTAGCCTTCATTTCCAACTATTTAGGACCCGAAACAATGACATGCAAATTATTTTATTATACGTAAATAATTTTGCATCAGTCCATAAAAAAGCACTCCTCCTCTCTCTAGCCCATGTTCAAACAGCACATATCCTTTCTTATTGGGACACTGTTCAGCAGAGATGCAGTTGTCAGGGCTTTGTATGACTAATGTCAATATTCCTCTTAATTTGGGATGACATCATTTTCATGGCTGGTAACAGTTCCTTTAGACTTATCTGATATTCACAATGCCCTTTTGATATCTGTACTGTCCTCAGTGTTATATTCATCATTCAGACCTGTGCTCAGATCTGTTGAGCTCTATATCCTTCTTATTCATATAAAATGACAAGACATTTAATATTGTTCAGTGTTACACTCATAACCAATAGAATCATTATCAACATAATATTGCCATATAGACCTTTCCTATAATAGAAGAAAAAGTCTATTTCTTCAGCATACTTCAAACATGCATCCTAATGGGAGTGGTCTCCCCCAGGACTGAGAATGTGAACTATGAAGAACTTCAAGATCTACTGTTACGTCCATGTATTTCTAAATAATAATAATAATAATAATAATAATAATAATAATAATAAACCCCAACAGCAACTGCTTCATTAGTTAACCCCTTCTACTAACCTTACTATCCCCATCAAATATATACACTATTACAATCATCTTTGCCAATATAGCAATTTGCTTAAATTTTGCCAATATCACAACTAAAATCTCAGCACTCCTGTATGTGTGAACACACAAGGCCACACACATGTGCACCAACCCCCCACGGGGTTTCTTTGATCCCAATGATACTGTTAATATGATGTGATTAAGCTTCTGTTAAGGCAGCTGTAAAGCTCTGGCCATTTAATTCTTGCTGTTCCAACTTAGACCAAGCACAGAAAGGATACTGGAAAGGGGTAGGTGCATGCATGCAACACACACAAACACTTAGGTGGTCATACATAACACCACAGAGCAGCCTCACACCCCCACAGTGACAAACAGGGCCTTTTACATGGACAGACACATCTACACCAAACTTGATCATACAGATCTTTCTGACACACAAGCTCAGGGGTTAAAAGAACTGACATGGGTAAACATATACACACTGATGGGTATCCCCTTGTATAAAGGCAAGCAGGCAGGTGAATGGGTTCACTAATGAACTCACTGGACACTTTTTAACCCAAAGCAGTTTTTGAAATTCATTTGGGAGTCTAGACCTGGATTCCCATAAATATGATTCAAGACAATGTCTGTTGTTAAAAGGGCTACATAAATAAAATGGAATTGAACTGAACTGAATTTTTGCAGTAAGGTCTTTTATGGACCAACCAGGGGAACAGGAAAGCCTGAGGATGGTCTAGTAATATTCTACCAAGTGTAGGAACCAGAATGACTGCCTTCTTCTGACCCCTGACCCTACCACTGACCTCCACCTCCTGGAACTCAGTCTGGGTTAACCCCTGTTTTCTCTCACTTCTCCAACATATCTCTCTTCTATCAGCTTTAACTCCTCAAAAGGCACAGGTTAGCATAGGCATCATTGATATCAAAGCTCAACACGGGGGCTGCACATACTCAAGAACTACTTGAGGCACTCCTGCAGCCACGACCATGAGACCAGCGGCTGAAGCTGAAGTTAAGGGCCAGCTCCAGCAGAGACGCAGTCATATAAAGCTACGAACGTGGCACAGGTATCACATGCACTGATCAGCACCACTCTAAGCAGCCCCTCCAAACAGATGTACTCTTAGACTCCTGCTCCTCTCCCAGTGTTGACCCATTTTTGTCTCCCTGAGAGCAGCAAGTGACCCAGTGCTGTCTCCGATAAGAATCCCATACTGCTTTGCTCCAACCCCCCACCTATATTATTCAAACATTTGGCTTGGAGATGACTCAAGCAGGCACTTTGAACAGGGCTCACAACATAGCTCAGCACTGTGACTGGAGGTGGGGTGTGGTTTTGAGAGTGAGAGAAAGTCAAAGGTGGCACTCATAAATCACACAAACTTATATTAGCCCTACATTTGGCCAAATAAAAAAGAATCTTTTGGCCCTGTCTAACTTCATAGGGTTTTCAGGTATACATGATGATCCCCACAACAGAAGGAAGGTCAATCAAAGATTTAAAACTCAAAGGTTTCTTAGCTACAGTGTAGAGGCAAAACCATCTCCATGCTGTGTCGTGTTTGTGTCCATACTTTAGGGTGGGAAGGAGAATCCTTTCTCTACAATATTAGGTTTGTCCATACAGGACCTTATTAGTAGTCTGGGAGTCGGATGGACGAGTTGGCAATTATCTTCAATACTGCGAAACGAAACTGAATACTGCCAAGAAAAAAAAAAAAAAAAAAGACCCTGCAAAACAGTCTCCCTCTCTCTCACATACACACATACCCACCCACCCACCCACCAAAACAGGGAACAAAGTTGTCACTTGCACAAAGTCATTGTTTTGTTCTACTGCATCTCTTTTAAGCATCTTTATGTGCATGAGAAAGATGCACATATACAGGCTGACAAATAACATTGAATATCCATCTCATATGTATATATGTACAGGTATACACAGACACAGGTGTCACGTCTTTCAGGTCTGGCTATTTTTTTGTTTGTTTTACAGCAACATCAAGCTGTTGGTAACAGAAGTCTAGAATAAGGAAC
Organism: Electrophorus electricus; assembly: GCF_041902795.1. Lineage (NCBI taxonomy): Eukaryota > Metazoa > Chordata > Actinopteri > Gymnotiformes > Gymnotidae > Electrophorus > Electrophorus electricus. The sequence goes on along the minus strand of NC_137497.1, from coordinate 33,996,972 downwards.
CTCCCTATCCTCTTGTCCACTACTGACCTAGTCAATCTGTTTCTAGTAATGAGCAGCTATAGAACAAAGGGATGGAGTTCCCACAGCTAAAGTAGTCTACACACAGACTTCTAGAAAAGGACCATTCTTGATTTTTTGCAAAGGCATCCAGTGAGTTAATTTAAACTTTAAATTTTGAAAGCACATTCTCCCACTTATGGATACGTCTAATTACTGGCCATGGAGACCATTCTCTGCTACTAAAGTAGTTCCACAACACAATCAGAACAATTTCCACATAATTTTTTTTCCTACACATGTTGCTACACAAAAATACTTACATATTGTAAACCATCTAGGTTATTCTTCCTCTTAAAATTGTGCATGTATATAGCCTACTGATTCCAACCTCCTTACCTGGCCTGTACTAGCAGCTCTTTCATTTGTCTGTGCATTTTCTCCATATCTTCTTCCTCATCTATACTCTACCTTACTGTCTTCATCGATACTCTCTCTCTCTCTTTCCCTCCCTCTGCCTGCTGTGTTAAGCAGGTCAGCAAGCAGGGCTGCTAAGACAGAAAGCAGCACCAAGGAGAGCAGCCACTTTCAGGACACACAGACGCTCCTGTGTACATGTACACACGTACACACACACACAGCAAGAGAGAGACCTACAGTCTCCACATACTATGGCTCACACATACCACACAGACACAATCATTGCCATAAATGCTGAAGTGTTTCATAATTTAAACTCTCCCGCACCCCTTAAAGCAAATCTGTGGCAGAAGGCAGAGCAGATTCAGGCTACTTAGGGTTTTGCCCCAAGTTCAGCTACATGGCCTGACAAAAAACCCTTTAGGAAACTCCTAAAGCCCCAAGCCTGGAATCCATCTTCACAGGACAAAGCACCTTACAACCACTCTAGGCCGATCAGTCCATTTCCATACCCTTCCAGTCAGATTAAATGCCTCCTGACAGGGTGTGGATGCAGTCTTTCATTGGTGATGCCTCCTCAATCTCTGCTTTTGGAAAGCATCATGTGCCCCGTTGGAGGAGTCAATAAAACACTGACACAGGAGTGACTGTGAGTGCACCAGTACTGTCCCAGACTGGCAGACACAGTGGAGATTAGCACAGTACTGATGCACCCGCGCACACACGCATGCGTGCATACTCATTCGTGAACTCGCACATGCTCGTGCACACACACACACAAAGAGAGGGAGTGTGCAATGATAGAGGTGGCCAGTAATGGAAAATACATAAAGCATAAATCTGAAGTTTAATGCAGAATGTTTCATTGTGCCTTTTTCTCTGTTTCTAAAACCAATGCCTTAAACATCAGGCTCGGAAACTGCTTCCTGAGAACTGGGTGCATCTCATATAAACAAAGTCTATTTAAACGAAGGCTAAAGGAAACAGTTCACATTCATATATAGTGATGGCTGCTAGAGTCAATGCGATCATGTGTGTATATGAGTGTCCACCTATGGCATCATTAGGGTCATAACTGCCCTGCATCCAGTGTCCCTATTAGGAGTCAGTGGTATGTTTTATTGAATTACAGCCAACTTGCTGCCTTTCCCCTTCCAGTGTATGTCCAGTATTACAGAACCTCTCAGAGCTTTTCATTACCAATTTATGAGCCAGCATGAGCTGCTTGCATCAGTCAGGGACCAGGAGCAAAAGCAACACCAGGCAGCACTGTGTGGGGCCAATCACAAATCTGGGCATATATGTAAGTACATACGCACACAGTATAAACTATACATGTATGGCCAATTCCCCCTCTCTGTCAAAACCCATAAAGATATGCAAGGCAAAAGTTAATTGTAGACCAGAACGTTTTTCTATGAGAGGTTTAATTTAAACTGTGGCTTTAGCGATTCAAGCTCAGACACTGACCTGAAGATTGTTGGTTGTCTTTCTTTTCTGAAGTAGCAGTTTCATACCAGCAAGCTAGACCATTACTGGACAAGGTGAGTCAGGTCTGCCATGCTTCGGTGGGTGAAAACTCTCCTCAGCAAAGTGGTAGAGGCCCACCATGGACAGCGGTAGTGATACGAAAGTGATGCAAATGACAGCAGCCTATAAACCAAACAATGGAACTACTGCTCTCTCTGAACTACTGCCCACACAGAGCTCAAGATTTGTGAACCATATCTTTTGAAACATTATGCTAAAACACACTAAGTCAGATAAAAGTGATCTGGTGCTTGTATAGTTACGACACAATAATCCAAAAGGTATAAAGCTTCATGCCACAGCCAGACAGCAAGGAGGTGCAGGTCACAAATGCAGTGCGCTGGCCAAGACAGTGCTGCATGGCATCCATAGAAGAGGGTCTTAGAGAGTCTGTTCTGCCTTCCCCAAAATTGGATGGTTGGGTTCCTCTCTTTCCTGCTGATGTATGCAGGGGACATATCTGCTAGGTCACGGTGAAGAGCTGCGAGGTTAACACCGTGAGGTCATGCAGGCTTAGATGGGCAGTTTGTTCAGGCTATGAATCAAACTCTGGCTTTCTCAAAGGTGCAGGAACACACCTGCTTTGTTTGTCAGCAGTTAAACCATGCATCCTGTTGGCCATCTACTGTGATATTGGATGATGCTCTTAACTCCCAATCCAGCTCCATGATGAGCAATTCAGATTCTGATACCCACCAGGCCTCTGATGTTTGCTTTGAAAAGGAGAGAATGAGGATCTTTAGAATGCCTGAATATACCAGCAGCACAGGAGCATGGGATGGTTTAAAGGCTTATTTTTAACAGAAGATACTAAAGCAGCTAACAATGAACAAATGCATGTGGAGATCAGTTAACATAAACGAAGCCATACTTAACTGGCCTCAAATACCTTTAAATTATTAACAACGCATCAGTATTTTTCGATTTTTGATAAAAAAACAAAACAAAAAAACCCAAAACATTTAATAGTTATACATAAGAATGTAGACAAGGTCACATGCCAATCTACTGTCCATCAAGGGGCTGCTGTAGAGAGTGGTGCTGATCTCACAGGGCCAGGGTCAGGACCATACATTGGAAGATCAACTTGTGTTGGGTCACATCTGAATCGACGCGTTGACCGTCATGACAAAGAGCTGGCAAAGTCACATGGGACAGTCCCACAGGGGGGAGGGAGACAGGGAGGGGGGCAAAAGAGGGTAGGCAGTGGACACTGGGCATACACCAAAAGACACACCCCCAGTGCAGGGCAGAAATGTCCATGGAGAGAAAGTTTGTATTCCCGTTTAGCCACTTTTTCTTGATACCTTGGGGGAGTTACCTTTGTGAAGGTGTTGTGGATCATAAGGTTTCTTCTTATTTATATTATAGTGCACCAAATACTATTACAATCAGGAGTAGATCTGTAGATAAAGTGTTAAGGTCCCCTTGAGTGGCCAGTGTGAATCATGGTTTCTGAGATGCCAGTTGTGGAGTGTTTAGTGTAACTGCAAGGTGAGAGATGGAAGATGGTGGTAGGTTCAGGAAAGAACATCTACAACACTGCCTAACTTCCTACAGAAGGCACTCTCAAAAGAGCCAACCAGCAAGAACAAGTTGTCTGTGTTACACAATACATATACATACTATATGCTCAAAAGGCAAAGTTTTTATTTGAGAACTTCTGTTAGAAGAAAAGTGCTTTTTGCCACTGTTCCCCAGGATCTACTTATTCCAAAAATCTTGAATGCAAAGAAATGCCAAAATATATTATGTAAAACTACAGGCTGAATAGCCATAAGCCCTAGGTCAAGCGCCTCCTTAATGCAAGGACAAATTTATATTTATATATATATATATATATATATATATATATATATATATATATATATATATATATATATATATATATATATATACACATATACACACACACACACATACATACATATATACACACACACACACACACGGCTGGACAGTGCAATCAAACTAATTAAAACAAATCATAGCAGTGTGTCAAACTTACCAAACCAAAAAAATAAAAATATTTATACTGTGTATTGCACAACTAAAAAAACAAATAATAAAGTTTAAATTATTTAAAAAAATCAGGCCAAATATACAGAAATATCCTGTAGAAGTTTTAAATAGGACTGAACAGTTATCTGTGAAATATACATCAACTGATTGTCATTCACTTGGTATGAATACTTGCAGTCTCATTTCGTTATTAAATTTGTGATTCAAAGGCTAAAATACAAGGATGTTTAAAATAGCTCAGTGTCTACAAGACAATGTCAAATTCTACCCAATTTCATAAACCACTGATAGAAATGATTTGGAGCATTCTGGTAAGTGTGAACAGGCAAATGTACAATACCACAAATCTTACACTCTGAGGAAAGCTCTATTGTAACAATTTCTAAGGCGAATTACTACTGATGCAGTGGGAACGTGAAAGGAAATGGCAACATGGAAAAGGAATAGCAGGAAAGTGTATCCATTTTGAACCGGCATTGTACTTCAGCACCACAGCAAAGGCTTGCACAAAACGCTATAAGGAGATGAGGGGTGTAGGCAGTGACATTCTAGCTTTCGACCAAACATATACTAATTGTACACTAAATAATTTGTCGTACTACGATTTTATACTTATTTATAAGGGAGAATACTATACAGCATCCGTCGTCTTTTTTTCACCCAAGCAACACGCGTGTGCACGTATGAACATTAATGGGTAAATTGTAACGTCACCCTGCAAATAATTGAAAAATACTTCGAAATATGAGGGAAAAAAAGTGTGCATTTTTAAACATTCGTGCACACACGATCATAGCTTGTAAATAAATTAACTGTTAAAATTACCTAATATTTCAGCTTTTAGTTATTCTCTTCAAAAGATATGCATTAGCTACATGCAACACTGCAGGTTCGCATTAATGTAATTGTGGCGTGTGGGGCTTTAACGGTCACTTAAATTTCAACCGGTTTATTTAAAAAAAAATGTGACAGGAAAAAAAAAAGTGTTAGAGTCCAGAATCTTAATAAAATCTGATCATTGAGCGACACATCATAATCGAACAAGTTCAGGGTTATGGTGCAAACCCAAGCAACCTGATTCAAGGTATCATGCTAACAAATTAGATGCATTAGCTGGCATTTGGGTTCGGCAGCTAGTCATTATTAGAGACTATAATGATATCTGATGTCAGTAAAGGAATGTAAACCTATCCTAATAGATATGTCCAAATAAGAATTACGATTTTTATCGATACAAATTGCTTCCTCCGAGAACCGATCTGCGCCAACGATGTAGGCTATTCGGTCGAAAGAAGGGAATAACATCTAAATACTCGTCACTGGTGTTCGTTATATTTTGACCCAGTTTAAGTGAAGTAACAAGCTGATCTAGCTATACTCGGGTATCCTCCAATTGCCAGTCAAATCCCGGCACTGAACGGCCTGTACATCAGCCGGTCAGCTCCGGAACACGGTGTCTTGACGCTTGGGAGAAATGAGCGAAGGCGCTGCCATGAAGGCAGGGACACTGGTCCAGCTATCTTCAAGTTGATGACTCGGGTACGTGGCTACAAAGACGCTAGCGTTACACACACACCTGAACCCACCGACAAAATTTTTAATCAACCGTTGTGTTCTTACCTCAGGCGGCGGTTCGTTTCCAGCTTCTCGAAGCAGCCATTACCAGCAGTATTCCCTCTGCCTGGCTCCGTCCTAACCTCCACAACACAGATCTACCAGGCAGACCGAAAACCGGCAAAACGGACCCCCCTCCCCCCAAATCGCCACCCCTTTGAAGGGTGCGAGTCCCTACAAATTTTTAAAAATTGACGATAGCTTCCTATTAAATCCTTAGTTAACACATTCGCCTTCCGTTGCAATCAGTAAGCTAGCTAGCAAAGTCTCCACACAGTCCTGAAAATAAACTAGCGCACGGATAGTCCAGGTTTTCGGCTTCTCAACCCCAGTACCGCACGTTAGCTAGTGTTGGTTTTCTGTCCAGGCAGCAAGCAACACGTATGCAAAATGTCTACAGCAGACTTCTTGATTTTCCTCGGGATTACTCCTTTTCCGTGGTCCTCGTTTTCCTCACTTCCACTCCTAGACAAATCTTGTAGCAAGCCGTGTGGGTCTCGATGGCTAGCTCTCTCCGGCTAGCTAGTTTGCATTGCTTGCCAGAGGTTGCTGCTGATTGTTGCTTGTTGTGGTGCAGCAAGGGAGCGAGGGGGTGGAGGAGTAAGGAGACATTAAATAAAAACGAATAAAACGAAATCGGGGTATTTCCGTCGCAGCGTTACAATTAGCGACGTGCATTCGCTAGGGACCCCCCTCACTGCCCGTTAATCTCGATCACTCCCGGACTGGCTTTCGCTGGGAGAGGGTCTGCACGGTAAGCGCGCCCCCATACCCGAGCTCGTCCCCGCTTGCTTTAGAACAGTGTTCAGTTGACTTTCCTCACAAAATGGCCGCCTAAACAAACCAGACTCGTTCGTTGTAGTCAGTCTCAGTGAATGTGGTGTCCTTAGTCAAATAGGTAAAACTAGATGCACAGTTTTATACAGTTGTAGTCAAAACGTTACGTTAATATTCCCGTAAAGTTATCTTATTGTAAAATGCTATACGATACGGATGTATTTAACGACATATCTTTCAGAAGTGGGCTAGCTAAGTAGCTAGCCCACTTTTAAACTTGTTAGAGTTAAACTAGCTAACTGGTATTAACTTCAGAAAATGGCTAGGTACATGCAGGGTTATGTTTCCATTTGATGGCAGAGATGGTACAGCTACAAGGCATCGCAATCAAATGAGTGGCATTGTTTCATCTGGCACTGAACAAAGGAAAAGTTCTAGTTAGGCTAGCGATAGCTACTAAGCTAAGCTAGCTAACCTACCTAAATCAGTGTTGGCTAAGAATGGCATCTAGCAAGCTTCAAGTATCACGTTCCAAGTCACGTCATAGATTAGCTGGTTGACAATAGAGGCTATACGACTTTCGCGCTTTTTTTCACCTTTTACAGGTTTACGCTACTTGACACTTTAAATTGATGTAAAAAATATGGCATTTTAAGCGTCGACTAACGTCATGATCCCTCAGTTTGTAACGTAACATTCGAACCTAACTCCGATTCGTGCTGTATGTTTTATGCTCGTTATGCTTCGACAAGATGCCAAAATACATGAAAACATTTACCAAGTGCCACGTAAACATGAATTAACTTTAACGTGTAATAAGGATATATTACACAGCAACCGCAGATGTCCAGTGTAGCAATTTGCCGCTTAAACTTTCCCGCCACGACACAGCTTTTTTTCCGCGGAAACCAGTAACGGATCTTGTTCGCTTCCCAACTCAAAATGGCGGCAATCGTTATCACAAACTTTCACTTAGGTGTTTTGTGATTAGTGTTGGTGCTTAAAATTATTAGTTACTCCAGACATGTTTGCTGTCATTATTCCTTTCGTGCTTACAACAAAGCTTTTTTTTTTTCGTACTTCAGTGTACCGTTACCGCTGACTGCATTTTTTGTGTCGCGAATCTTATAGTAAAATTATACGTAGATACGGTTTAAAAAGCTGTAGTTTAGTGTTTGGAGATTCTAACTTGGCAACATGCAAGATTGAAAGAGAGCGTTGTTTTCCCTGTCTGAAAGTATGCATGTATTCAGAATGCCAAATAGTGCTGCAGAACGGAAGTAAGCGTTAGTTTGCATTTCTGCACAAGTACAGGCGTCATGCTACTACACAACGTGAGAAGCAATAGCGTAACATTGTTCTTTATTCCTAGATCTTCTTCGTTTCTACTAAAGCGGGAGATAAGGAATATCCAAGTGGACTGGTTACGCCACCCTCTTGACATAGGTTTTAACATTACCAGGAAGTTCGTCATCACAATGTAATAAGGTTAAGGTTCATATTATACTAAAGTTCTGATCGGATGCCATCTAGTGGTAGGCAAAAAAGACACCATATACTAGTTCTAGTTATCTAATGAACAGCACATTAAGCTATGTATCACTAATGAATATGTAGCAATGGACCATTGTTAATAACCCATCAGTTTAAAAAATGCAATTTCCCACCTCCAGCCCTCCAGAAAGGCTTTGCAGTGAGTCTATGATATGACTGATGTGTTGGATGGAAACTTTGCAGCACAAGGAGGCAGAGGCCACCTACCTGCCTATCCACTTTTTTAAAAAAAGAACAATTATTATGTGCTACAGACAGTGTATCAATGTATATGTTATGTACATAACTAATTCTAGATAAGATTCATGCATGCGGTATTAATGTGGCTATATTTGAGATTATGGTCAAAGATGAGAATTGTTAGGGACAAAAGAACTATCATGCATAAATCTACTGACATCTAGTGGTAAACACAGAGTTCATTGAAAACGTACTCTGGCAAGAATATTGGCATGAACTCTTCGATAAGAAGTTTTGGTTTGAAGTTTTGCTTTTGGTTTGCTTATTTTGACTTGGAGCAGGTTAATGCATATGAGAATAATGCAGGTTTTACTCTCAGATGCTATAATTTGGAAAGGCTTCCATTTGACCACCTTCTGCAGAACAAAAGAGCTAGACATCAAGATATGCAGTGCCATTTTTCAGATGTAACGTTTGTAACAAAGTTGTGAGGATTATTTTCATGTTGATTTCCTGTAGGTGCAAGTGGTGTTTTGTACAACCCTAAAGGTGAAAAAGCATCTCACAGCATATACAACTCACATGAAAAATTCTTGAAATCTGGTTTGGGTGCCCTTTTTGAAGGTCATGTGTGTAGGGGTAGGTCCAAGTTCTGATATCCCTATATGTTGCAGTTATATTGTTTTTTCACCTGCTCTGACATAACTCAATTATCTACCGAGTCAGATAAGTTGGAGCAGAGTTGGTGGTTAAAGATGATGACTGAACTAGGTTGGACATGTGCATGTTTTTAGCAAATGGGTCAAGTGCCAGTGGCAAAAAGGCGGCAACATTAGAATTATTAAGTTCCAGTCTACTACATTCCCCACTGCTCAAATGAGATTCATATCTTTGCAGACCCTGCTCAGGCAGGGTTCAAAATCTTTGAATAAAACATATTAATCTTTATTTATTCTTTTATTTACATTTAATTATTAGATTAAAATCAATTAATTTTATTAGGCTATGTTATTAGTTTAAAGGTCACAAATTTTCTCCAACACAACACACCAGTTTCCTTGATCATAATAACTATCCAGTACCTTCACACCTTTCACTAGGCAGCAAAGCTTTTCTAGCTCCCCCTCCTGGAACACATGGTAATAACGGTGAAACACAAGGTGTTGGCTAGCTGCTTTATCTAAGGCACCTTCCTCAGTGCAACCCTTGTCACCTTTAAGGTGCCATGGTACTAGAAGGTCCTGAGAAACAAAGACTGTACGGTTAGTGTGAATGTTTAACTTGTGCTGACCCATACTGTTACTGTTCTCACTGGTGCAGGTTGGACTTGAACTTACTTTCCCTGCTTGCTGCTGTTTCAGATTTGAACTGTTGGTCTCAGTTCCAAAGTCCCTATGATCTGTCACAGTTCTTTGTTCAGTTTTGCTAAGATCTATTCTAGAATCACCTCCCTTTGTTCTAGGTTCCACATTTTCCAGGTTCCTCTTTGCTTTGAGGTACTTGGATTTCTGGTCCATGTAGTCTTGTTCCATGGCCCACACGTAGATCAGAGCTCGACCCCCCACATTCAGCAGCCGCACTAACTCTTTGATGGCAGCCAATCTTCTCTCCTTAAAATACACAGATATTTCATACAAGGCTATGTCTACTGACATTTACACTTTCATACTTTTCCATTTAAAATTAATCAGCAAGGTCCCCAAGACTCTAAATTCCTCAATGTAAAGTGTTTTTCAGAAACAGAATTAGGTAGATAATATTTTCGTAATACACACACCACTATACATACTACTAGCAACATCAGGCTACATATGGACTCTTATCTAGAGGGTTACTATCTCTAAGGGTTGCTACCTCCTAATAATTAAGGTAAACCATTACCAGTTATTAAAAATATCTAGTCTAGCACCCAATATCTGCTATAAAACAGCAGTCACAAAACATCTTCATGAAAAGTTCCCACAATCATCCTACATGTCTAATTAAGTTAATCAAATACTGCTAATAAAACCCTCTTATTAATTGTGATACTTAGCTGAATCAGATCTGGTACTTACAACTGAAACCAAACTCACAACTCAGTTCTCAGTCCTGTCCTACAGACATGTTTCTACCCACTGTCTCATGACAGCATACCATATACACCAAGGCTCAGGGGAATTAAATGACAAAGGGCAAAGGCTCAAATGAAGTGTGTAGCTGGTTGCGGTAGACCATGGTACCTGGGTGGAGAAATGGTGGATGACAGCAATGGAGAGGCAGGCATCAAAACTGGTGCTACGAAGTGGTACAGACAGGGCGTCACACACAAACGCCTGGTACCCGCGCTCAGTGCAGATTGATGCTAGGTTCACACTGCGGTCACAACCCACCTACAAAAATCACATAGCGTGCTGACTACAGGTACACATGCCCCAAAAGCACTTACATTATCCTGTTCTAATGATCAATAATGATTACTGTTTTGTATGCATCATGAAAATAATTATTTATTCTTGTTTTGTGTAATGTCCAGGGATTTATGCCTCAGAATTAAGTGAGAGAATTTATCAAAATTATATTTGCTGTCTTCAGAATATGCATCACACTTATTTACACCCTGCATACATCATACTGCTCCTTCCATTAGCATTTGTTTAATGTTAAATCATGTTTGAATAAATTACATTTTAAAAAAATGCATTACAAGTGGTCCTCCTACAACATCTTCTCCTCCTACAGCTGCTGGCCCTGCACATATCCAGTATCTTTAAAAATGAACGTTAAGTGTGTGGTTTTGCCCTTACCGAGATCACCTGTGGATTGATGCCCAGGTATTTACCATTGCCACAGCCAATGTCAGCCAGCAAAGCAGCATGTGGGATTGAGAGCAGGAATTCGCGGACACGCGGCCAGGGGGAGTGGCGTGTACTGCTGAAGTGGGTGGAGATTTCCTCATATACATGGTGAACATACTGTGCCTCCAGACGACACGCATCACTGCTGGCAACGGGAAGAGAGGGCAGCGAGGATGGGCGCTGGCTATCACAAGCAGATGGGTATGCTGCATCACACACACACGCACACACACACACTTCAGTTACTCCTGTAGCTCACCTGGTAAAGTAGGTAGAGCAAGGTGTTGGCTATAGCAATATACATGAATATAAGCTGCTTTGATAACAGCATCTGCAAAATGCACATGATTAAAATGTAAATATAAATCAACTGGCAACACCATGGTGCACAAATTGCCTGACGTAGTGCTGGGAGTGTCTCAAGCAAAGGCAGAGTACAGCTGATGTTTTCCTGTAAGTCTACAACCTTCTCTACATCTTGTAGATCACCTGTTGGAGCAGGTTGGTGCATGGTGCTAGTAACACCATAGTCATGGTTCAATTGCCAGGGAATGCTTGTACTGCCACTCTGATAACTATGCAAGTCACTCTGGATAAGAGAATCTGCAAATACTGTAAATGTGTTAACTAAAAATGAAGTAAAAAAATTACCACAGTCGCACGGGGTGTGTCGGACTTTGCGAAAAGTGAACGAAGTCCTCGTACCACGGCGGCTCAGCGTCAGGTTGCTGGGATCAGATGTTACCACTCCTGAACCTTCGTCCTTTGAAGCAGGTACCACATCAAACTTCCTAGGTGTTATCCTGACCCAGCATGTACATGCACAAGCATACACATAGAGAATAATCACGTTAACTCTTCTCAAAGAATGACAGAGTGATATTAAATATGGAACTTCATGTACCCATGGGTCCAAAGGTAACGACTCTCCCCCTTCATCACCAGGAGACTTCGGCCTGGCAGCACCACAGCCACAGATTGGCCACCAGGGTGGCGGAAATCCATTACAGTCTAGAGGGAAGGAAGGAAGGAAGGAAAGAAAAAGAAAGAAAGAAAACAATAGAACAAATATTATTTGTTATTTGTCAATTCCCCAAAACATATATGTGATAACCACAAGAAAAATCCACATATTTCATTATACATTTTACATATTCCTTACTCTTATAATAATTATTCTTTTGTATAAAGTGAGAAGAAAACAAAACAACAACAAATTGTTGACCTTTTCTCCCAGGCTAAGGGAGAGGAGGGTGTCCTCAAATGCTGAATGGGTGTCCACATGGGGTGGGATTCCTGGAACAACCAACAACAAACATACTCCTGAGAATAAATACACACAGGCATGGATGTGGACACACACACACACACACACACACACACACACACACACACACACACACACACACACACACACACACACACACACACACACACACACACACACACACACACACACACACACGAATGCATGGGCATGTGAGCGCGTGCGCACACACACTCACTCACCTTGTCCGCTCTGGTACTGGTTGACTGTGAGCTGGTCAGGAAGAACACTGATGTGCCCTTCAGACAGACATCTGTGCAGCATGGCGTCACACTGAGCCGGTAAACCTGTACACAGTAGCAATCAGCTCTGCTTTTAGAGGGTCCACTGACAAGGACAAGTCTGGGATGCATTTCTCAAAACACTGCTGATACTTCATTTGAAAATTCCTGTGAGCTTTGGGTCCAATTGTGCATTTCTAGAGGACATTCTTGTTAGTTCTTCTTTTGAACTTGTTCAAAGCCGATGCAGATAATTTTTTTTAGGAACACCATCTTTACACCCTGAGCTATCACTAAAGTACATGCTGCTTTGTTTCTCAAGTGGTTCCTCAAGGATTTGTTCTTGGGCCACTCCTTTTCATTATCTATATGAGAACACTTGGTCTGATTGTCCATAGCCATAATCAAAATTTCCATTGCTATGCTGATGATATCCAGATACGTAAGCATTAAATCCACCTCTTACTTTCCACCCTGGTCCCTAATAGCATGCATCTATGAAATAAAACTCTGGATGAATGAAAACCTCCTACAGTTAAATACAGAAAATCTGAGGTACTGTTAGTTGCACACAAAAAACTTGTTGCTGAAATGGCTAATTACTGTACTGATATAGACAATGTATCAGGGAGGCTTACAACCACTGTGAGAAATCTTGCTGTGCAATTTGATTCCTCACTCACATTACATCACTAACTCACTCTGCATTTTTTCATCTTTGTACCCTCTCTGGCTTTGACTCATACTGAGTGAGGCCAAAACTGAGTGATGAAGTTCATGCCTTCATATTTTCTCACATCAATTATTGTAACTCCCTTTTTATTGGTCTCCCTGTCAAAACAATCAGCAAACTTCAGTTTATTCAAAACTCAGCAGCTGGAGTGATTACCTCATTACACCAATTTACTGGTTACTGGTCACATCCCGTATCCAGTACAAGATACTCACTACCTTTGGAGCCCTTCATGGGCTGGCCTCAGCTTATCTTAGGGAGCTCCTCCATCGCAACACCCCCCAAATCTCCTCCAACTGCTTTCTACTTGCTGTTCCTCACTCTAAAATTTCTTCTATGGCTGGCAGATGGTTTAGTGCTGTAGCACCTAAAATGGAATTCTCTATACCCATCTCTGCAAAATCTTACTTGTCTGTCATCCTTTAAGTCTCTTCTCAAAACCTACCTCTTTCAACAGTGGGTATGGGAAAGGCACTATATAAATAAAACATTATTATTATTATTATTATTATTATTATTATTATTATTAACAACATCATCATTATTCTCTAAAGGAAAAACATCTCTGGAGTTCTGTGTTTTGTAGTTGGCAATTAAATATCTCTACATGCACAGATGTATTAACCAATCAGAAAACTTCTCTATACAGAGGTGGTCTTTTATACAGGTCGTAGATAGAAAGGGAGGCTAAAGGAGGGACTTTGGAGAGGCAGTGGTTTAAAATATTAAGATTCTTACCTCCAGTTAAAGGTTTTTCTTTGTCCACGTTGTTATTATCATATCGAAACTCATATCCATAATGCTTCACTCTCCTGTGCCTCAGTTCCTGCTGCACTGAAATAAAATATTCAAAAACAGTTGAACCAAAACTACTGTGGTGATTCATACTAAATGCATGCTAATACAGACAGAAGACCCGCTAGCCGACTCCTCACCTGTCACATCATCATTGAGGGACAGCCAATCCACAGCCTGCAGCAGCTGAGCCTCCTCTTCTGGAGATACAAACTCCTCCCACACAGAAAGTCCAGGAGGTAGAGCACAACTCCCACTAACCTCACCACCCACTGAAACAGAAATAAAGACAGAGGGGGTAAAATAAATAAATGAATTTTATATATATATATATATGTGTGAGAGAGAGAGAGTTTGAAAACTCCAGGTTAAATCCTAATGTGACAGCACGACAGGAAAATGACACATTTAAAAACGCATTTAAAAACACATATTTGAATGAAATGTTCAGTGTATAACCTAGGTCAGCCATGCTTACCATTCTCAACAAAGCTGAGGTACAGAGTGATGTCTTGATCGTGGCATCTGAGGACCCGCCCATTAAGGAGTCCTTGGGCATTCTGACCCTCCTCAAGTGATGCATATGTGACATAAGCATATGGTTTATTAGGAGGCATGAGGATTGATTCAACAGTGCCCCCATCCTTTAGGAGCTCCAACAGCAGCTCTCTGCTTACTCCATTCCCCAACCCCCCATTCGACACCACCAGACACTGCACACAATGAAATAACAAACTCTCAGACAAAGAGCAAAAAGTCAATCAGGTGAGGAACACTTGAATTTGATCATGTTCATGGTCACCATCATACACCATATAGATGTTTCTACAGCAAAAATCACTCTAAGCAAGAATCCATTCTCAGTACAGAGAGAGTAAAAACAGTTCAGAGGGGCAGTAAGGAAGAAAACATGCTGCAAGGAAGAAAACAAATTAGTTCAACACCGTGGATTTCTAGCCACACTGATTAAAATATGAAACTTACTCTAACAGAACTGAAGCACAGACCCACTGTCTATGACAGGGGATCCAGAATTCATAGTCGCAATAAAACTATAATGTTCATAAATAAATACTTCAATAAATTACTAGCTACCTCAGGCAGTAATGTAGACACCGTTGCAAGAAGAAGGAAACGCATGCAAACAGGTGTAAGTGATCTGCGAAATATCCCCTCTTCGTTTACTTTCTAACTGGTTAACTTAGTTACTTTATTTTCATAACAGACCTGATAGCTCGCTGATCCCTAGTGGCTGCAGTGAAATCATATCAGGTTGCTTTAGTCTGTAAGCAGCAGAACGCGGAGAATAAACCCGATTCCTACCTTGGTAGGATGCGACACGATGCTAATGCCTTCGTGTCTGAGTTGTGTATGACCCGTCTTTTTTTGTCTTCGAAGCAGTTTTTTCTCTGTTTTTGATCGTCTAAGATTTTTCTCGTTTCGCAAATGATCTTCCATTGTGCATCGTCGTACAAAGTCCCAAGTGCAGCAAGAACTATATCATTAGTTCCTAGTTTTCTGTGTCACAGAGCTACGGCTACTTGCTAAGGCACATCTAGGTTCTGCGAAGATGGTTTGCGGGAATTTTCCAGGGAAGAGCCAAGTTTCTTAGCCAGTATAATTAACTTTGCTCTCTCTCTCTCTCTCTCTCTCTCTCTCTCTCTCTCTCTCTCTCTCTCACTCACTCACACTCACAGACACACATACGCCCTCTTAATGAGTGCTATTTCATTATTATTATGCTTCAAATGAAAACGTTTAATGCTTTTATTGAACTGTCACCGTTCCATTCCAGATCCGGCACAGATGCTGTTTATTGTAATGCTTTCTGAACACCGTCTCTGTTGCTTGGATGTAAAAGTAGCGTCGCTTGTAAAGCGTCCTTGTAGGCTATACGAGAAAGGCGCTGTAAAAGTGTTAGTAACAAAACAGCAACAACAACAATAACGGAGTTCGAGAAACAACGAACCAATCACAAAATCACAACCTGTGCTATCCTTAAATTATATATAAAACCTATATTTACAGATTATTTGCAGATGCAAGCTATAACTTTAACATTGTCCTCCACTGACGAGTCTGAATTTTTATGGGATTAATATCCCCACTTGTATGCTTTAAAACAGGAAGGTCTTGATGGGACCAATCCATTATTCTGAAGTTTCTGATTGCCCCTATTAACCATAAACTTTGTGACGAAAACAAGAATCATTTCAAAAGACTACAGACTACACATTTAAATGAAAGTGGTGCATCACTCAAAAGGCAAAAAAATGCTGTTTACTGTGTTAAAATATCACTGCCACCAGTAACCTGACAGCAAGAGTAGCACTGCAGATGTAAATATAAAACCAAGTACAGTAAATACAGTCCCAGTATAGAATGTCTCTCTTAGGTCAAAACTACCTTTTAGTTTTAACCTACCTACCTAAATCGTAGAATTTAAAATGTATTATAGAAAATGGGTAGATGAAAATTCAAGATCTATACAGAAAACATGTGTTAATGTCCCTGTCAGAGATTACAACCAATTTTGGCATCCCATATTTTAAAAATATATATAACCTATGAATGCTCAAACCTTTCAGAAATCACACTGTCCTCACTGGAGGACAAAAATATCAAGACTGATATCTTTGATATACAACATGCTGTGTAATATATGTTTGAAAGAATCCTCAGAATCTAAGCATAAGAAAGAAGACGCACAAGTTGGTATTTCATTAGATGGTTTGAAGAATGTGTGTGTGTAATATATATCTATATAGATAGAGAGGTTAAAACACAATTAAGTCAGATAAAGTTCTATAATACAACTGGATTATGAGAACATACATCACTCCAGTAAGACTTAAAAAATTAAATAGCAACATCCCTGATACATGCATTAAAATGTTCATTTTAAAAGGATACTCTTACATTGCATGTGGGGTTGCACTACAGTAGGAAACTATAGTGCAAGTTTAGGGTAGCTCTCCTCTTAATTTCTCCTGGCATTATTCGTATTCTTGGGTCACTATGTATTAAGGTTTATTTCTACTAATTTTATTTACTTTGAAACACACAGTAAGAATATCTTTGTTAATTGCCCAGTGGAGTGTTCTGTAAGGAATCATGTTTCTTTTGAGCACTTATTTAGTACTTAATAAAAAAAAATTGCTATACACTTTATTGTAAATATTGTTTAAAAAAAACAAACAAAAAAATGGGGACCCAGCACAAATTGGTATATATTCTCTAGACTTGAATAGTTCATAATTCAAGTGGACAAAACAGCTGAAGGCCCACAGCACTTAAGTATAGTGTTTCAGATTTAACACCATCTTCACTTCATGAGCTAATGTTTTGCACATGATTTGAATTAATCATTAAGTTTACTGATAACTAGTTATAGGGTTCAAGACCCTATATCAGAATGAGACTGTCCAGACTATTTACATGGTGTGCTAATAACCTTCCCTCAATGAGAAAAACTCAAAATCACTGCCGATTTCAAAAGAGAACACACCCTAGACAAATAGGCTATCCGAGTGGAAACATGGTTAAATTTCTACCAGTCCACATCAGAGCACCTCACTTGAATATCTTCCATCTTAAAAGAGCAGCTCGCTGCCCTAAACTGTTTCAACCAAGAACTGAATGTCATTATTTAAATGATTCTGCACTTATTGGAATTGAAGCTAGCTAAAATTGTTTTGTTATACTGTACTCCTGTGTACATGTATAAAAGTTTCATCAACAAGGTGACCCAGGAAAATCTGCAGTAACCAAGTATTGCAAGAAAAAAAAATCAGCACCTTAGAATGCCTTAAAGCAGCATAAAGTATGCACAGTATATACAGAACCAAATGTGTTTTGAGTTCATTTAATAAAAAAGACCAACATACAATTGTCAGTCTACAGTCATATTACCATTTTGCCAGGATGACAGACAACTAATGGGGACTAACAAAAACATCACTTTAGAAAAGAAAAAAAAAAAGGTAATTCTGGATGTTAAAGAAAGCAAACGGCAAATGAACAGTTCACAAAACCAATGTTCACCTCTTGATAAATTACATCAAAGATTTGAGAGAAAATTCTGGTTGAGTTACTAAACCAGAAAGCATCATATTCAAGCATCTTTGTTTAGAATTACACCACTAAGAAGAATGGTGAAGAAAGCGTCAAGTGGCATTACCTTACTGAAAAGGAGCAGGAAAAGTACTTCAGCACAAGCAAATAACTGTAGTGAAGTACTGATGTGTGCGGTGGGGTTGAAAATACAATGGGAACTTCTATGCTTCCAGTGGGAACAACAACAACCCCCCCCAAAAAACCCAAACAATCTAAAAAACATAAAACATGACAGGTAAAAGGGGTTGAAAACCTTCAACATGTATCCATATGCTCCCCGTTGGCCAAAACTGGAGTAGTCGCAGTCAGAGAAATGCACCAAAATAGTCCCCTAAAAAATGCAGTCTATTTCTTCTGTTTGGGAGGTGGCCTGAACAAGAAAAGAGAAAGTTAGAAAACAATCCTGACAACAGTTATACAATAAATTTCTAAGATTCATAAATCCATTGCATCTCTCTTTTTGCCAGAAATACCAGTAACCAAGTGGCACAAAGATTTGAGTATAAGATTAATTTTACTCCAACTTGCCTGTAGACTCCTACGACGACAGCGTGGTCCCTCTCGTACGGTTCCAGGGTCAGCTGCTCCTGGGGCTTCATGTTCTCTGCACTCATCTTCTTAACTTCAGATGCAAACACAGCCTCTGGTGCTGCCGTAGAGTCAATGCAATTTGCCTGGATGGGGCCAACAAAATTGTACACTTGGAGAATATAGCACTTTAGAGCAGCAGTACTTTAATTTAGGAAGCAAAAGTAAGATTAAGAACAAGGTCACAACATCATTCTGTTGTGTATTAGCAAAATAAGAGTTATGCATGTGAAGGTCAATATAACTACAAAAGCTACGAGACTGCTTCACACCATTTCAGGGTTTGTACCTTGATTGAAATGACAAAATGTCCACCGTTTTTAAGAAAGTTGTGTGCATTGATGGCAACGATTCTCGTCTGGTCGGGCTGAGCGACGTCAGCAAAAATGACATCAACCATACCTGCAAGAGACAGAACCCATACTGAGACTGACCTTATGACATTTGCAGTCCATTAACAAAACTGCCTAAATTTGACCGGTAACCAAGTTAACTATAGACTCACCAACCAGCATACGATACTTGTGTGGATGCCTGGCATCTTCAATAATTGGAATTATATTTGTGCGCTTCTTGGCCACATTCAGCAAATCTCTTCCTGATCGGTGCGAAAACTCCACAGCGTATACCAAGCCCTCCTGGATAGATATCAACAATTCAGTTTTTTCCCCATCTGGAGTTTTTCTATTTAAAATAATTGGAGGGTTAGGTCCACGTACTGGGCCGACGATGTCAGACACGTGAGACACTGTTGTCCCAGATGCAGCCCCCAGGTACATGACTTTAGCTCCAGGCTTGATGTGGATCTGATCTACACCACCCAAGATGGCAGCTGCCAGCTTCGAGCGGAAAGGGTTCCATGCTCTGTACTCAGTCTTCGATTCCCCTTCCTGGAAACAAGGGACACCAATCAACTGCTACTGCAGTGTTTACAGGAGACAACTAATGTTGAAGTTATAATGGCAAGTTTGTAAAGTAATTTTTTTAAAATCACATATGCGGTATACTTCTCAATTCTTGAGAACTTTACATGGATAATTTCTGTAAGTTTTAAAACCCAATAAAGTACATTAGCGTTTTCAACAGCTTGTTAATACCAATAACTACTTCCATACAATATAGAAAATTTAGCCACAGTTTTGTGAGCAGTAGTTATGTACAAATAAAAACAAACAGCAACATTACAGCCTACCTCAACACTTATTCTCTTCTCCCCATAGACTGACTCTCCAATCACCATATTCTTTGTCACTAGGGCATCCTCTTTACCCCGGCAAATAAACACACCTGAGTAGTTAAAATGTCAGAGGTAAGCACAGCACAATCATTCAGTGACATTCCTACTGTTCATACTCTAAATACCCTCACACACCTTCATGCCTGTGAGGTTCCACCGTCACTTTTTTGCCTCCTCTAAACCCCCCTCGTCCTCCACCTCTGCCTCCTCGGCCTCTGGGTGTCCCTCTGCCACCGCCACGGCCCCTGAACCCACCATCCCCTCCTGGGGACTTGAAACCTCCACCTACATCAAATACCAGATGGGAGGAATGCAACTTCTGAATTAGTGTAAGCACTGTAGAAACACAGAACAAAAATCTTCCAGAACATCATAGCTTTCACAAGTAACAGTACATACGAGTAACGGTACAAGAGATTGAAGCTCTAAGTACCTCTGCCTCCACGGAATCCTCCTCTTCCACCTCTATCGCCACCACGACCCCAGCCGCCAAAGCCTCCACGACCACCGCCGCCACCTCGCGGGCTGAAACCTACAAAGCAGAACAAAAACATTTTACTCGCTAATGCGGAGTAAAGATTACGTTCATATAAACCACCAGTGAAAAAAATACTCCAAGAATGACTATACTTACACCCGTAAACGCAAATTGAGGCTCGCAAGTCAACTCAAACATATCTTCACAAAGTGTTAATGCACAACTACAAATACACGACAACCAGCCAACAGCCTGGCTAGCCAGCTATGCTCCTAGGTAGCTAACGCTAACTAACTAGCATTTGCATCAACTGCGAAGCTCTAATAGGACTAGTCGAATTAAAGGTAATGCACATTACTGCATTACGGTTTACTTTATTTGCATTGTTTGCTCGCAAAGACAACTAGGGAAGTTATCGATGCTTCGACTTTATCGCTAGTTAGCCAACCAACCCTCGTGTAACACAGCTTGTTAGTTAGCTTCGTTCAGACAAGTATTTAGTAGTTAAAATAAATACATACAAAGGCGTTTTATAGATTTAACACGATAGCGTTTGATTGTCAACATGAAAAAACTATATCGACGGATAACCTATTGTCCAAGAAGTTTATTTGCGCCCCATGTTTTAACTTGATAACTGGAAAGACCGCTAGCTAACGATCGCTAACCGGTTATCATGTTTACACGTGAGAGGACCCATTTGAAACCGTTATACACTTCATACACCAAAACCACAAACTGGTATCGCTATAAATATTTGTAAATGTAAAATACATTACCAGGCTTCATGTTAAATCCGAATGAAAACAAAAAAAGTATTACAGATATTTATTTGCACGAACTCGCAGCTCCAATAACCGACGCTGCACTAGTTCACTTGCAGCCACATGTGGGAGAAAGTTTCTCTCCCACAATGCACTGCGACTCTATTCGTGCTCGGATTTATGTCGCCATCTAGGAGGAAATAGTACTGGATGAGGCCATTAAATAGCTACGGTCCCTGTAGCATTTTAAATGCACATCTCAGAGGCCGCTCAAGGAACAGTAATTGGGTTTTTTTCCGTAGCAAAGTGTACGTTAAGAAATCGACATGTATTCCAATTCGCTAATGTGTCGATAAAACAAAGTTGATGCTACTGTGTGGGCCTAGTCAAACTATTAGTTATACTGCTATTTAGTATTAATACCCTATAAGTACAAGACAAAACCCACTACATCCATGATTGGTCGCCTCTACTGCAACTTCTTCTTGTCACTCGTACTGTCTGAAACTAACAGCATGTACCTAACGTTGTGGATTATAAATCCATGTATTCTGTACGCGACGTTTGCCATTGTTAAAGTATGGACTAATTCATTCGTTACTTGCAGCAATGCAAGCGATATATAAACTGTAGCTATAATGGGTCGATTTTAAGATCCGAGTGCAGTGGAAAGGAGTACTACAACTATGTAACATACTGGAGCTGGAGAAATGGCCTTTTCACGTCAGCGATGTTGACCCATTTAGACAAATGCAGGTCAGCATTACACCACCGTCCTAACCTTTCAGACTTACAAGCTCCTGACCCGCACATTATCTGTAAATAAAACATGTATATTAGCCCAATGGGCTCCATCTAATCGCAATCGTAAATAAACCCAAAACTTTGCTCTCTAGATTACGCCTTATGAAATATTTAATCAAGATGTTTCGTATTAGCAGTGGGCTATAGATCATGTTGAAGGCTTATTGGATAGCTAGAAGGGGAAATGTTTTACATACACAATAAATCAATACATTGCAGGTGTGTGACCAAATTAAATACACCGAGAGCAGAACATGAGACCTGAAATTTCATGTTAGATTTACTCAGAAGTGATGCATTGTTGCTTGGTTCAGAACACATGATGAGCATTTCACATGTATGGGTTCAAATTAAATACAGTTAAAAACACACAGGATGAGCATAACATCTGCATATGTTCAAATTAAACACACATCTTAAAACCCCAAAAGCAAACACAATACAATGCATAAAACAGTGAAGACATAATGTATACATTAATACAGAATAAAATAATTAATGTGGGAAAAGCATGCTGAAAGTGCTTTATTACATGTTTACCAGCTAAAACAGTTAATCTAAAAATGTATTCAATTAATGCTATCGTAAAACAGCATCTGATTCTAGTCTCTCTTCAGAGATTGCCTGCATTGAATTATTTGAAGTTGATATGGCCCAGCGTAATACAGACCTACATTTTTGTAATATCACTGTAAGTATCTTAATAAGCGTGAATGCAGGTCAAGTATTTGTGTGACAGTTGTGCAGAGCAGTGGTCTGCATTAGCAAAGTTAAATCCCACAGTTCATTTTGCCATTGCAAAAACCTTGAGTTCTCTTCCCTTGCCACACTACAGAGGGATTATAAGGGCCTTTGGCAGGATGCTCACTGCTTGTGTCATTCATATTCAGTGTCCATTTTTTTCACATCACCGTTGCTAACATTCTCCTCTTCTCCTTCTTCCTGTCCTGCTCCCTCCTCCCACCTGTCCCTGGGTGACTGGGGATTTGGGGTGTCACTCACACTGGCAGGAGGTGAAAGTGGGGGCAGTGGGATCGCCTCCCCTTTCTTAGCCAACTCAGATAGTTCCCGGGCAGAGCAGGTGGGTGTGGGTGTGGGGTAGGTATGGTGGAAAGTGTCGTAGTCTACTTCATAGAATCCCTCCTCCAGTGAGAGCACTGGGGTGAAACGTTCACCCCAAAGCACCTCAGAGTCCAGGTATGAACTGCGTGCCTGGCATGTCATCCCTACAGAGAGACAAAGAAGAAGGGAGGGAAAAGAGTGGCAGATAGAGAGAGAATAGATTATGAAGAGGGAAGTTAGAAAACATTTTCAGTACACTGTAGCATTACTTTCATCCTTATAATCTATAATTGGCATCACATTACAAAACTAAGATATGCTGCAGAATTCTAAAATGATACTGAAGCAACCAAGGCATTCATGCTGAAGAGAGAATGTCCTAAAAATATGTGTTCACGTTATCACTTCTATAGAATGAGGACATGTAATTGTAATCATAATCTGATTTGATCCCTGACTAATGAGAGCAGATTAGTGGAGCCTTGGCGTTGCCTCCAGTATCACAGATCATAACCTCTAAGGGATTTGGCCTTAAACATACCAATAATAATTTCCACATGACCTCCAGGCCCCCTCACCCCCAAACACACAGTATACATGTGGCAATCCTATAAATAGAATGTGAGCATTCCCATGTTTTTCTCAAGTTGAAGAGCCAGATCAGTTAGAGTACATATTATCCACAGCGATGAACCGACTAGCGGAACAAATAGGCAACCAACGTGCCTCGCATATTCAAAGAGGTGTGTGCGCGCTCTCCCTCTCTTCCATCTCTGGTGCTTTATCCTTTTGTTTTAGTAGTTTTAGTAGTAATTTGTAATTTGATTCTAGTTAATATATACATAGGTGATATTTTCTACAATGTTAAACAGCTTTTCTGAATTATTTGAAACTTTGTGTAGGAAAAATACATTTAATCAGGAGAACATGTGGAAATGCACAATTCCACATACTCTGTTCAGCAACATTGTGTGGGCAACACTGACTATAAAAAACATTTTGTCTGTAATAAGCTTGTATATCTTGCATTGTGGAAGTCCCAAGTTAAATGTTGTAATTTAAATTCTGCTTTTACATCAAAGACATTTTCATCATCAGTTTTGAAAGAATCTCATAGTTTGCTCCTTTGCCTATCATTGAGGCTTCAAACAGAAATTCTTGTCCTTTGAAAAGTGTTTTCTCTGCATCACTGCCTTTAGAAAGTCCCTTTTTATTACATTGTTCCAGTTGTTCAAATTACACAGTTTGAGAACAATTTAACCCTTTTAATCCTTTAATGGTCTTCACAAATCTATGGCTAAGGTTAAATGGGTTTGATTAGCCAGCAAGTATCACTGTATGGACTGTATGGTCAGAATCCCTCACCAGCCCAGCTAAATGAATGGTGAATACTGTGAATGGTGTGGTGCTTTAATCAAAACACTAACACAATACATAGCAAACAGAAAAGCCCTATCATGCATTCACTTAAAGTCTAGTCTAGTGTTAACAACAGCACTATTTAATGCAACAGTGCAATTAGCTACAATAGCAAATGCATTTAAAAAAAATCACGTTCTACTTTACATGCAGTTGTTTCAGATATTGCTAAAGTATTTAAAATATCAGTTTGACTAATTTCCTAAGACCTCAGGCTAACATATTCGCATGAAAAAAGCTTTTTTTTTTCTATTTACTGATCTCATTTCTAATTATAGCCTTTGTAGGACTCCATCTGACAGAAAGTAGGCTGACCTTGAGTAACAAGGGCAAAAAGAAAGAAACGTGACAATCGTACTACTACACGAGGAAAGAAAACAAAAATGTAGAAATATTCAGTTAAAGTAAAGTAAAAGTAAAAAGTAAAATTGAATTTACCTCACTTTAATGAAAACCAAAAAATTAAAGGTAATGTGTAAATATTGTTAAAGTTTCAAAACACACCATCCATTCCCCCAGTCCATACAGTTCATATGTGGATTCTAAGATGGAAAAACAGTTCATTTTGAACTCACTCTGATGTCATCAATTGCATACATAGCTCCACCTCAGGGGCCTACAGAAGTTTTGGCCAACATAATTATATTGCAGTTCACATGCTTGTTTCGGTTAGCTGACCGTACCAAAGACATATACACAGACGCTACGTTGGCTGCTGCTTTGTGCATCAAAGTCGCCACCATACTAGTACTACAACTTGTCATAGCTCTCATTGTGAGATGCTTAAACCTGTTTAAGTTTTTAAAAGATTTTATATGCTATACTGCTGCTACACTGATGTACTATGTATATTATTCTACTTTATTACACTTATATTTCATACTACTTATACTACCTTTTTGTACTATATTTGTTATTATTTTTAACCAATCATCTAAATGGTAAACTGCTGTGACATCTGAATTTTCTCTCTGGGGATCAATAAAGGCCTATCTTATTTCATTTTATTGTTTTTGTCAGTAATTGTCTATCTTGCAGTATCTGTCTATTTTCACTGCTAAAAATATATAAAGCAGACTACTGCCCTTGGCTTACTATTTTATTTGTTTTGTTCCATTTTCCTCAATGATGGTCCATTATTAGTACTTAAAGATGCTCTATTTTGACTTTTTTTTTGTGTGAATGAGCTGTGGTCTGACATGGAGTTCAATTGATAGGAAGGTAGAAAAAGCAATTTCCACAATGTAAAAACGTTCTACACATTTAATGTTCATTAATGTATATAGAGACGCCTCAAGTATTAACCCTAAATAATAAGCTTGAACTCTGAGAAACTTGAGTTTTTACAATTTCTTATGATAATTATTTTACACTACGTTGGTAATTCAATTAATGTGGCTATCTTAACATGCTTTATGTAAGGTTGCTAATTAATGAGCATTAAATGTCAGATATTTGCTAAATTGATATTATTTTTGTGATAAGAACGCAGTCAATGGAAATTAAGGCACATGTATATTGATTATGGATGATCATGGCTCACTAATATATAAGAGAATGCATTCTTTTGTTGTGTTTTCTCTTGGCATAAAGAAAGAGGGGGTGTGCCCTAACAAATGTGGCTGGAGTTTGAGCTGTCCAACCTATAGCGGTTATTTAGCTTGTGTCCATCTTAAAGGCACAGTAGCAGAAAAACTTTAACAGATAAAGAGAATTGTACATGGACATCAGGAAAAATGTAAAAAACTCCTTCAGTGCCTCCCCCCCATCTGAGGTACAAGTCACTTGTGTGTGTGTGTGTGTGTGTGTGTGTGTGTGTGTGTGTGTGACAGATCGAGAAAGTGAGAAAGGGACAGGGACAGGGACAGAGCCTCAATAACCTCTCTGCTTCTGATTTTCAATTTCCCTGAGGCATATCTATGGATAGAAGCTGGGTTTTTCTGACTACTCCTTACCTCCAGAGCTCATCCTCCCAGCCAGGCTTATCCACACATGATGGCACACAGTACAATACCTGAACCAATTAGCCAGGTATAATTGCAGTCTTTGTCAAGTGCATTCACCGCCAGTGTTAATTAGTGATTCCCAGGAAGATTCTGAAGCTAATCCCATTGATGGCACAGCTAACAAGAGGGCTTAGCTCTGGATGTCACCTTGTATATGCTAGAGGGGATCTATACACCATTAGCAGCCAGGATAAGTTTCACTTTCATAGTTTTGATTCATTCTAGATTGTAAATATTTAAACTAAGTAGCAAAATGTCAGGTGGAAGATTGAAATTTAAAATATGTCTTGGTTAATTTCATTTTGGTCCTGTATTCAGTCCCCCCATCTCTGTGCCCTTCCATCGCTTACGCTCTCCCATCTACCAAAGCATACAAATTTCTCCACTATAGAGGTTTACCTGTGGCTTCCACCATGCCCTCCAGAATGACTACAATCTCAAACTCCTCTCGTGCCAGCTGCTCTTGAGAGATTTCCCAGAAGGGGCTACTCTCGTTGAACTCATGGCAGATGATGAGTGGAGACACAAGGAACAGGCGGTCGTCACCCGTGTCAAAGCCCACGTTGATGTCTGTCTGGTTCAAGGGGATGAACTCTCCTTCCTTAGTCTGTTTGGAGCGGATCAACTTTGCGCGGATTGACGCCTCCACGATGTGCGAGTTGCGTAAGTCCCCCACACGGAACATCAGGCACAGCTTGTTGTCCCGCATTGAGATGACGGCGTTCTGCGAGAACATCAGCGTCTCGGCACGCTTCTTGGGCTGTGAGATCTTCACAAACATGCAGCCCACCATAAAGGCATTGACGATGGAACCCAGGATGGCCTGCACCAGCAGCAGTACGATGCCTTCCGGACACTTCTCCGTGATGACACGGTAGCCATAGCCAATGGTTGTCTCTGTCTCAATGGAGAAGAGGAAGGCGGAGACAAAGCCGTTGAGATTGTCGACGCAGGGCGTCCAGTCTCTGTCACCTGCATGATCGAGGTCGCCACGCAAGTAAGCGATGAGCCACCAGATGAGGCCGAAGAAGACCCAAGTGGTGGTGTAGACCAGCGTGAACACCAGTAGGTTGAAACGCCATTTCAGGTCCACCAGCGTAGTGAAGATGTCTGTCAGATAGCGGTAGGTCTCACGCACGTTGCCATGGTGAACATTACACTTGCCGTCCTTCTCTACATAGCGTTGTCTACGCTTCTTCAGTTGACAGCCAGGGCCATCTAAGCTGTCTCTGGCTCCAGCAGCGCCCCCCACCACCATAGTCCGATCTGTGGGGATCTGATGTAATGGTATGAAGACATATTGTGTGAAAGGATAAAATATGAAGCAGAAAGAAAAAACAGAGAAACAGAAGACAGAAGAGAAACAAACAGTACAGAAAAAGAAGCATGTGTATTAGCAGAATATTAGCAGAACTTTAAAGAAGAGGTAATACAAAGAGGTTTAGACA
Organism: Electrophorus electricus; assembly: GCF_041902795.1. Lineage (NCBI taxonomy): Eukaryota > Metazoa > Chordata > Actinopteri > Gymnotiformes > Gymnotidae > Electrophorus > Electrophorus electricus. The sequence continues at coordinate 33,969,043 of NC_137497.1, read as the reverse complement.
TCGCACTAAATGTACAGAATCCCTGAGTCATCACAGTAAATGTGCAGATTCATTATCACTGTAAATGCAGACTCACTGTGTCATTACACTAAACATCTTTACCATAAAAAACAACAACCACAAATAGATAATTTCTGAAAACTCTTGATCATTCTGCCAAGGGCCAGACAAAAATGGGTAACTAAAACTACACATTTCATACTCCACAATAACAGTGGAGAGATATTGGTAATTCCATATTCCCACCACCCCAATACCCATGTCCAGTAGAAATGACTGTGCTCAGTTCTCGACATAAAATGACCAGGCTTAATTTGCATTTTGTTTGCACTGATGCCTGTCGTCTATGCCATAATATGTGACATGACATATTTTATCCATCCGGAAAAGTGTCCTGGCTTTTGCATGGATGCAGAAAGATTCTCATCCTGTTTGATTGACTTCCTTCAGCTCCTTCTTAAATACTGAAAGCAGAGCTGAGGAGACTTTTGAAGTAGCTCACCTTGTTGGGATCATTCCATTTCTTTGGCAGCTTGCTGCCCTGTTTCTCCACATCCTGTCCAATATGGCACTTTACACCGCTCATGACCTGCAGGACTAGAGCCTCAGACACTGTCTTCCGGTCCAGCAGGGGGAGCTCTCAAACTATGAAAGGAAGACACACAGATTGCCAAGGCTGAAGTAATTAACCACAAACCATTTGATAGATGTGGATGTCCATACATGCAGTCCTGGAGTGCACCCCTAATTCATAGCTCAGAGTTACTTGTAATCTGTTTACCCTTTGGCCACCTCAGTGGCTAAAAACGCAACACAGACAATGTTACCCCAGACCTCACAATGTTGTCGGTTTATTTTTTATGGATTAACAAAACTATAGGATGTTCAAGGATTTTTCAGTGTTAAAAGAGCATAAAAGAGATAAATAAATTGTAATAACTGCATACTATTCACTGCAGACTGAAAGTTACTGGATGTAGCACTTTTATCTTATTTCTGCTCTTCGCTACTGCACACTGGAGTTGAAATGAAAAATGATGAGGTTAAAATAAAAAGTTCCAAATTTAGTTAAAGAGTGTACAAATCTATACCGGGTTAACCATGTAGGAATCTTTACCCTTTATAAACATAGTTAAACATAGCAGTTTTGTGGCCAGCTAAGTGTCATTGCTTCAGTAGTTTATGTATAAGAGGGTGAACAAAAGCTCAAGAATATGCCATGCCAGTGAAGCAGGTCACTAACAAAATTAGGGTAAATCAATAAGCCATGCCCAAGCAATTAAGAACATTAGAATCAACAGCAACTGTACGGCACATTAGTAAGAAACAAGAATACACTGGTTATTTTGACAAGAATAGGTGATCTCTGTATATCTTCAGCCTTTCTCTTATTGTACACTTCATCACAGCCACAATGGATTACAAAAAAATATTATTTCTATTGTAAAGTTCATCCCAGAGAAACATTATTGCTTTTGCATTGTATTACTCTGAGCTGCCTAACAGGCAGAGAACCATTAATCTGCCCCTAAGGTTCCTTTAGCCTTGCAACACAAACATGCAAGTCTGACTACAGCTGCTTATAAGATCAGCTCTCAGTGGACTGCTCCTCCCCAAAACAACACCTACAAGAAAATGGATACCCAGCTCCTTCAAGTCATCATGATCTTAATTAAATAACGGATTTCATTGTAAGATCATTATTCCAGATTGTGGAGGCTATGCAGCACCCCCAGGCCAGCCTCAGGCAGCCACAGGCGCAGAGAGTAGGTGATCAATGCTGTCCCCATAGTGCATATAAACACATACTCTTCAGCACACAGAGTGATTAAGTGACAACCCATCTCAGGTGAAGGCCACTCTAAACTAGTATGTCTCCATACAAGTAAAACACAAGTACACATACACACATCACATTTTACACTACAAATCATTACACAATATCCGTTCTGCAAAGGTTTCCCACAGACTCCCATTCTCCCAGTCCCCCCGCCCCCAACCCCCTCTGTGTGCAGCAGAGGCAGTTGCTGGTGGTCTGGCAGTTGCCGGAGGACTGGTTGGTGGAATAACCCTGGCCTGGGCAGGAGACAGTCTTACTGATGGGTTTCTCAACAGGGGAGAGGAACAGGGAGGACTAGAGCAGATGGGGCAGTCGGCAACCACCCGGAGATAACTGATCAGCAGCTCACACATACACAGACCTGCATACACACAATCACACTCACGTTCATGCACAAACCCACCCAGACACACACACACGCACATGCATGTACACCTGCAGGTCTAGTGTTCACAGTGAGCTAATCAGAGTGAGTAAAGTTAGTGAGAGAGTATGGGAGTAAGAAATCTAAATGGATAGGGAAAGACAGAAAGAAGGAGAGAACACAAGAGAAAAAATAAGATAAAGAATGAGTGTGTGGGGGAGAGGGGATGGAGAAATGACAAGAGATCAACAGATAAAACAAATAGTGTCAGAATACAAGCCAGGAACTAGTTGCAGATACCACTCACACATAACCAAAGGAACTTGCTTCATTTTCTAACGTCTTTTGGCCACCACTTCTAAGAAGTTAGAACACACACACACACACAGCCTTTTAGCTAATTCTTACAGTTGAGCTCTATAATCGAGAAAAGCTGCCAAGGATAGGACTGTATTTGGTAAAGTGATGGAGAATGTTGGATTGTAATGGGGTTTACAGAAACTAGATGCTGACCGATGCTGCCCTTTTAGGACACCCCTAAAAAAAATGCACAACAACAGCTTAGCTTTGCTAACTTTTCACATTATCTGTCTAGTCTGAAAATGAACTCTCTTCATTGTTACCTTTAGACATAGGGTAGTAAACCTTTACCACAGAAAGCATGTAGTAACTAAAACACTCTATATATGTCTTCATGTCAGTGCCAGCCAATCAGGTCACACTGGAAAGAAGTAAAATGAAATCACCATTTAATGTTTAGGTTTAGTTTCCAGTTCAGGGTTGCCAAACCACAGGAGCCTGCAGGGGACAGAATGGAGGACCATAGAGCTCCACAGAGAAGAAGAGTCCAGCACAGAGCAGAACAGAGCAGTACAGAGCAGCAGAGAGCAGAACAGCACAGTACATAGCAGCACAGCGCAGTACAGAGTAGCACAGCGCACTAAAGAGCACTAAAGAGCAGCACAGCACAGTACGGAGCAGCACAGTGCAGTATGGAGCAGCACAGAGCAGTACAGAGCAGCAGCGCAGTACAGAATAGCACAGCTCCACTGTTTCACTATGACATCACTCTGTGCTGAGAGACGGCATGTGGGAGGGTCAGTGGAAAATGCCACCAACTGTCTGGGCCAGTGGGAGGACACTTCTGCTCCACTGTGCTAGCCCTCATGGAGAAACACTCAAATGTCCTTGACAAGATATGTGTGTTCCTGTCTCTGTGCATGTGTGTGTGGGTAAATGTGCGTGTGTGTGTGTGTGTGTCTGCGTGTGTGCAAGAGGTATAATTGATGTTTTGGAACTTTTTCTTCTTCATTGTCTTCTTTTTCTGCTTAATTAAACACAAATTGTGTGAATAAGAGCAACAATGTAGGGGCAAGGGAGAAAATCCTGAGCAAGGTGCATTATGAGTCAGCAAGGTTCAATGCTTGTGCCAAGGGCAAAGCAGGGAGACATAAAGCACTCAAGAGCTCCTTCTATTATCCATGACATCGTCATCCAGGGAGGACAAAGCCAGAGAGAGGGAGAGTGAGGGAAGATAAGAGGGAAAAAGGAGAAATAGAGAAAGAGAGCTTGAGGGGAAAGAGAGAGACACATAAAATAAGGATTAAGATGAGAATAATGCTGAGACAGAAACAGAAAGATGGACACATTTCTCCCTCATTGCACATAGCCCTCACAACACAACAGCTACAAATGAACCTCATCATCATAGTACTGTCAGCATCTGTTTCAGTACTGGAAAAGCCCATCCCTCACCAGAGAGCAGAATGATGCTGGGTTTCATCTGTACACACCGGTTGACTGTGTGGATCAGATACAGTAACAGAATTCACCATGATAAGCCCTATCTCTCTACACCCACACATCTATTTGCATAATTACCTTTTCAAGTATTTTTACATAATTCCTCTATTTCAGAGGTTTTGCCATTACCCCCAGGGCCCTGGGAATGCCTTGGTCAGCCTCATGAAACAAGCCACATGTGTAGGTTCTCCAAGGTAACTACTCGTGGACACTTCCTTCAGCTGTGCTGCACAGTGAACCCATTACCTCATTTATGTAAAGCCAATTTAGCTGCCACTACAGGAGGAGGCAGCTGGGAAGCCACCTAAGTGGTTTATAACTGATTCTTACTATTTCTCCTGCATATGAAAGTGATGCAGTGTTCAGACAGAATTTTAGAAAAATCCACTTTTGAAACAAATAGCAAATGCAGGCCATTTATCCTAACTCAATCACTGAACCTAATTTATTTTGATACATTATTGCTTTTACATGTTCATTAAATCTGACAGTTTAATGAACAACACAACTCCTGTCATCTGCATTTTTACACGGATGAAGGATTTTGATTCATGTACAGCTCTATGCTTCTAAAACGTTTAGACTCAAATCTAACACATAAACCCGAATCCAGTCTAACCCTGAAACCTGAATCAAGTCTAACCCTCAAACCCAAATACAGGATAAACCATAATCCTGTCCTGCATTTGGTATTCACTAAACAGTTGCTTCACTTGACTGCTCATGATGTTATCATGTCTTGCTTCCAGGTAAGACACAAGAGATGGAAAAGGCAGTGATGCCCAAAACCAGCTGCAGCTGCAAACGAGCCCCTAAAGGCTCTGTTTCCTGCTCTCTGTGCTACAAGACTGCGACCTGTGAGCTCTGCACTGTGCTGTGTCCAATCACATTTGCCCTCAGAGGATCATTTGCAGTTCGGTCCAATCTTAAAACGATGAAGAGAGTCAATATCTAAGTGAAGTAGTTGCCAGTAATAGCGCCTCCACCGAGTCTTACAGAGGGACACAGCAGATGAAAAATCCTAACACAAAAAAAAGAAAAAACCCATCACCACTAAATGGTAGCATGGCTAAAAGCAAATCTATTGTGCAACACATTCAGAGGGAAACCTTAGAATGATGAAAATGATAAAGAGGAGAATATCAGCTATGAGTTAATTATGCACTTATTGAATGTATAAAACCATTTCAGTATCTTCATTTAAACCCATTAAAACACTCACCCAATGTACACTGTCTTCCAACACTACTCCCTTCAGAATTACACACACAGACACACATGCACATGCATGCACACACACACACACACACACACACAAACACACTTACAGATAAATCAAGGGCACTCATTTTACCATAGACAAAAATAGATCCACATTTTCAAAGCTTTTGGTTCACCAATGCTATTCTGTTAGGAGGAACACATGTGGTAGGTTTGTGCAAGGCGTTATCATTACATCATCATCATCATTTTCAATGGTTGCATCCAGTTTCTGTTCCCACTGGACAGTTCTGGTATTAAAAGGTGACCCTGGCATGTAGACATTATAAGCCTTGCCTTGGTTCCTCTGCGGATTTGGCACTGTTCTGAGAGTAATTTAGAGGAGTTTAAGTTTTTTATGAGTTTGCCATTCCTCTGAGAAAAATGCCCTCTCTCCTGGGAAATTTTGCCTTCCTACCCTCACTTTTAGGTTTAATTACAGCTTCGGGTGATGTCCTCTATTGCGGCTTTCTATTATTATAGGATTACTGAATTCTGGGGAGGGAGCTTTGTGCTGGACTCTTAAGTTAACTGAATGGCAACAGGACAAGTGAAAGGGAGCGGGTGGATGCGGTGAACTGATAATGATCTGTTTGCTCATTGAGCTGTTGCTGATCTGTCTGCTCGTTGCTCTGTGGTGTCCGCTGGCAATCAGGCAGGTTCCTACAGAGCCGAGCATCTCCTCTGGCCTCAGGCTCTGAATTCATACTCAATTAGCATGAGTCAGGCAGGATTTCCACCATCTCTTACACAGGCGTGAAAGCAAAATTGCAAGAAAATCTCATTAAGTGAGCGTGATTAGATGTTTGTTTCATTGACAGGCCACCAGTGATCGTTTTAATGTTTCTATTTAAGACTCAAATTGCTCCTTTCTGATTCTGTTAGGAGCAGATGAAGTGGTGAGGGCAGACCTTTAGCTGTGATCACTTTCCTCTTTATGCTGCATCTCCACTTTATCCAACATTTGGATGAGGTCCTCAGTACAGATGCCCATGACTCTAGCTTACCCAAACAGGGCAGTGTGGCAGAAGCCCATGGCTGCTCCAGGGTCTGGACAAGCCTGTTGCCAAAAACAGGTGCAATTCCTGAAAGTAAGAGCTTCCAGGTGGCAGAGCAAACAGCAGTGCAGTCCATCGGCTCGGACACACACAGAACAAGCAACAGAGCCCACAGGAAAGCGTGCTTTATGAAACACAGAGCAAAGCTTGAACAATTCCATTCAAGCCTGTCTTCTCTTATTCAGAGTGGAACATTAATGGTTGGTATGTGGGGGGTTGGTGTGTGAGGAGATGCCTTGAACATGATTTGGGAGATTATCAGTTAATTTAATGGCAGGGGGTTTTTAGCAACCTCATGCGAATTATTAATAACCATAAGCAAGTCTTCAATGAGTGGTGTCGAGAGGCATTTTCATAGCTGCCTGCTCATACCACCGCTAAGCCAAGAGGAACAGGGACTTAAGCAAAAGAAACATGATAGTGTGTGTATTTCTGAAACGCACCCAATTAAACCGGTATTAGTTTTGCATTTCCAGTTGCAGAAGGTCATTCTGAGTCCAAAACTAGAAAGAAGCGCTATAAAACCTGGATGCATGGGATAGATCTTGTTAGAAAAAGGTCTGTGACTGTGTGTGGAGAGCCCGAATAAAAAACACTCACATCCAGGGAATGTGTGAGACCGAAATACAAAAAAGCTTCAAAAACTTGAATTTATCAGTGAAAATTCTTTCCAACAGCTATCAATAAAATGAATGTTTGCAGAGCAGTGAGGGAGAAGATTAGGAGAAGTTTCGCTCTCAGAGTTTGCTATATGTATGAAGTCTTTCAGACCTGAAATTTTGGGTCAAAATATAAAGTAGCCTAAGACTGACAAATCACACAGCTGCAATAACTGCATTCTCCTAATAAACACCACACTACAAGATTATTGTAATCGAAAATTATCCCAATAATCCAAGGTATATTATCTCAATTATGTATTACTGTGCTGGCAAAAAAAACAAAAAACAAAAACCGCACTCTTTATTTGAGTCATTTTACTAATGATACATTTTCCCCAGGTAATTTAGGCCTATATCATCTGAGGCATTAGTGCACACGTTAGTTAAAAAAACAACACAGTAGCGTTACAGCCCCCGTTATGAGAACTGATAGTAGCCTACGACAAGAGCCCCTGGTGTGCTATGGCACTTTAATGACAGAAGAAGAATAAATTTCGACGCACGTCTGGCGAGACTCCGCTTTTAAAAACCCATTGATATGAACACCAGCGCTTCTTGAAAATTCACCAGGCGCAGTAGCTATAGCTGTCAGTTATGGAATTACGATTTATTTAGCCCGTAAAAAACACGAACGAAAAATAGTGACAAGGTATACTTCTCCTCACTGCTCCGCTTTATGTAGCTAATAATCTATTATTCAGTCAGATTTAATCGAGAACGTGTCAATAAAACTACAAGTAAGCAGACCAGCAAACCTCGCTGAATCAGTTTATTTTACAAAGAACCACGTAAGAAAGCACCTAAAAAAAAATAATCCTGAGTCTAGGACACTCACCCCCCATATGTTTAAAACTGGCGCGCGTATTAAAGTCTGACTGAGAGGGCTATTCTCCACAGTAGCCAGCTAGCTAATAACTTTGACATAACGAAAACTAAAGGTGTGTCGCTTTCACGTGGCTAGGCAGACAAGCTGAAAAGAAACAGGCGACAACAGACGCTAAAATATGTACGTAGCGTATTGCCATGGGAAAAAAAAACGACGAGGTGCAATATATTTATGAAAACGAACCTCTGTTTCGCGTTAAATAAACTAATGTCTGTCACTGGGACTAAAAAGAAAATCCGTGTAACTCACTTGTTTCGGTTAAGTTAGTTCCTCGCTTTCACACGGGTTTTCAGTGCCTATCCCAGTTTGGTTCATCTGACAGAAGGATGGTGCGCGCCGTCGGTCTGTGTTTTCTGCACATGCTATTCTTCGCAGCAGTGTTAAAAAGAGACAAAGACACAGGCGAACAGAATCGTCTACGTTGTCATAACGTGTTTCCCCCACGTTCCCTAAGTCAAATATGACAGCAAGTCACACAAAAGCCGCTTTTTTTTTGTTTTTTACCCTGGCAGGTTCATCCACGGCTATGCAGGCTGTCGGAGGTCCCGCGGATGAAATCCGCGCTGAATGATGCGCTGGAGGTGGGACGTTAGATAACACCGGTACTACCGCCGTTCTGTAGCTAGGTACTACCGCGAACAATGCACAAGACAGCGGAACCACCGCGTGTCACCGGAGACAAACGCTTAACGAAAACATCCCCTCCCCCACGCTCTTGTCTATCCTAAGATGTAGTGACCTAGTACGGGGAGATATCGCTACAGCTGACCTCTGACTTGGCGCATGGGGTGTTGAAGTGACAGAATAATCATAAACTTGCCTGGACTCTTAGTTCCAAATGAAGGTTCTTCAGACTCCATAAGGAGTCTTGCACGTAGTAACAACGCAAGTGTAGCACGTAGTAACAACGCATTTATAACCTATATATAATACAATATTTGTTAAATACACAATTGCATGTTTGTTTACCTTACAGCCAAAGTACTGGGACCACAGTAAATCCCAAATACAGCATGTCCTATTTTGGAAAAAAACTGTTAAGGAAATAATACATGTTTAGGATGTCAAACTATCGTGCTGTTAGAAATGAATTTATTTACCTTTCTACATGGTTATATGAATTTAAATATACTTCTTTCATGGATTAGGTAGCTTCATCCATCCTTGTAGACTTTGTGTACTATTCTTACTTTTTTTCTCTCCCAGGATAAAATTGGTACTTCCCATCATAACCTTCATCCAGAGATGAATTTGCTGTCTTGTTCAAACTACCATGTCTAATTGAACTCATGAGACCAGTATATTCTTATTGCATCAATAATTTATGCTCATGTGTTCCTACTGAAGTCTTTGCATCGGTTTTCCTGAAAAAAAAAGAAGAGAGCAGCATTTCTTTGCTCTGCGTATTCTTTACAACCTCCAACTGCATATGTGTCAGAACAAATAAGGAATGGAGTTAATCTGTAGACCAAAAAGGTGGAATTAAAGAATGATAAACAATGCAAGGTCATTGGCAGTGCAGCTTTTTATTGACGCTTGTTCACAAATTCTGCGATGTCAAATCAAATGGGTGTGCCACTTTACAAATCCACATCACAGTTGCTCCTCCTGCTCCACACAGAGGGGGGGGGGGGGGGGGGGAGGAGTGAGGACAGGCAGAGTGGAGATCATAGACGGAACATGTTTCAGGGGGCAGGGGGAGGGGGTTGACTACTACACAGCTCTGGGAGATTGATGAGTGGGGACCTGCAGAAAAACAAGAAGTACATACATGCTAGAATGATATTCTTAAACGGCAGGAAGCTGAGCAGTGCCTAAAGGTATTGTGATGCATGTTTACTTCCATATCTGAGTCTGCCTGTGATCCCAGCTGTAGGTATGCAATCCTTTTCAAGGTGAGGATGGAGCCAAACATAAAGAGAGAAAACATTTTGAACAAAACTCTAAAAATCATTGGACTCTAAATAATTATTGTGGATGATATCAGGTTGCTCTCAAATATTACAACAGGGCTTTTGGGATGTTTACGGACCCGGGAATAATGTAATTACTTTAATTAAATTAATTGCCTCCCCTCCCCTCATGGATCATTTACGAATATATTCTGAAGGTGTCATTATTATGTAAGATACAATATTGCAAAGGAAACAAACAAAGAGTGCATGCAATAACTGTGCAAAAATAAGATATGGGAAGTCACTGCAGCTTGTGGTTCAGCTAGTGTCTTTGTGTATTCCAGTCAAGACTGTCAGTTGTTCACAATGTGCGCTGGCAGAGGAACTGTTTGAACTGGCAGAGAGTGCTGTGATGCAGTGGTACTGTTGAGCTGGGAGGATGCAAAGATTTGGGGCTCCGACTTTTATCCTTAGCCTCATTCTGGCTGTAACTTTGGACTTTGTGGGTATCAGACCCCAGGCTTTACTCAGTCAGAAGTGGAGGTGCACCTGACTCTACAGTTGAAATAATATAATGAAAGCTTAATAAAGCTAATCTTATTACATATGAGTTGAACAGGTTGCCTGGAGGTTTGATTTGTTCTCACTCTCAAAATTGTTGTGGACTCAAAGTGACATATGGACATTAAATGCACAAAGATGACCTTCTCCCAGTGAAATAAACACCCCTGTAAAAGCAGAAAACAGCCAGTTGTGCAGAACAGTGAAATTTATTATGACGAACTATGCATCCATCGGTTAACCTTAGCACTTTCAGTCAGTGTATTTCACTTTTACATTATAGCACAAGAGCAATATAAATCCCATCCAAACCCATGTCCTTATACATTAACACCCTGAATGTAGCAAGTTTCTCTGAAGAGAGCACAAACGCTACCCAGCAGGACAATAGTGCAGTCATCTATATGGGAAATTATTTAGTGTGTCTAAATGAAATAGATAATTTGTTATTTACTATGTCACATTTGTAGTAACTGTAGTAACATTGCAGTGATATCTATAACTCTGTAAATTATCAATGCATCAAGCCAAGGAACTGTGGAAAATCCAATTACCATGTGCATCATTCTTATCCACAAGTTTACATCTTCCACATAGAACATCCCCCTCTCGTGGCAAAGAGAAGCTCTCAGAGAATCCCAGTGCTGAAGTGTTGCCTGTTTTCGCTCGCTCTCTCTCTCTCTCTCTCTCTCTCTCTCTCTCTCTCTCTCTCTCTCTCTCTCTCTCTCTCTCTCTCTCTCTCTCTCTTCACCACCTCATTATGGTGAGTATTGAAGGCTCTGAACTCTTACAGCTTCTTGAGTGAAGTGTCCACAGATCCACCAAGAGTTATTAAAGGAAGTTGATGCCATCTGAATGCGCGTGCCTGTGGGTGTTTCTGCCTACAAGGCCTTGAGGGTTCAGATTCATTCATTACGAGTCCCTCAGATCTACAATTAACAGTGCTGGACATCCTAAGGCTCCACACAATAACAGGAGAAGAATGAGAAAGGAGACACAGACATTCGCATGTATTCCATTTATTCAACAGTTCCTTATAATAAAATATATTTTTTATTTAAAATGTATATTTTAACACTGTATTACCAAAGCACTAACAGGTGTTCAAAAACAACTATGACCATTTAATTGAAATCATTTTAATTTGAAGCACATGAGGGCTAGAAGTGGTCAAAAGACCACCAATGCCAGAGCACAGCAGACATGGTCTGCCAGCTCTTTAGAGCTTTATTGTTCTGAGGGGAGAATCTTCATTTAGCATCACTGTTCAAAGCCTCTTTATGAAACAGAGCTCTGGCAGGGCTGTAGCTGCCATGCTCATCACTGCCAAAGAGCTCACCACAGTCACTGACCATACTGTGGGAAATGTTGGGACCAAGTCTCTGGCAGCGCCTGTCCTCTGGGGGCTCCTTCTGAATGGTATCCCACTTTCTTTGGTTCTTTATAGCTAGAGACATATTGAAAATGAAATAGAGAGAGAGAGAGAGAGAGAGCAAGAGACAAGAAAGGAATGAGTATGATAGCAAGCAAGACAGAGAATCACACAAAGAGACAGAGAGAGAGAGACCGAATTAGAATTAAAGCAAGGCTGAATGGCTGTATCAGCAGAAAGCCAGTGCACACTACAGTTATGATGCTGTAACTACACACAGGATCTCAAGCATGTCTAGTGAATTCTTCCACACCATCCTATGTTACAATAAACTCATTAGGGTATTTCTTACTATAAAGCTGACAGCTCAAACAGGGTTGAATTTTTTGTAGGCACTCTGCAGGAATTTCATCATAACTGTTAAACAAATCCACAGTCTACTTACCATTTTATCTTTTTGAAGCCTTGGGGATTCCTGGCATAGAAAAATAATGATAGGAGATGTGATTTTTCTTTTGTCCATGCACCTTTGATTAAGCTATTTGTTTAAAAGACATGTCAGAAGATTAGATTACTCCAGCATAGCAGATTATAGACATCAGTTGTAGATAAAAGCTCCTTGCAAACTAACTGACAGATAGGTAGCAATTTACACAAATGCATGTACTGCTCGTGAGATTATTGCGTTAGCAGGCTGCTGGCTAAAGCTTTGTAAATCTCAGTCCAGGGTTTCATTTATAGTCATCTAATGAGTTTTGCTGCCAATTTTGAACTCCTGACAGCATACTATTGTTTTACAGTTAATACACACAGTAAACTGAGCTATATAACAGAGATGCATAATCTAGGTGTCAAATTGCTTCTGCAAGCCTGGCTACACTCTCTTTCTGCTCAGATGGTTGCTGATTCATGTCCCATTTTCATTTGTGTACCGGTCCCTTGTTTCAACCTCATCAATGCCAACATTTATTTTCCAACCCATGCTCCCATGGTGAAATCTTGCTGCTGATCTATGAAGTTCTGATCTTTATACACAGTTTCTTATAGTTTCTTACTCTCCTGTGTTCTCAGCTTCCTGTCTTCCCATTCCCAGTTACCCAATTTCCAGGGTTTCCTGGTTGCCTCAGCTGCTGACCTGTTCTCTGATACTGTACTGGGTAAGCTACTATGATTCTTGGTTTGCCACAATAAAGCTCACTCACGCTTGCATCATGCTTCCTTTTGTTCATTACAGCAGAAAATGTAATATTCATCACAGCAGGGAATATAATATTCAATACAGCAGGGAATGTAACATTTGTTACAAAAGGAATATTTTCAGAACTATTTACAGAAAGCACTGGTAAATTTATTGATGCACAATCAATTTATTTTTGGCCTCTATTTCTGCAACTGAACAGACAGCAATACACTCATGGGACTTTATGAAAGGGGTCACATTTGTTTACATATCAGGTGTGACATGCAGGATTTACAGACTTTTCTTTAATGTAGTGCCACCAGGTTCACCTCAGTGGAAAAGTACTGAATCCAGTCAGACTCACTTCAGTGGAACAGTACTGAATCCAAACAAACTCACTCCAACAGAACCATACTAAATTCAGTCAGACTCACTCCAGTGCAACTGTACTGAATACATTCACACTCGCCAGTGGAACTCTACTAAATTCAGTCAGACTCACCCCAGAAATGGTATTGAATCCGAGCAATGCTGTAGAACAGGTGGCAGATGGGGTTTGCCTAACTCTTGCTTCTCTCATATATACAGAATTAGACCAATTTAATGGAAACTATACAGAGACACTGGTGCGCCCAAATAGCTTGTCAAAGTATGTCAAGCATTACCAGTTCAGCCCTAACCTCTGTTACAAATAGTATACATCCCAGTGAAAGTTAATGAAAAAGAACAAATCACACCAGCACTAGTGCTCAAATGAAAGCATGTGTAAGTGTACTTTTTATACTTAGAACAGCTACACTTGTAAAGTGCAGCTAAAATGAGGGGCAGAAAAAAAGATACAAAGAGAAAGAAACAATGAAAGAAGGAACAGAACAAAAAATACAAAAAGAAAATTATAAAAAAAGAATGATTCAAACCCTATCTCATTTTTTTCATTGCACATTTAGACACAAACAATATGGAGTCAGTAAATCACATGAGCCACATTCAGCATGGGGAAAAGGAGGACATGAATTGGTTGTTGTATATCAGTAATTTAGTTCCAGTGATAGATTCATTAAAAGTGATATATTACTTCAGCCAGGTTCCTCACTCTGGGCTTTACTCATAGCCAATCGCCTGGAGTAAGTTGGAGCCCATTAATTGCATGCCAAACGATAATACAATGATTGTTCCATTTGACAAAGCATTGCCAGCCCCTACAGAATTTTAACAGGAGGTGTGAGAAGATGTATTGCACAGCCATGGCGCATTACCTTCTCCTTTATTGAATTAATGCAACCTCTCCCCCTCTCTGTTCATAAAAGGGCCACTGTATGAGTGTCAGCATGCAGTGTGAATGTTTTCATTAGCAGCAGGTTTCTGGCTAAGGGTCAGTGTCTCAGCACTGCTAGGAGACCCCAGTAATTAGTGTTCTTCTAGCACACTCCAGTGATTAGAGACCTGCTAGCAGATACCGGCGTTTAGCATTTGCCTAGCAGATTCTAGCAATGAGTGTTTACTCCAGGACCTTTAGAACGCTACACAGCTGCACGTTCTCTCCCTGAACCCATCCCACAGAGACGTCTGCATTCTGTACAGTTTTACTGTAGAGAGTACTGAGGCTAAGTGGATTCCATGAAGGAAAAAGAAAATGACAGACCTGCATTACAAACTATTTTCTTTCTGCAAATCCCTTTGTCTGAGGAAGTGATTTATTGGTTGAAGTGCAGTCTTGCAACTAAGTCCAACTAAGGGCAAGTCCATCTTCTTTCTGAGTGCTCCATTTGTAGAAATCCAGCATCCATCTTTGATATTAGAGGATAGGGAAAACAAGGCACCCATTAGGAAAACAGTCAGTGGAAGAAAATGGAATCATATCTGCCAAGGTAGAGATGTGGCTTTAAAGGGATTTGAATTTAAATGACTGAAAGGTGTTGAAACATGCTTTGCATTACAAATGCTGCAATGATGTTGCCCAACACAATGACCTTCAGTAAAATTCCCTCAGCACATGAAACAACTGGAAAGATTCAGAGAAATAATTACTGTTTATATTGTAATAGCATGCTGTGTATGTGTGTGTGTGTGTGTATATATATATATATATAATTGGCTATTTGGCTAACACAGTCTGTATAAAAGGTTTACGGAAATGAAAGCTTCCTGAATCAGTGCCAAAAGAGCCAATTTTGGCCTGATTTTAGTCAACACAGCATGTGAGGATGAGAATGTTGATGCAAGACTTCAGTTTGCAAATACCTGAACTTGTTTGGATAAGAGAACCATACAGATGGTCTATGTTTCTCTCTATCCCTTTTTCCTTTCCTTCCCAAGAGACATTTACTAAACTGAATATGTACCAAAAATCCATTTCAGTGGATCATTCTGCATCAGGTCACAGTATAAAGAGTCTGAGGCAAAGAGAGACAGAGATTCAGAGAGAGGCACACATGCATGTACACACACACACACACACACACACACACACACACACACACACACACACACACACACACACACACACACACACACACACACCTCTCACTTTCTTGGGTTTTGATATGCACATTGGTTTTGATAATCTACTACTATTCAGAAACTAGAAAGTGGTTAAGGGCACTTGCTTCAAAATGACAGTATAAAACCATCAGTGTGGATCAGGCTGTGTAGCGGTATCACTGGAAATACACGCAGCTAGTTGTGCATCCGGCTTCAAATACATCATCAGTTTGCTTTGCTTGTATAGCCAATGAGATATTGATTGACATGGGATCTGAATTTCACACACAAAACTGTGCAAGTCCTTGTGTGTGATTGGCAGGCCCAAAGGCAGAACCTGCCCATCCTGAGCTGGTGCTCACAATCTCAGAAAACCCGCTGTGTAATCTCTGACATATTCAAAGCAGAGTCACTGCAAGCCATTGTGTGCTTTTGAGAGACTCAGAAGGTATCCAGTGGACTGGAAGGTAAAGAGTGTGGTGTCAAGAATCAGTCTGGAAGCATGCCCATGCTGTAATGAGTAGAGCACACAGGGGGATTGAGAAGATTAGTGGGCTTCTCCTGTGAGTGGACACCACCCTGCCAATTTAGTGGTGTCTCTTCTGTTTGTTGATGCATCCTAGCCAGATTAGTGTGTCTCTCCTGCATGTAGATGCAGTGTGTCTCACCTGTGTGTGGATGCAACCTGGCCAGATTAGTAGGTCTCACCTGTGCATGGACGCCACTCTACTAGATTCATGACATGCCCTGTATATTTTCTACTCACTGAGGATCACTACA
Source organism: Electrophorus electricus (assembly GCF_041902795.1). Lineage (NCBI taxonomy): Eukaryota > Metazoa > Chordata > Actinopteri > Gymnotiformes > Gymnotidae > Electrophorus > Electrophorus electricus. Next base: position 33,952,901 of record NC_137497.1, on the reverse strand, counting down.
GTGACAGAATCCAAGAAGCAACACTGATTGACTCTAACATGTCACTTATTTGCAAGGAATGAAGTCTTAGTCTGCTTGCTGTTGAAATTCAACACAGCATATGAAACAATTCAGTGAATTCACCCATTAGCTTCACAGGAGTTACAAAGAGGAGGACCAGCAATGCCCAGTAGAAACCCAACAGATTCAATTATCAATGTCATCTAATCTAATCAATGTAGAGCTGACCAATCTAACAGTTAGCTTGTGATGAATTTTTTAGTGATCAAATATTACTCACGTAAATGCAATAGTATCAAAAACATGAAAATTATTCATTATTAATCATTCATCAACTATAAAATAAAAAACATAAAAATAAAGTGGAATAAAATAAAATAGTATACCATGTATATTAATGAAATAATGCAATATAATATAATAATAATATTAGACGAGATTAATAATATACTCTGATGTATGGATGTCCCCCTTATATTTGAATAATATATTTAATAATAATAATAATAATTATATATATATATATATATATATATATATATATATATATATATATATATATATATATATATATATATATATATATATATATATATATATATATATATATATATATATATATATATATATATATATATATATATGTGTGTGTGTGTGTGTGTGTGTGTGTGTGTGTGTGTGGACGTCCAACATGTATTTTAATAAAATATTGTTATGTATGTCTAACTTGTCTTACATGTATGATGAAGAGTAAAGTTTCCAGAGTTTTCAAAAGAAAACTAATGAACCAGCCCAGTCCATGCTAAGACAGCCTTAGGGAGAGAATGTGTGTGAGAGAGTGAGAGGGAGAGAGAGGGAGAGATTTTAAGATTTTAAACATCTTAGCAAATATGCCCCCCCTTTTCCCTTTTAACAGAACACTTAACATACTCAACTTTCCATCCTAGAAACAGAGCCACTCATTTGTACAATTTAGCTCCCACTCCATTACAGCACAAACAATATCTTTATAGCCACACTGTAATTCAAAGCCCTCTATTCTACTCATATTCTTTTAAAACCCAAAAGCCAAAGTGATTCTAGATTTCACAAGAGCTATAAACAATAGCAGATTTTCATGACCAGATAAATTTTCCTGGTTGTTCCTCCTAAAAAATGTGACTAGCAAGTGTTGCCTGAACAATGAAAAAAATACCTGCCATTTCATCTTTTCTTTGCAATTGCAACCTGCATCAAAAATAAAGTGGTGCGATATAAAAGTGTTGTTATCTTTGGCACATTTTTGAAACAGAATACTTAGTACATCAAAAAGCATCTTAAGTCTTGCACACACAAAAACAATGGAAAATGGATTCATTAAGCCCACAAAACATACAGGAATCACTAACATTTGGACTGATCACAGATACAAATGCATTAACAGCCACAGCTCCATGTAAAATTGCACAATGGAGATTAACAGTTCAATGGTCATTTTTATAGTACCCTCCAAACTGGCCATGTTTCCAAACCAAGAATAAGACTGTCCCTCCACACCACCTCCACCTTCCCATTCAGAGATGATTTATTTAATACCACCAGACAATGTTTGTACAAAAGTTTACCAATCACAGTGTGGAGGTTTTAGTTATACTGTCCATGAAGATCCAACAAAAATCCCAACAGGTCCTTCATAGTTAGGTGCAATCCCATTGGGAACCATGCCTCGATTCCAGTAATTTCAAAGCAAGGACCACTCTTCCGGTGGCATTCATGACAGAGAGAGAGAGAGAGAGAGAGAGAATTTGACTTTATCCATATGAATTATCTGATCAGACTAGATATACTTGAATATGCTGTCTGTGTTTTGCTAATCTAACATCTCCTGTGACATGCACAAAATCATGCAAGCTCCATTCTGGACATTACAATACCTGGACAGGAAAATGGTCTTTTCTTCCCTAAGCAGTACTGGAGGCTGTCCCTGAGGATCGATGGAAAGAAATTTTCATTTTGCTCACACTCCCTCTCCCCTCCCTATGACCTCCTCAGTGGACTCGTGACAAGCCGGGCACATCGCAAGCGCCCCAGACCTCATGTTTAATGCCAATCACATCCGAGCTACTCGAGGGAGCATCGGTTATACGCAAATGCCAACGCCCAGCCGCTGTCGTTGCGATTACAGAGAGAACAGCCCTACTATTTATCCTAGCCATCTTGAAATGTTAAATCCTGCAGTTACTGTGGAGAGCCTTGTAGCTGAATAAAAGGGGAGATTTCCTTCATACATGTTGGTGGGTTCGATTAAAAAGCTCAAGTGTTTTGATTCAGTTTCGCCTTCTACTTCCAAAAGTGGAAGAAAAACATATGCGTTAAAGCTTAGATTCTTAGAAGTGCTTTTATTGTTAATTTCGTCTTGTAGTAAAGCAGCATGTATGTTCAGAATCTTTTTACAATATTACATGAAAATTATGGTCAACATTACAGTGCTATTTCGATCCTCTGAGCTGAGAGCTAAAATGCTATGGGAATTATGGGAACCATAGCCTTGCTGCTGTGTTGATGTGTGGTTGGACTGTTATAGAAGCCCAGATCCCAAAGCAAGCTTAATGCTCATCCTGCTCCAAAGAACACATTTCACTCATTAAGGGCTCAGTGAGAAACCTCAACATTCTTACAGCCATGGACCAATTACAACAGCAACACGTCACATTTAACATTATAACATCAAATTCCACAGAACTGCTATAGTGTTTCTTACTCAAATGCAGCACACAATTGCAGTAAAGGCTTGGTTAAAAGAAAGAACCTTATCAGAATCTACCACACAGCATAAAGATGTGTGGGTTATGTTGACAGGACTAAGGAAAAAGATTCCTCATTATGTCATATTAGACCTCATCAGAAATCAGTGGGACCCTCACATACAGATTATGTTTCTGTGTGCATCCAATACACTGACCCACACACCCACCCACACACCCAGTGTGCCTGCACCACCTTAGCATTCAATTTCTGGATAAATAAGTTGATGTTCTTTGTGCTGCCCCAGTACCCAACAGTGGGGCTGGATAAGCATTAACAGAGCAATGCAGCACAGAAACTCATTTAATCTGTTGCTGCTGCCACAGCAAGCTGGATGCAGGAAAGCGAACCGTCAAAGCTATCAAATCTACAGCTGCATCTAATACGTCTTTCTGACTCAGTCTTCTACAGTGTAAGGTGTCTCATGGAGGTCGAACTGTTGCATGGTAGAGAAGATATGAGAGCCTTCCATTACCTCAGGAGTTATTTGTATATCTACAACTGGATTTTTGAAAACATTTTAAGTGGTATTGAGAATTCTGCCAATTTTTCGTTGCAGAACTGCTAGTACCATCAATGTTTCTGAAAGCCTAATATCATCTCACATTCACAATCAAATGATTAAGAAACAATGCTATGTGGTCTCTTTTTCAGCACATGCCACAATGAAGCAAAAGTCACAAAGAAATTAATTTATGATGTTATAAAGAAATCAATCTGGGTTGAGATCACTCTGCATCAAGGACAACATATTCCATAGATCCTGCTGAAAAGAATATTTTGAAAAGAGGGACTAAATTCCACTGTGGGAGAAGCTCTTAGGAGACTCTCATGCAGTTAGGATGAACAGAGGAAGCATGACTGTTATGGAATATACCACAACAAGGCTTACATTATAGAGAAAAGCAAGACACATGGCCTCATTTAAAAGGGTTCAGAAGTCTTGACCTTCACAATAAAGGGCCTGTCACAGTCCCTCAGTGAATGAGGACAGGTCCCTGACAGCGCTTCAAACCACTGGCAGCATTTCTAATTGGATTTGACATAGATCCTCTACCTATCCCTGCAGCTCAGTGTGCTCCTAATTTCAATTAATCTTAGTGTCTATCAGTCATTCTCACAGATTCAAAGTAATACAGATGAACAAGACCAGGTAAAAATATATAATCATTAGGTGAGACCATTAGTTATGTGTGAAAAATTCATTCCCTTCTGCAAAAGAAAGGTGATGGTCCATTACGAAGGCATAAAGCAGTAAAACCATGATCTAAGGACTGTGAGACACATTAATATTTAAGACAGTAAGCCTTGGAACAACCTAAGCATGAAGGCACAAAATTTATTGGGAGAAGCAGACTGAATTGCATCTCCTCAAAGCAATATAATCTTCTGACTGATTAAACTCTTGGGGATTATGTGTGTCATGGAGCAGCTGATCTGCCTACCTGAAAGGGGTTTAATGTCCTTTGCAGCTTTAAAATAATTGCACTGTTATGATGGCAACATCAGCAGGAAACCTCAGCAGGAAAACATCAGGATTAAAAGGATAGGCCAGCTAAAAATGCTATTAAGGCTATCAATGACTAGACACATGAATTAATTTGTGAAAGCCAGTGGGTTAGCAAGAATATGATAATCACCTGGCATCATGCTTTTGTTTTCAACCATACTATCCCTTTAACCCATAAAGCAGGGGCTCCAATGTGGATTTCCAGTGTGGGCCTTCAGTGAGAGCCTCCAATGTGGGCCTCTGGTGTGGGCCTCCAGTGAGGACTTCCACTGAGGGCCTCCATTGTAGGCCTCTGGTATTGGATTCCACTGAGCTGGCATGCAGATTAGGATGTAAGGCAAGCAGGGAGCTCCTGTGTGGATGCGTCTCGCAGCTCTAGTTTCACACAGCCACGAAAAAGTCTTCCACTTTAATTGCAGAGCAATTTTGTGATCGTTTAGCCGTCATCAGCAACAAGAGTGCTTTTCTCTCTCTTCTGTGCAATCATGCCTGCCGCCTTTTCCCTCTCTATTTTTCATCTTCCTTCGCTAATGAGGCGTCGGGGGGACAATTATTCCCAGTCGCTGTCTGTTCACTCCACTGGCAGATGGTGCTTGCGCCGGCCAGAGGTCAGGAGCTGCCTGCAACTTCCATACAATGCACTCTGTGTTGTGACAAGCTGCTGGAGTCACAGGGGTTGAGACAGCCAACAGCCATTTCGGCCTCCGGGCGGAGTCAGTGTGTAATGAATGTGTTGACACAACGGAGGGGAACTTTCACCTCCATCCAGCTGCGGCTGCTAGTAGGACAAACGGTTGCCTGGCCGAGGAGTAGATGAGGTGTAACAGCAGCACCAAACCACCCATCCCAGCTACAGTGCAGCCCAATTAATGAGCAGCAGAATTATGGAAAAGCAAGTGTTTGTCATTTAATAGCACAACTATCACACTATCAAGTCAGTAACATTTCCCTGTGAAATCTTTTCTGTTAAAAATAAATATTGGCATCAATTATGCACAATTCAGACAAGGGCAGAAGGGAGGCCTACGTCTGTGCTCATTTCAGAATGCTAGCTGTACAAACAGTAAACACAGAATTCATCTATCAACTTGGGACACATTCATTACCGAGATAATAATGAAAACACAAAGGCAGAAGATGAGAATGAATGTGGCTTCCTGTAACTCAGTCACAATGATTGGGGGAACCCATTTCTGTTCATCGGTGTCTATGAAAAAACATGCTTGGAGGACTTGTACAACATAGTAATGTGTATCTCACAGTGCAGTCACAGTGGAAGACACTCAACGAGTGACAGTAGCAAAGCATTATAGGTTGCTGAGCCTATGGGGTATACGGGAACCATTTCTATGAGCAGGTAAATTCACCAATAAAACAGAACCAATTACAGAGACTAGCAAAGTAAAGTAGACAGATACACCCAATACGTAGGCAGTAACATACTTGGTAGTAAAATATGTTTAATGCTTCATTATGAGCAGATTAAAGAATGGCTTTGCCTCCCTCAAGATCCTGTGAGATACACGAGAAACAAGAAAAATGTTCAAAATTGTAGTAAAGAGTTTCCAGAGAAACAGAACTCTTTGGACAAAGGTACTTCATCAGCTGTGCAAGCAAAGTGCTTCTGAATTAGTGGTAGGAGGAGCCAGTTTATATATGAGAAAGTGCATGTTTAAATCATAACATTCATTCTATGGGGTTCTAAAGTTCCAAGAGTGTAGATCAGTTCTTTTGCTTTGAGTTTCCTAATTTCATTGCTGACATATCATCAACTAGCAATACAAATGCAGTGCCATTAATGCACTGTCCATTAGTATTAAAATGACAAATCCTTAATTCTGATGGCTTGAAAGTGTTCAACAAATCGATCAGCAAGCCTTCTCTTAGCTTCTCCAATATAAAGCTGATTACATCCCTTACAAGTAATACACTAGACAACTCCCGCAGTGATGCATGAGGAGGAATGAGTGATGACAATTGATCCTTTTGTGCTATTGATCCTTGTGTGTTACTTTAGTAGCTGTGTTAAAATATTTACATGTAGCACATCTAGAGTGGTTGCAGACTACAGTACCACAGCAATTATTTGAGTGGTCATTTATTTCAGTCTTGACGAGCACGTCTTTGATGAATTTTCTTGTCTGCAGGAGATTAGTGGAGGATCCTTAAAAAGGGGTGTGGTCTCTACATCATCCTGGACGATTCTGAAGTGTTTAAGTATAATACCAGCCACTGTTATTTGTAGGATTATAAGTCAGCACCAAGGGAATTATTGTAGTCCTAACAGCAGATTGTTTATAGATCAGCGCGTTCACTCTCTGAACAGGTAAAACACGAGCAAAGGTTTCATCTATGGCTTCCTCAGGATACCCACAATTTTTTAAGGTATTCACACATTTCCATGCTTTTCTGGTGGAAGTCTTCATTCTTACTGCAAATGCATTTGTCTAAGTAGCTGTGAGGGATAGAGTTTTACAGGCCTTGGGATGTGAAGAATTGTACTGCATATAGGAATGAAAGTGTAGGTTTATAATACATGTTGGTATTTAAACAAGAATTTGCTAACTTCACTGAAACAACCCAAAAGACTGTCTTCATGCCAGGATGTGCTATACACCATGTATATTCAAGAATTGGGTGGAACTTGGAGAATTAATTAACAGTTGGAGGTGTTCTAATGTGCATGTAGCAATACCAAAAAATGTCATCAATGTATCTCAGAAATTGTAAGGGTACAGATCAAGTATATTGCTCAAAAACTGTTTCTCAGTGAATCCAACAAAGAGGTTTGCATAAGATGGTTCCATTTTAGTACCCATACTAACTCCTATTAATTGTGAGTAGTACCTCGAGTCAAAGTGCTTCGAGTGAAGCAGTTCAGAGTTAACACATGTTCTGACAGTCTTAAGAGAATATATGTGGGAGGATTTTTCTCAGGTCTTGCATCAAGAAAATGTTTTAAAGCTCTAAGAATCACATCTTCATTAGGGATTACTGTGTACAAACTGTTAATGTCCATTGAAAAAAAGCAAGGAGCTGGCAGGTAGCATTTGTTCTTTTAGGTGTTCAAGGATTTGTAGAACATGTGAGGAGTCTTTAACATATGTAGGTAAGGACTGAACAGTTGGTTGAAAAATGTCATCCAGAAACTAGGATATTATTTCTCTCGGGCAGGAACAAGCAGATACAACAGGATGTCCAGGATTATTGTCCTTATAAATTTTAGGGAGAGAACAGAAATGGCTACTAGAGTGAGGATTATCTACAATAAGATTTTGCGCAGAATTAGGGAGGTGTCTTGCTGAGATAGCATGAATAACAGTGGATTGGATTGTAGACGGTAAATGTGGAGCGATGGCAGAGCTGTTCTGCCTATAAAAACAAGTACTGACTGCTTCCATCTTCCATCTCTGCTACAGCTCTACCCTTTTCAGATGGCTTAATAACATCACTCCTTTTGTTTAAATCTGTATTCTTCCTTTGATAGATTAAGTCTGTGTGTGTGTGTGTGTGTGTGTGTGTGTGAGAGAGAGAGAGAGAGAGAGAGAGAGAGAGAGAGAGAGAGAGTGACATTTATCTCAAAATATGGGAGCGATCTGAAAAAAAAAAGAATCCACTCTCAAAACACTCTGATGAGGATTTGATTTCCATTCTCTGATCTGTTTTGCTGTTAAATACTATCAGATTTATATCTCCTCGTGCCAAACGAAACCGTAGAGACACCGGTTTGCCAAATAACACAAACTAAAAGAATAAAACATGAAAAAGGGCAACATTTATTCGGATGATGGACAAGCTGTACACACAAGCTTTTGGCGTTGTAAATGAAACGGCGGTTTGATGCCTGACGTTTACGCGTTTGCTTGCTCTGTCAGGGAAATCGCGCGGGATAGACGCGCTGGATGACCTTAAAGGAGAGCAAGACGATTAACCACGTTCCTCCATCTCATCAGCCTGGGAACTGCTAACATAGGTCTCCTTACAAGAGATGGGACACGCTCAAGGCAGCTTCCTTCTGTTCACAGGCGGGGCGGACGTTTCCTTCTATAGACTGGGTTTTATCAACCGATTAACAAATAAAATGTCTAAAATATATTGCTAGAGGGTCATGCGTGAAATATTAGTCTACTACAAATGAAACAGCCAGCTAACGTGACTTATTAATCAATGTATATATATAAATATATATATATATATATATATATATATATATATATATATGCATGCGCTTGAAGAAATACACTACTGCCGAACTGCTTCACTGGCAGCTACTTACTGACGCAGATTGTGAAGTCAAAAAAAGACTGCCGGCAAGTAGCACCGTGCAATTTTAATTCCAACAGGCTTCATGAGTGCTGTTCTGTACTCTCCGAAGGTCATATGCTTCTACCTCGCAGTTCCGTGGACATGGCCAAATACTCGTGTGTTGTTTTAAACCACATATCTGAGAGTACACGAATAGAAATTACATCAAATGTCATGAACATGCCGACATTCTTAAAATTAGGATAACTATGCGCATATACGTTTTGCGGCAGTAACACCATGTTATGTGGAATGAATTTGTGTCGTAGTTAACATAAGTATCAGATGACTAACGCAGATAATTCTTGCCTCCACAATAAACGGATTAGATGAGAAAGTAAAAGGTTAACGGTGAAAGAAAACAAAGACAAAGATATAGCCGTATATTAAAACAATGACTGTCAAAAACCGCGGCCACGGTCCCTCCTCTGTGCCATTGTGGAAGCGAACAGGAAACACATTATGACGGGTACAGTATAAAACCAACAAGCAGAAGGAACAAAAGGGTTTCTGCGCTGCTGGCAGCGATAAACTTTTCCTCTTTTTTATTATCTCCTGTTTCTGCAAGTACACAACTCGCCTGCACTCTCAAAGTTGCTTGAAGACAACGGAGCAGTAATTTATGCTGTGCAATTATCCTGTGCAAACAAACCAGTTTCAAGGTGAAAATGAATTTTTCTTCTGTCATGCGTTCCTGATTTTGTTCAGTGTGCGTCGCCTGTACGCTTCGTTAGAAGGTGGAAGATGACTGGCATCTTAATTTTTGTCATTTGTGCTCTGGTTTAGCGCCGTCTCCTCGTGGCCTGACGTGGAGCAGTTACCTTCTAGGAAGATTTCTGTTCACTTCTTGCTAGGCAGAGGATTCACATGCGAACAGTTCCACAGCTGTAACATTCATGGTGCAATACATTTATCACATTACACAACATAAAATCTGTAATTTATTAACAACCATTTCATTGTTCTTAACATGATTGACAGTGACGCATATAAAAATACATTACACTGAGTTTACTCAAATAAATCGAATGCAACTACTACATAGTTCACATAAGGCTATATCCCATGATAAAAGAAAATTAATCTCAGTTTGAATTTAAGATGGCTACACACTGATGAAACATCTGTATGGCAGATCATCTTCACTTCTGTGATGGTGGTTTTGGATTGCACACGCACAGTGAGAGGAGCTTCAACAAGCCACTTCAAAATCAAGCCCAGGGTATTGCATTTACATTCTCACTGTAATAAAGCAGGGAAAAGGCACAAAACAATTCTTCCCACCACTTAAGGAGCAAAACACTTTAAACATCAAACATAAATATCGAATCAGCGGAATGTCACTTACCCAACCTGTTCACTTCAGTAAATATATCAGTACACATTTATTTACCACAGCCTTAACTGGATGACTTTAATCCTCCCCCAAACCTTAAACCAAAATTTAATTCTAATTCTACTCTTGCCTCGAACACTAACCCAAACCGAACTGTCAAATGACATTAATTTATATGGGTTATTATGATGAGAGCATCTGAAGGCCTTTCCACATTGCACTTTGTAAATAAAATATGACTAAATCTAGGGTCGAACAGTACTAGGGAAAAGTCACATTGCAATATTTTTGGGTTTTGTGATAAATACTCTATTGCAATATATTGCATCACACTGATAAACCCTTAATATGACATTAAAAGACTGGCCTGCATTATTTTGACCAAAATTATTTATTTTTGTTAGATTATGTGAGTGCTGTATTCTGTGCAATGTAAAACAGGCACAGAACACTCACTGGAAATATCTGATTGGTCAAGATCCTCCCAGCATACAAAACCCCCTACAACCCCCACACCTTGTGGTTTGTTAGAATTCATCTGCATATTGGAGCCATATACTCAACCACTGCAAACGCCAGTGTTACGATATTGATTACGAATCGACATCTTGTGCAGTCCTCACTCAAACTGTAATTAACGGCACATTCAAGTCTTTTGCCCAGCAGAAGTAAAACAATTTGGAGATAAAATTGAGTAGATAATGGATGTGGTTTATGATTTTATTTCTTATATTCAACATCTGAAGAAATATTCCAACGCTAAACACACACACTTCAATGAGAACAATAAGATCAAAGCCATAAACATGTATGCCTGGCCTGTGATCAGGTACCAAGAAGGCACAATAAGATGGACAAAAGAACTGGAAGATGTTGACATCAACAAACAACTCCTCACAATGCATGGGGCACTCCATCAAAGATCCAACATGTAAAAGCTATGTGAGCCAGAAGGAAGGGGGAAGGGCCTGCAAAGTTTAAGAACTACTTTCCAGGTTAAGACACGAAACATTCATGAATACATCCAAGCAATGGCCCCCAAGGATGAACAATTGAGGAAATGCCTCAGACAGATGGGAGACGTGGTCACCATGGAAGCAGAGGAGGTACCGTGGCAGGATAAACCCTTCCATAGAATGTACCATATACAGATAGAAGAGGAAGCTGACATAAGACAATCCTACCAATGGTTGGAAAAGACAAGACTGAATATCAGTATAGAGGCACTAATCATGGCAGTACAAGATAAAATACTAAGAACTGGGATGATCGATGCAGAGGGATATCACACCAGAGAACACCCAAGATTCAGATTGTGCAAACGAGCCTCTGAGATAATGCAGCACCTAGTACCTGGATGTAAAATACAGGCAAGGAAAGAATACACTGTTAGACACAACCAACTGGCAGGGATCATATACATTAATATATGCAAGGCACATATGAGCTGGTCACCCCCAAGTCTCCAAGGTACTTCAGAGAGTTGTGGAGAACAGCAATTCTAAGATCCTTTGGGACCTCCAGATCCAGAAAGATAAACAAGTACTGACAAACCAACCGAACCTTGTGATAGTGGACAAGATGCAGAAAACAGCTGTGGTTAAGAGACGTGGCAGTCTCAAGTGATGGAAACATCCAAAGGAAGGAATATGAGAGGGGAAAAATACCAGGAAAAAATAAGAATCAGAAAGGTCAACATCAAGGTTGTTCCATTGGTGACAGGGGCACTTGTGGCTGTTACCCTTAGCTGAAGTGGCTGCAGAAAGATCCCAGGAATGACAATATTATTCATTATACAAGTGCATAATCCTGGGAACTGCAAAAATAGTGTACTGCACCATCAGTCTGCCGAGTCTCTGGTAGAAGGTCCAAGTGTGTGGAAAAAAACCGACCCCCCCCCCCCCCAAAAAAAGGGTTTTACACACACACACACAGTTATATATGTTACAAGGCTATAATATATACATCCTATGAGTTAGTGCCAGAATTTGAGTTTGTGCAACCCTATGAATTTGTACCACAAAGTTTAGGCAAAAGTTTAGTGGCCTTTGGTAGAATTTGACTCAAATGTTTTTTGGAGTATACGCAGGAAAAAAACCCTCATATTTGACAAATGGCCAGTTGTCTCTAATGCTGTTGATTTTAATGTGCTACACAGTCTTTTACTGATGGGAGAGTTAAAAAATGTGTGTTCATGATCTTGTGGCTGTGTGTCTTTTGCATGAACTATGGTAGAGTAAATGCCATCAGTGTCTGATCCCTTTCCTCTACCTCACATTGAGTGCATTTACATGCAATCTGATAACTACAGAAAATCAGATTTTGTCAGTAATCCGATCAATGTGTTTTCATGCACATGGGTAATCAGATAATGGGAAAAATAAGGGGTTTACATGAGTCAGACAATAATCCGATTCTTCTGACGTGACAAATTTCAAACTTCCTACCATGTTTTTTGTAAACATGGACCCACTTTACCAGCAAATATCCGGTTATGGTTTTGTGCATGCGCAAACTGAAAGAAATGAGGGTAAAAGGCACACGTGCTGAGAAATCTGATTACCAAGCTAAAATCCAGCTCTCTATATTGGATTTCCTAATCAGATTTCTAGGCCTTTATCCAATCTAAGAAATCTGAGTATGTTGTTTACATGACCATTTGAATAATCAGATAACTACAGAAATCCAATTATAATCAAATTATTAAGTGCATGTAAACACAATCATTGATGACCGGAACATTGAAAATGCCCAGATAGTCACTAAACTTCATTTGTTAAAAGGGCAACGTCAGGTGTCGGACACCTCGAGGGTCCAACTCTTGATCACTTTCCCCAAAATAGTTATGCCATTTGGGTACTCCTGTTACTTTCCAAAAGGTTGACTTGTATGGTTGTAGGTGATATAGCAGGATGTACAGCTAATCTAGATGATCTAGTCATCTATTCCTCCGCATGGGCACAACACCTGAAATTGTTGAAAACAGTAATTGGCAGAGTTGAAAAACTGTCACTTACCTTAAATATCACTAAGAGCAAGTTTGCTCAAGCTACAGTGACTTATTAATATGGTAGGCCATTACTAAAATTTTTTGGTGAAACCTGCATTATACATCCTCTTACTAACTTGTTAAGCCATTCTCAAGCTTTTGTGTTGGATACCAACTGCCTTTTGGCCTTTGAGAATGCAATCACTGTGTTGTGTGCTGTGTTGTGCACCTATTATAACAGCACCATATATTAACAAACCTTTTAAACTTGAGGTAGATGCCACTTCTGTAGATGTTGGGGCAATGTTACTACAAGAATTTGTGGATGACCTTAACCATCCTGTAGGCTACGCATCATAAATGATAGGTTTTTACAGCGCATGTACATTCAACACCAATGGTTAATACAATAGGCGGTACTGATTCAGGATTCTAATTTGATTATTTGTCGCAAAAGAGCAGTGGTATTTCAGTGGTTAAGGTACTTGTCTAGTAATCAGAATGTTGCCAGTTCAAGCCCTACTGCTGCTAAGTTACCACTGTTGGGCCCTGGAGCAAGACCCTTAATCCTCAATTACTCAAACTGTACTCTCTCATAATTGTAAGTTGCTTTGGATAAAAGTGTTAGCTAAATGCCATAAAAAGGGGGCTATGACAGTGCAGTCTTTCTCTCTCACATACGCATGCACTGAAATACTGGCATCATTTGTTAGGTACACCAAGAAAGGTGGTGTGTGAGAGTAGTTAGTTTTTCTTTAGATAATTATATAAAATTTTTGAGCAAATAAAATGCTTATTAATAATTCACCAAACAATCTGGAAATGTGATATTGCTAAATTATTTTAAACACATGTAGTTGTAAACATCCATGTACTGAGCCAAAAACGTTCCAAGGAAGTAAAAGGAAGATAACTTTAGAACTGTAAGTCTAATTAAATTTTAAACAATTTTAAATTACCCTGAAAACTGGAAAAAAAAAAAAAAAAAAAAAGTTTTTTGAGGGTTTAGTGCTGGAATAGTCTTTCAATTTGCAAAATGGCTGGCTAGTTCATATCGTTTAAAGATTATGTGTCCAGTTTTAGCATCTCTGCAAGTGTGTAGGATCTGTAGTGTTATTGAGATCTTGGGTGGTAAGCCATGTTTTCAAGATCAGGCCTTTCCTGTGAGACACTCCGCTGCCACCCTTCCACTGAATATGACATCACTGACTGAGACACCGTCATAGGAAGCTCCAGTGAGTGTGAGTGGTAGTCCATGATCGCTGATATACCGCCTCATCATTTCTAAGGAAAAGAAAATGTCGCAATGATCTTTTTTTTTTTTTAAACATACCCACAATTCGAGTCAAATATTTGGACACGTTAGTGAACGCGTGATTTTAGTGCCACAGCTAAGAAGTGCTCAGCATATGTGGGAAGTTGTTCCAAGACTACTGAAAAAAGCGTGGCTACTTTGAAGAGTTAAAACATTTATTTATGAAGCACTATATTGGTCAGTTTGGCAGTCTATTATTTTAAAGTGTGGAAAATAGGAATAAAAATCAGCTGTGTGTAAACTTTTGACTATATTGTTATTTTGGACTTTTGAACTATATCTCTCAAACTGCCAGTGAAGACAGATCAGATTTATGAGTGCAAAAACGACAATAAAAACAATGATTTATTAATAACAAAATCAGCTTACCAAGTCTTTTCCAGTGTCCGACATGGTATTGTGGAATGCAGTTCTAAAAAGACAAAGTAAATAAACAAATGAATCAAGAAACATGTTGAAAACTAGTGGCAGTGTTTGGATATTTTATAGTGAACCACATGTTATTTGGTATCAGTTGTGTTCCTGGGCTTCCAAGCACGCTCTCTCATCATGTAACCTGCGTGCAGAGACACTGAGGTCAGTGTCACACAGGACTTACTCACACACATGGAACACATGCATCTCCAAAGCCACAAAACAATGACTCATCTTCCACTGAAAGGCCTCCACCCAGAGCAGCTTTCTGAATATTTGTACAAGTGGAATACTTGCGATTCAGAACAAAAGTAAATATGTAAGTTTTGAGCAAAAGGAAAAAAAGAAGAAAAGAAAAGAAAAAACCCACAGACAGCAAAAAAATCTCTGTTGCACACAGGTCACTTCTCAGCATATGTTGTCCTTTGTGTACTGCAAATGTGAGTCAGTTGGAGTGTGAAAAGTGAACAGCTTGCTATCCTCCACGGTCTCCACTGTCACTGCTCGGCGCCCTCTAGTGGTGTGACCCCCCATCTGCCCTCCTGCTAAGGTGAGGAGGTGAGGAGTCATGGTTTCCATGGAGACAGAGGACATGAAGCCTTCTAGCATCAGGGATTCTTTACCATTCTTAGCCATGAGCACATGCAGTCCAATCACATATCATATGCAAATGTACTGAATCAGGTAGTGTTGCATGCAAATCTACAATCTTTTCAGTTTCAGTGAACTGAAACACTTTATGCAACTATTCACCATCCTGTTATCCAGAGCATTTTTTTTTCTTAACCTGCTTGAATTTGACAGAACGCAATCTCACCTCTCCAGGAAAAATGAATAGGCACATATAGGTTTCACTCTGCTCTCACGATCGATAGTAACAATGTCCTAGCTAGAACTCTGCAACGAGGCTCATTAATATGGTATTTCATTTACCCTTATTCTGTCAAACTGAATAGAAACAACTGCCTCCCCTTCCACCCAACTGACACTCTGGAGGAGGAACCCGGTTATGGAAATCCTCTAACCATCCAGTCATCTGCTCAGGTTCATATGAGCAGTGTTTTTTCACCTCAGCCTTCAAGGACTGAGGGGAATGCCGCGGATAGGACTGTGAAAGTGTAATAATGGCATGAAGCAGGAAAGACAATGGAGGCCACCTGGTGGCCAGTAGAGGAATGACAAATCAAATTTTGACAGTACTGAAGTGCTGAGCAGTTGACAATGAATGAAACCAAATAAAAAGATTTCATTACTACAGTATTGCCTGTTTTTAGCAATGAGTAATATTAGAAATAATGAGGGAAGCATTTGTCTTATAAAATTAGTAATGACACACAAGAATATCACTTATTTAAAATATCACCTTCAAAAGTATAGCTTTTCAACTCACAGTGCTATTTTGTCAACAGCAGGAAAACAACACACACTTTCTTTTATTTCCCATGCATATACATTATTTATAAGCTAGACTGCATGTGTAAGTCAGATAGATTAGACCTGTGCTTCACTTCTATTGTTTTGGTCAGATTTCTGCACAACAACATTGATTCATTTAATCAGAAAATTAAGCTCTTCAAGAGTCTGAGGTGGGCTGGAGAGAATTAGAGAGAGAGAGAGTACCTTAAGTACGGCAGCTTTGCTCCATGATGGTGTGGCTGTGATGCCAAGGTGTGACCTCAAGACCCTGCTGGCTCGATCCAGCAGCACCTGCTCCTTCACCTCTCCTGGATGACCAAACGTCTCCTCAAACCAAGCACCTCCCATCATAACCTTTTACACACACACACACACAAAGATAATTAGACTGAAATAAAAGATAGCAGATGGTTTGGACCAAAATTAGGCACAAGATACAACTTGATATTCTAATACACGTTCAACGCATTAAATTAGTAAACAGTTAATCAAGTTATTTTTCTGAATTATTAAGATTCTTTAGCTAATGATCTTTATTCTGAACATCACTGAAACACCTCAAGGTTGCTTTGGACTATTCTCCTAGTGATTTCCAATCAAAGTCCCCATACAAATTTGTGTATGTGTAGCTCTTCGGTTAACCACCAACCAATCTATGGGTACTTCTGTTTTACTTCACTGTCTCACCAGTTTGACAGTGTATGACTACTGTGTTCTGGAGCCCTAAGCAATAAATAAATAATGGTTTAAGAGGAGGAGAGGTGAATTATTTAGGGGCTTTTCAGACCGGGGGGGTGGGGGGGGCAGATGTCTGGGTGGAGAGCACACATTGCTGCAGGTTATTTTTGTCTTGTTCATAATGTTCCTAACAGCAAGGGTGGAGCTGCTTTGTTTGCTCATGAACACTTTGTTTAGCACTCTTGCTTTTTTACCAGATGGAGTCCTATGGAGGGGAGCTAGCTGAATGTGTGTTTGACAGCATGCGGAAGAATCTGCCTTGATTCCATGCGTTTGACCTTGTTATTCCTCACTGCAATGTACTTTCAACATCAATATCTGGAACACTCAAATTTAGTAAAATACAATTTATAATATTTACAAATTTTCAACAGTGATTATATTTGGCATGGAAAACGAACATGTTTTGTGGTCAGAGATTTTTCTGAGAGCACTAAAAGGCATTCTTCTCTGTGTTCAGAAGCAACATTATTTAATGATTCTATGTAATCCATCGTACAAAGCCTTTGCATTTTCTACAGTTACTTTACTACACAGTACAGTATCACAATATAATTTACATGCCTCTTATATACATTTTCCAAATGTTAATTTGATAAGCTATCTTTGATTAAACAGTAGGCTTCTAAAGTCAGCAGCCATCCATTGTGTGTAAGACAAAATGTTTCCTATAAGCACCCTTATATTATCTTACGCTGGGCGACAATAGTGTGGCTCCTCGTCAACAAGGATAAATTATTATTATTATTAAATAATTCAAACACAGAGTAATTAAATTATGAAATGACTGCATATTCACCTTTGTTGCAGCAAGCCGACCTAATAAACCTGACACTCAAATTCATCTTTTAATATTCATCATTAATAAATCTATATCCATTCATCCATCCATCTATATAGGTATATATAGTAAATACACAAGGTTTGCAGAGAAACAGAATCTTGCAAAGTGCTTCTGAAGTTCCAGGAGGAGGAACCAGATTATATTAGAAAAAGAAGGTGTGTAAAACATAACATTCCACGGGGGGTCTTAACTTCCAAAAGTGTAGCTCAGCTCTTTTTCTTTGAGTTTCCTAACTTAATTAATGTGATTAATGCAATGTCCATTAGCATTAACACACCTTGGCACTGGAAATGACAAATCCTTAATTCTGATGGTCATGGACATATGTATATATGCATACACCATTAAAACAAGCAAATATTTTGCAAATTCATAAATATTTACCCATTGTTCAGCATTTGGTTGAACCACCTCTCATAGCCTCTACTGCCAGTAATCTCATAAGAGAAGTCTCCATTAATTTTGCATCACATTATGAAGAAAGTTTTGCCCATTCCCCTCTGCAAAACTGCAAGTTCTGCCAGTTTAGTTGGAGAGCAGCAGAGAGGAGCAATTTTAAGTTCTCGCAACAGATGTCCAGTTGGACTGAAGTCAGAACTCTGAACAGGCCTTTTAAGAACATCAACTTTCTTCATTTTAAGTCATTCCAGTGTTGCTTTGGGTCACTGCCTGGTTAAAATGAGAACTTCCAGTATGAGCTTTGTGGAAGAGGTGGGAATATGTTTGTATGCAGGATTTCTCTGTATCATGCAGCATTCATCTTCCCATCAATCCTGACCAGACTGCCAACACCTGCTGCTGAAAAGCATCCCCCTACCATGATGCTACCATAGCCATGTTTGATTTCTGGCTAACATGAAGTGTTAGATTTATGCCAAACATATCGCTAAGTATTTAAGCCAAAAAGTTCCATTTGAGTCTCATCACCTTCTGCCTCATCTTTGGAGTGTCTTCCACATGACTTTTTGCAAATATGTTTAGGAACTCTTTTTTTTCTTCCCCCCCTTTGCAAGGACTTCTTCCTTGCCTTTCCTCTATAAAGGCCCTTGTGCAACAGCCGGGAAATTGCTGATGCCACAGCCACTGACTTCAACATTGCCAGAGTAAGACATACAGTATAAGTGCACTTCTTGTTCAGTGAGGTTTAAAGGGGTGAGCTGACCTTGGCAGTGTGCCTGCAGCTTCATATTTTTTCTACTACTTGAGCGCCGATGTATATTCACTGCCTGAGGTGGTTGTGTATCCTTCCCCAGATCTGTTTCTCTCTATGATTATATCACTGTCACTCTGTAGTTTTTATTTTGGCTGGAGTTACAGAGTCATCTCCATACTATAGGATCTTTTCATGGAGTAAATGAAATTAGGTGATTCATGAAAGCCTAAAGTCTTATCTTTAGAAAGGGTATACTTCCCTCACAATAACAAGGAACATTTTTAGCTCTATTTATATGCTAAATGGTTGTGGCCTTTTTATTGTGATTTGACATGAATGCTGTTCTGGAAATTTACTTTGTTGTATTTTAAAAGAACAATGTTAGGAAATGAAAAACGTTAGGGCACTAAATACTATTTTAAAGCAATGTTTGAATTTATATGAATATTAAGGGTGTACAAAATGTACTGAAAAAAAAAAATTAAAATGTAAAGTATTACTGATACTTCCCTCAGTCCGTCATGTGCTATATAATTCTGGTTTTTGTATTGTTTATACTTAGCCACTTTTTGTAATTGTAAGAAAATGTACATTTTGAGCCCAAACATTGTGTAATGTATATAATTAGAGATCTGTAGAAGCAATATTTTTAAACACAGAAATGATTGGAAATCAAATGGAATTTTGAATTTGGCACTAAAAATATTTTTGACATAAAAAGGAGTGCAGGATTAAAATATATTCAGATTAAGAGACCGAGAGAAGACCATTTTCCGATATCTTCTCAAGGTTTGAGAGTTGATTGTTTTCTGCTACAACAATTGTAATTATGCGAAGAATATTCACTCTGTGATTGAGAGAAGATTATCATTTCAGATATTACAGCTGTACTTTTATTTCTTCACTGTATTCTTAAATTTTTCTTTAAATTCTTACATTTTTCCTTGCTTTCATTTCCTTTTAACTGTCTTTGCAATAGCAATTGAGGTGCTACATATCAGGAATGTTCTGATGCTTTTATTCCTTTTTGTCTCAATCACTTTTAATTTCTACTCATTTTTAATAATGTTTTTTGTTCTTATATTTTATCCCATTTCTGTCTCATTTTTTATTCTCGTTTTTTTTTTTGTATTTTCTCATTTATAAAGCATTTATATAAAACTATAGTTTATTTACAGTATAAATATAGTATAAAATAAAACTATAAATCTATATAGATAAACCTGCCTTGCTTCGATAATTTGTTAGGTCATGCCATCACCTGGCTTAATCTTTGAATTAATGTGCAATGAATGTGCCATGTTAATGGGAAGATGTATTTAAGAACACAAGAGCAAAGAGTTTTGTATAAGCATGCATTTACGGGAATCAACGTGTTATTTGATAGTTGATTTTAGAAATCTGAAAAATACTCTTTACAAACGAAAAACTGGGCAAAAAGTTTTAAATACCTGTAAACACTATTTTCTTGGGTGCCTATCAGGAAGGAAGCATATATTTCTTTAAATGAAGAAAGTGGAAATAGTGTAAATTCTTCCAAACCTCTGGTTTTGGCTACTTTTTAAAATATCTTCCTGTCCAAATGAGGTCACACAGCTTCAATTACACTGAGGGCAGGACCTTGTACTGCCCATTCTGTAAGTGCATAGATAAAGGGTTCAACTGTGTTTCAAATGTGTTTGAAGTCGTTATCATGTCAAAACGGCACCGCAGGAGCTGCTGCAGGCAGAATTCCACCTGTTCTTTCCACTGAAGAACACACACACTAAAAGGTTTTACGTTTTATTGTATTATTGCTTGATTTAGAGTGTTTTACATGCAAATAAACACTTACTGCCCAGATAATTGACAAATTTCATGGGTACCGCAAGTCCTACTTGGATAGGAATACATTATCAGGGGGACGTCTGTTAATTTATCTGCATTTACCATTAGGTATTTAAGGAACTTGCAATAATGGAGTGAGTCATTATTTATAGAAAACTAAAAGCTGATAATATTGTGCATGTGTCATTATAAAGTAATGCTTTATACCTGCGATTATAATCACCCTTTTAAATCAGCCTGCAGGATCTCATTTTTTTATTAATCCTATTTTCTTTTTCCTCCTGATAATGCTCCTCCAGGTACCATTTACAGTTTAAATTGTTCCACCCAGATTAAATAAATGGTTGCGGGACTCCTCGAAAGCATTGGTTTCCATTTTGCAATTCAGAAAGTGTTTAATATTTTGGGGAGGCTGATAAGCATGCTACTAATTATGCTACTAATTATGGAAAGAATCAGCAGTCAGACTTTTTTTTTTTAATAACATCTGCTTGGAAAATCATAGACATGTGTATCTCGACATGATTACAATTATCAGATAGTTGCTGCAAAAAAAGTATGTAATTTGGCCTGTAATTTTCTCAGAGGACAAGATGATCCATAAAAAATTAAAGAACACCTGAAAAATTGCCCCAGGTTGTATTTAAATAAATTCCCTCCGAATTAGGCTTTCACAGTACTGCATGTAGTCATAAAAAACACAAGGCGGATTGAGGTTAGTCTCCCTGTCAGTCTGTTGTAAGTGCTCTAGTACTGAAATTGTGTCTGTATACAAGTATTGCAGAGTTTTGAATGCTGTGTGTGCTCTCTCACTATCAGTCTGTTTGTAGGCTCTCTTCAGTGGTTGTGCGCATGTCAGAGTTGCATGAGGATGAAATTCTGCCCCTATCCCAGCCATCTCAGACACACAAACACCGTTGTTTCCCTCCCCGTAGGCTCCCACGTTCACATGCCATTTTTCACCATATAAATGATAGTACGTTCACTCATATGATATAGCAGGACACAAATATAATGCATAACGCTGAAAAATTTACACATTTGTCCTTACACTTTATTACTCAATTTGTGTGTGAATGTACATGGTCTTACTGTCAATCTGGTGGTAGGGTCTCCTCTCCGGTTGTGTTGTGGGAATGGGACAGAGTCATACACAACCCCCAACAGCCCAAGATCCTCTGAGGAGGGCACCAAGTGCCCAAAACCCTGCGTGCGTGCGCATGCACGCACACACACAGACAGATCATTTACTCACATGGACAGAATTCTGTGATTCAAATTGCAATTATGCCATTCTGAGGGGTAGTGTTGAGAGTTCTAACCTTTACAGGCAGCACCGATCCCTCAAACTCCAAGTTCACCATGGCAACAGTCACTGTGGGGATTGCTCGCAGTTGTTCTGACAGTGAATGGGCAGCAGGGGGCAACAGCAATGCTAAAGCTACATACAAACCAACCAAGATAGGTTATTTACTCTTACCCATTTTGCTCTAAATGTGTACATCTGAGAGTTCTAGCTGAATTTTTACCTGATGCAGGTACAGCAGAAATCACGTGGTCAACTTTTAACGTTGCCCCATCCTCCAGTTTAATCTGTTACAGCAATCACAAAATATACCAAAGTCACAAGACTTAATGTTGTCCTCGAAATCTATCTGGAGTTCTCCTGGGTATCTAACGCAAAGTGAAGTGTAAAGATTAATCTGCCACAAATCAACTAATTTGATTGGCTTAATTAGCTTTATCAAGATGCTAAATTAAAATGGAAATGAGACTAACCTGCACCCACTACCTTAAAACATACTCTCACCTCCCACCCGCCAGGTTTGCGGCTCAGACTCTTCACAGGTGTGTTCTGGTGGACCTCAACCCGCTCTTTCCCCCTCAGCACTTCATGCAGGGTCTCAGGCAGAGCCTGCATGCCCCGCCTCAGAGACCACTGCGCCCAGCGTTCTTTCTGTGCCCTCTGTGCCAGCTCAGAGGGGACCACTGGAAGGCCCTTCTCTAGTACACAGGACAGAGAAACAAACCAGTCATTCTACTGTTCATGTTTCATAAACATACAAGATATTGTATAGAAATTATGATAAGTCAGACTACTGAAAAGAGCACCTCACTCATAAATTCTAACATCTAACAATTAGTATAAACGAATAGGAACCAGGTAGTATGAGTTGCCACTAATGTTAATTTACAACTGGCTGCATTATCATTTTTTAACTAATATGTTGTCTTAGTGAATTAGGTGTAGAATGCTGCAACAGGTGGACAACACTCACCAGAGCCCATAAGCTTGCCCATGAGCATGCCCAGTAGGACAGAGCCCCAAGCCTGCTCTGCACTGTAGAGTGAATGGAAGCAGGAACGCACACTTAGCTGCCTGCTGTCCCCTGCAAACACCCCACGACACACGCTGTCTATGGCTATATCTGCCAACTACACACACACACACACACACACACAGGATACAATCCTTTTTCGTAGTTGGTCGTGATGGTGATGCAAATTCTGAAGAAATTATGGGATGCTCACTGCTAGAGCCCATTTGTGACCCATGTTGTGCCTACTCACCTCAGAGCCCAGTCTCCTGGACACAAATGCATGCACACACTCGTCCTCCTGCTTCCCTTTACTAACCAGAACTTCCTTTAGCACGCTGAGAATTATGGGACGTGAAAAGGGGGGCACCGTGTGCACCACCCCACTGAGAATGGGGAAAGAGTGGGGAGAGAAGTGGAGGACGATGAAGGAAGTTCTCAGTGGTAATGTGGATATGCTGAAGAGATGGAAGACTGAGGCTGAAACCTACCTGAGGCTAGAGGGCATTCTGTGCAGCTGACCATTCACATAGAGGAAACGGTTCTTAGATGCCACATGGTCATGGGGAACTGCAAGTATCTCCCTCTCAAGCCCCAACTCAGAGAGCTGTAGATCAGAGCAGAGAAAGCCAGTAAAGTCCAACAGCAAATCAGTTCATGTTCAACAAACACACCCTGAGGACACAGAGTGCCACTACATACAAGGATACTATTTAACATGACAAATTGTTAGAGATTATTATATTTATTTCAAAACCATATATATTAAAAGCATTGCTACTTACAGTACCTTAAAGAAGTAAAATTGCTCTGTTTTATTGTGAATTTTCAGATACCCTGCAGAAGAAGCTCTGACCCAGCAGACCCTACTGACACTAAAGTAAATGATATGTAAATGAAGACAAGACCACCACGCATTGCCCTACACTGAAATAGAAATACCATGTTTAAGGTGTTCTGTCCTGCTGGACCAAAAGGCCGCACCCCGCGTGGTCCATGCTCAAACACGGCTCCGTCTTCCCTCCGTGTTGAACGCAGCCATCCTCCACACCTCCCAGTCGCTTCCAGGAGCACCACCTACAGAAACAGAAAGAGAGCAGTAGCGTGATGAGGACAGTGGTGGCTGTAAGGTGTTAACTAGTGTTTTCACACTGACAGGTTCCTCTGCAATGTTACAGCTCTGCAAACACTTTGCTGTTCAACAACCCCAAAATGCCAGGTCCAAGCAATCGACAGGTGAAGTGCATATTCAAAATGATGCCATTTTTGCCAATTCTGAGCATGCTAAACTTTCAAGCAACTAATGTGTCTGGTCTACTTTAATTCACAACAGATTAAGAACTGAAAACAGACCAGAGCGGTCCATGCGAAAGTGCCCAATGCTCTTCAGGTCTGCAGTGCTTACCTTGGAGACCTGTGAGCTCTTGCTGAGGTAATAGCAAGCGGAGAGGCCTCCTATCCCGCCTCCAAGCACGGCTACAGCCTTCTGCATTCAGGACTGTCTCCTCCTGCTCCTGCAAACACAAGAGTTCACAATCAACACATTCTAGGAAAGCACTAAGGAACTTTTCATTAGGACATAGGACATCCCCTAGTCATTATGCAGCCTGTTAAACCGAACCTGTTTTGAGTCATTCCAATCTTTAGAAATTATAAATATAATATAAATCACTCACAGTAATATATTACATTGTATTATTAAACTTCCATCCCCAAGGCTCGAAACGACTACACAGTGTACTCTAGTAGCTTACTAGTTAAGTTATTGCCTGGTGCGCTACATCCGTTATAGTAGGCTATAAAATAGCAACAGGGTGGGTCCCTGATAAGGTGACAGTTGTGTTTTTATCGGGTGAAGCATGGTGACTTTTTTTACACGCAATAAATGTAGGTTTGACATTTGTGTGTGAAATAATGAAAAAGAAAAAACCGGCGGAACTAACCAAGAAAACATGAAAGCAGTTAGCAATAACATTCTCATAGCTGCGCAAACAGTTAGCTAGTTGTTATAAATTTGAAATCCTGTTTTGAGTGATCTAGCTAGCTAGCCATCAAGGTAGACGCACCCCCAAAAAATCTAATTAGGACTGGCTAGCAAAATTTAGAGCAATTACCTATTAAAAATCTAAACTGGGTAGCTAGTCAGCTAAGTATCTAGCTTAGCTTAGCTAGCTACTTATTAAACACTTCTGATTAGTTAACAAGCTGTTACCAAGATAACTAAGCTAGCAGCTACCAGCTAGATAGCTACTTAAATGTAAAGTATAAAGCTGAGGATACTTAACTACTCGAGGAACTAAAAAAGTTCACGTTACAACGCACAGTTTCAACATTCAATAACCGCACCACTACAGTAGTCACTGTTTTATAGACAAAATATGAACAAAAAAAATTACCTGTACTTGCCTTATAGTGAAATTTTAAACAGCAGCGTATCTAAAACACCAAGTTCAAAACAAGCCTCGCCTACTGACAAATCGAGGCGATAAGCTTTGTGGGTGAAACGTGCTTTACCGCCAACTGCTGTCGTGGAGCAAACATCAAACCTCGGATCAAACCAAAAGCCCGAAATTAAACCATAAAGTCAAGAAATGTACATACTCTGAAACGTCCCTAAATGAACGCTTCCAAGTACTGTTCTATTTGACTCCAAGATGTGCACTTATTTATGCTTTGCTGTTTTACGCATTATATTAGTGAATGAAATCGGTTGCATTGCGAAGAAAGAAAACACAATAGAGAGACTGACTTTTCCATTAGGACCACTGCACCCGGGTACCACCGGCTTTTAGGAAAAATACGTTGTAGCTCTGAAACTACTAAACACGCGCAGCCTAAAAGAATAATCTAGTGTTGCTGGTAAAATCTTGTGCAGGTATAATTATAAATATTAACCACTAGAGGACAGCAAATGACAATTAGTTATTTTGCAGTTACAAACTACAGCATAGGTCTATAATTTCCCCAAACGATTGATATGTCTGAATTGTAACACATGTATGACATGTAGGACAAGTCTAAGCATATAGGAAATGTATAGGCCTATGTGGGTAGATGTTTTCTCTCTTAAAAGCATGGTTGGTAAAGTCATGGGTAAGGGCTAATTACAAATGACTAAATATGACCATGTGTATATGAGCGTGTGTGTGTGTGTGTGTGTGTGTGTGTGTGTGTGTGTGTGTCTATCCCTCCTAGGGCTCTCTGTGTTTGTATCACAGAGGCTAATGGAGCGTGCTAATTTAATCCTGTATGTTACAAAGGGTCCCTGGTTCTCCCTGGAGCTAGGGAGACAGTTTCAGTGCCATGACTTCCACACACACACACACACACACACACACACACACACACACACACACAATTTAGGGAATCAAGAGTATTTGGGTGTAGCAGGGTTTAGGGAGGCATTCACACTATACAGCAATACACAGACTGGTGATAGCGCCAACAGATGAGTCAGATTTTTTTTATAGATACATAGCCTTTTGATTTTGCAGAGAGCTGTATATTTTTAGAGTGTGTTTCATTGAAAAAGGCAGGTGCTTTCAGTTGAATTGAGCACACATTGACACTCCTCACACGTACACTCTCATTCTCAGTCCTAATGAACTCTGTAGCTGGGTTTTACTCACTCTGCTGCTCCTATTGTTCCATGGCATTTTCTTGTGTTTCTCTATTGCACTTATTACCATTTTCTTTTGAGTCCTGCTTGGCTCTCCATGACACAAACTGAACTGAAATGCTAAAGGATATTTATCCAGGAGAGGTGTC
This sequence comes from Electrophorus electricus, assembly GCF_041902795.1. Lineage (NCBI taxonomy): Eukaryota > Metazoa > Chordata > Actinopteri > Gymnotiformes > Gymnotidae > Electrophorus > Electrophorus electricus. The sequence continues at coordinate 33,926,184 of NC_137497.1, read as the reverse complement.
TGTGTTCTTCATACAGCACCATTCTGGTTCATTACATGAATGTGATGTGCAGGCAGTACAGAAAAAAGAGTGAAAAGTAGAAGTAAACAAGGTGTCAAACAGATGGGATATTGTAATGAAGTTTGCGTTAAGTCAACACAAGTTGACTTCTGTGATAGTTACCCTCTTAGCTATTTTCAAGTTTTGTTTTTCATCTTATTCCAGAATAAAATAATGTGTTTTAGGACTTTTGCATTTACTTGCTAGTGTCTTATTATTATTGGGTATGGATCTCCTATAACAGCACATCACTCAGCTGGGTGTGTTTATTTTATTATTGCAAACAGTTGTCCTGATCCCCTGCAGGCCTCTGGGGTAAAGGCCACTTCCAGAGCTCCTGGTCTGGATTACCTTCATCTTGCTCACCAGGCCACATTGAAATTCTGTTCATCCATCTGCATATACCACTTTTAGCATAATGACTGGGGTTCAGCGTAGTCTGTATGGCTTCCCTGTGCTTTCAGTATACCAGCTCACTCTTGTGTATGCTTATATTGGTGATGGGCTGATGGAATTGCAGGTCAGGCTGGAAGGCGGCGGGGTCGCAGGGTGCAGGTCTCGGTTGTGTGATGTCGCTATGTCCTGGGATCAAGTGCAGACACGGAGCAGGTACTGACATGGCTGTGGATGGCACTACTTGAGCAGGTAGGCTCATCACATCCCAACCTCAATAACCCCCACCTCACATGATTCCGCTCCATTCCCTGTGCGGATGGTTTGGGAACCTTTTATAGGTAGATGTCATAATTCAGCACAAGGCTACCTGGGAGGAGGAGTTGAATGTTTTTGGGGAGTTGGAGTAAGGTTTGCATGATCATCTCATAAAAACAGAAATCCTGAGTGTTCACCATTGTCCTCTCTAAAGTTAAGAGTGATAATTGGGAGTCAGTTTTGGTCCTTCGTTATTCATTTAATAAGGGTAAAAGAGCGGCGTGCTGTGTTGCGTGGATAAATGTATTTCTCAGTGTATTTTACTCTCATCAGAAAAGTTACTCATGAAAAAAAAAAACAATGTGGTTGTGACTGAATTTTGCTCTCATCAAAAAAGCACACAAACTGAACAGTGTTCCTCACTGATACCTACACTGCTTTAATTGCCATTACTGCACTGCTGATACTGTTGGGGTATTTGACATTAAAAGGACATGCCAAAGCTTGGGAGATAAGCCCCTCCTACAGACAGAGCATGAGTTGGGAAGCTGGGTGAGGCCTTATATTTGCGTTCAAGCATTTTAATCCACTATCTCTCATCAGAACACCTTTTCAGCAAAACCTTTCCAAAATACAAACTCATAATAATAAACAATAATGTTCTTGATTTGTCAGATTATATTAAATTCTGATCACATAACCAAAATGCAGTAATACAGTAACACAGCATGCTGGTGAGGCTATGTGTGTGTGTGTGTGTGTGTGTGTGTGTGTGTGTGTGTGTGCGCGCGTGTGTGTGTGTGTGTGTGTGTGTGTGTGTGCGTGCGTGCAGGCAGGCAGGCAGGCAGGCAGGCAGGCATGTACATTCACATGTCTCATGGGTCCAATGGCAGCATTTCTGTCTGCCATCATTCCTCAGCCATTGACTAGACAGAGATAAAGCTTCCTTCTCTGCATACTCACATTGGCCATTCCACATATCAGTCTAGCTCTCACCCTCTCACTCCTTCACCCACTCACTCTTATACCTTTTCACTCTCAATTTCTTGTCCTCTCACTGTTTCACTGTCTCATTCCCTCAGCCTTAGAGGCAGGCGTTTATGCAGCGTTGGAGAATTGGCTGCATCTGTTCAGTGCTGTGGAATATTTCATTGTGTGACAGCTGGAAAACAGATTTAGGTCAGCTTTATTGGGGGAAAAAGTGAGTGAGAGAGAGAGAGAAAGAGAGAGAGAGCAGCATATTAAATGCGGTGGAAAAATCTATTGGTGGTGCACTTCGTATTCGTGAGAACCCACTGAATGTTGCACAGCAGTGTATTTAAGTACTGCATTGTGTGTCTCATATAAATGCATTTTGTGTCATGTATATGAAGCTGGAATTTGTGGACAGTGTTCTACATGTTCTGCTCGAACAGGAGACAACCCTCTCCTCAGTCCTGCTATGACCCAGAGCATCAAAATGTGTTTCCATGGTTACAATGCCCCCGGTGTTTCATCTGCATGAGAGACATCTCAACAGTTACAGAGAGAGGATAGAGGAGAAAGAGAGAGAAGGGGAGAGTAAAGGAGTGAGAGTGAAAGACTAAGAGGAGAGAGAAGTGCTGAAAGGATGAGGGAGATAGATATGAAGAGATGACAGGAAGCAAAAGACCTTCGTGAATCTTCCAGCTGTCTTTCCTTAGGTGAGAGACAGTGACACATTCATCACCCCACCAGCACCGACTCCCAGCAGCCTGTGTGTGTCTCCTCCCACCTCCCACTGACGTCTCCAGGGCAGCCTGAGTAGCTGCACACAGGAGGCAAATGCATGTTTGTACTGGCCTGGCTCAGGCACGGAGGCTGTATATTTAGAGCTCAGGGTTGAGACAGCAGCATGCTGGTTCTCCTCAGAGCGTGAGGACGACTCTGTGCTTCATGGGGTGGCAGTTCCAGACAGCAGCGAGAATGCAGCCTTTGATTTTCTTCCTCCCCCACACACCGTTGACACGCTCACTAATACTGTTACCATGGAGCCCAGTTGAGAATTAGGTAATACAATTTGGAAAACTGCAGTAATGAGAGAGGGTGGGCAGGACAGAGAGAGACAGAGTGCGGAGAATGATTTGGCCAGCGTTACCCAGGATGCTCTAGTGCCTTCTCTCGTGAATGATCTGTGCTCTCTGTGTCTTTCTGCTGTGTATGTGATATGAGTTTGCATATATGCTGCTGCACTCACACAGCCTGCATCCAGTCTAGAGGGCCTCCATTCACCATTATAACACTGATTCACACAGTGACACACAGAGACCATAGGACCCTGCTAGACTGATGGCACAAACTAAGAAAAGAACATGCAAAGAACAAAGAAAGAAAGAACACCATATTCTATGTATCGTGTGGTCTTATTTAAGATGATCTAAAAGAAGCCACAATAAAGACCTGTTCAGTTGAGTGTGAAATCAGCATCAACATCTGACTACTGAGTTATAAACAAAACCTGTGGCACTACACTGATGATGGCTGTGAGGGCTCTGCTAGCTTTGTGAAAACAATGCTGTAAAAAGAAAGTGTATTTGTGCAAGGTTACTATAGCAACATGGAAACCGTGACAGTGGATATAAAATTATCATGCAAATGCTACACTAAAGGAAAGGATATTAAAAGCAAGTTCAGAAAACTAATAGACATTTTTACATCACTGATTAGGGATCTAATTTGTTCTTTATAAACTCAAAGTTGCATTCCAACTTTGCATATTTATTGCATATTTAAGGGTGACTGTGTCAAGTGTTACTCCAAGTCTCCCATATGATAAAATTTTAAAAATATTTTTCATGCTTTACTCCTCCATTTCTTCTGAGAGAAGAATTTGTTTAATGCTTGGTGTGTGTACTTGGTGCTTATAATTATCTATCATGTTTTATGCAGACATTAAACATTTAACAGTTTGCTCTGCAAGTGATGATGCTTGATTTTTATAGTAGTCACCTGTGGGGGTGTGACTTTCTACAGAAACACAACCAACATACAAACCTTGAGCAACCCACCTGGGTAGCAGGAGAGGCATGGCATAGACTGAGAACCTGAATGTGCAAGACTGCAGGAGGGTACTGAAGTGTGTGTAAGATTCAGGCAGACAGAGTCTGTTGATGTGTATGTGTAGGATACAGGTGAGAATTACATGGTGGAGGCATGTAGTAATCTGGGGGAGGTCAGAGGGGGTTCTGCGCCAGGCTTTCTGATCAGGCAGGAGTGTGTGAGGTGTCAGATACTAATTCCAGGCAGGATTGTGTGTAGTGTCAGATACTATGATCAGGCAGGAGTGTGTGAGGTGTCAGATACTAATACTAGGCAGAATTGTGTGTAGTGTCAGATACTATGATCAGGCAGGAGTGTGTGAGGTGTCAGATACTAATACCAGGCAGGATTGTGTGTAGTGTCAGATACTACGATCAGGCAGGAGTGTGTGAGGTGTCAGATACTAATACTAGGCAGGATTGTGTGTAGTGTCAGATACTATGATCAGGCAGGAGTGTGTGAGGTGTCAGATACTAATACCAGGCAGGATTGTGTGTAGTGTCACATACTACAATCAGGCAGGAGTGTATGTAGTGTCAGATACTAAGATTAGGCAGGGGTGTGTGTAGTGTCAGATTCTAAGATCAGGCAGGAGTGTGTGTAAAGTGTCAGATAGTAAGATAAGGCAGGAGTGTGTGTAATGTGTCAGATAGTATGATCAGGCAGGAGTGTATAAAGTGTCAGATACTACAATAAGACAGGAGCGTGTATAGAAGAGTGTGAATGAAATCAGACTTTCCTCTTCTCAGACTTATTGCTGTCTTCCTTGTTGTATGATGTCACTGATGCCTCATGTCATGCTTTTCCCCCCTCAGGCTGCCTAATGAGTTACAGTTCAGTTTAGGACATCAGTATTAGACTACTGTCCCAGAGGGTCTCACCACTGAATAGGTCTAGCTCTGTGTATTGGAGACAATGCACAATATCCAGCTCAGGAAGGTCTTGTTAATTAGCTGACAACATTAAACTGGTGTGCCAGACCACTGATGTCAACTTGTGGATTGTTTTGGCCCTTTGGGACTGGAGTTTGATAACTCTATTTTCTGCAGAACTCTTGAGAATCAGTCAAGTGTGAGAAAAGCAGTAGACCCCAACTTGTAGTTATATACAGCATTTTGATGCTGTACAGCTGGTTTTGCAGATATTGTGAAAATGGAGTCAGTGTGAATGTGTTTGCTGTTGTACAGACCGGGGAATTGCAAAGGTATAAAAAAAGCCATGCACTGCTGTTTCATAAAAAGAGAGATGGATAGATACAGAGAGAAAGAGAAGAGAGGGGTGATGGGTAACAGAAAAGGTGGAGAGTCTAGTAGGAAGACACTGGGACCAGGCTGTTCATGTTAAAAAGGTTTATTTCAACAAGTGTGTGGTTTTTTCTCTTTGTAGTCTGTATTCCCAAAAAAGTACAAAATAAAAACAAGTACATCAAAGGATTAGAAATCACATCAATGAAAACAAAGACACACTGTGTTTTTCTTTATATCAATCCAACTGTTTTGTCATATATTTATACATACTCACTGAATTAGTTAGACAAACATCAATACCTCTCAGTAGCTTATCTTTTCATGACAATGTTTTATACTTTAAACCCCATATATGTTATTCTTTTTTTTCTTTTTTACAAAATACACCAACGCATGCCATAAATCATTTAGGCAGGGGAAGGTGTGTGTGTGTGTGTGTGTGTGTCTGTGTCTGTGTATGTGTTTATGTTTATGTTTATGTTTATGTTTATGTTTATGTTTATGTTTATGTTTAGAAAAGGGTGATCTCAAGGGCAGGACAACACGGGCAAATAGACCAGAGGGGGAAAGGATGGAAGGTGGAGTCTGGTTGGGTGTGAGGGCTCAGGAGAGGGGCTCACAAACTTTCTAGTGTGCAGTGATGGTGCTGGTGACGCAGTTGTGTGTGGTGTGCTGGGTGGAGGTGGAGCTGTGTCACTTTATTTTTTAATCTTTTTATTTTTCTACATCATGTTGTTCTGCAGGGAGTTTACCTCCGAGGAATTCTCCTCGCCCACCATCTTGTGGTTCTCATGTTTGGGGGTGAGAGAGTTCTGGATGTTTAGGGTCTCGTCCTCCTTGGGCGGGGGGGCCTTCACGGGCTCCTCCAGCTTATTCTGGGCAGTGGGGTCATCCTGAAGAACAACATCTCCATTAGATCCAGTACACCCCCCATACCCGAACCACAAGCAGCCCTACCACGTCCCATCTTCCCACCCAATGAGGTCCAATGAGGCGGGTCAGGTTGGAGCCACTCCATGTAAGCAATCTGGAAAACACTTCCTTCCCATCTTAACCACCCCAAAAGTGGTCCAGTCGCACTGTCCTTTTACTTGCCGACTTCACTCATTTCTCCATGTAAAATATTATTTTTTATTAAATATTTTGTAAATTGCACAAATAACAAAAACATGTTAACAAGATGGTGTACCCACCCAATTATACCTGACATCCATGTTTGCATTAGTAAATAAATTGTTTATAGATCTAAACACAAACACATTTTAACATTTATATATAAAACAGTAGACTCTGTAACTATCACATTTATAAACTGAGTCACAGAATGTGATTGTATTGCAAGAAAGGATCTTGCATATTAGCTTATAAATGGCACCAATGTAACGATGTCTTGTTAGCCTCGAGGGGGGGGGGGGGGCGGGGGGTCTGGCTCTAGTGAGCAGAGCAGGACTGATGGCTGGATGAGAAGGATATTCCCTGGCAAGCAGACCCACCCCTCCAACATGCACACATGCAAACCCCCAGCATTCATAAAGCCCCGTTTCCCTAACCCTTTGAGGACCAACACGGCAGTATGTTCAGTCTGCCATAAAACAGAGTTTCATTTATAATATAACAGTGGCATCCAGTTCTAATGGTCCAGTTCTATTCTACAGAATAGAGCTACACTGTGAATTCTGAAACCACACAATGCCTGGCTCAAAGGGTTAATACTTGTCTCCAGCACTGAGACCGAAGCGAGTGAATGAGGTCCTCTGCAATGCCAAGCAGTGAACTCTCTCTCTCTGTGGAATAACCATCATACAGGGCCTCATCATAGCAATAAAGCAATGTCTTTCTCTTCCCATGATCTGCAGCAAGGATGAATTCACTTCCTTCACTGAAGAATCTAAAATTCAGTCTGTTTAAAAGTTTGGAACGGGCACTGGGTGTGTTCACTCTGTAAGTGGTAAGGAACACTGGAGAACCCAGCCCCTGCCGAGGGCCTTAACGGCTCTTTCTCCTGCACCCCACAGGAGCTGGAGGTCAACCCATCCACTTTGTGTGTTTCATGTGATTCTCTGTTCTAAGACCGAGTGTCAGTGTTCATGTGGGCTAAGGTACAAGTGTGGGGAGGAGATTTACCCACTCATCGATGGCTTATATAGTGATCTCCGGCGGGTGGAACTAGAAAAAGGTTTTTTTTTTTTCCTTTGAGGTTAAATGGGGTACAGAGCACTGGTTTGGGGAGGTTGGGCTCATGCGTTAAGGGAGTAACAGCGATAGTGAATGTGGCGATTTTGGGGTAAGGGGCAGGTCTTTGAACCCTTCCTTCCCTGAGAGTGAAGCACTAACTTCATTTTAATGTGATTTTGTAAAGTTGCACTCAGGCAAGTGTGTATGTGCACATTGACATCTATTCTTTGATGCAGGTGGTGAACACATCTAGCACCAGTGATCCGGTGAGGTCTCAAAACACTTTGAGACATGAGCATCTGCATCCTGGATCCTGGATGTGACTGAGCCAGTACAGGAGAATTGAAAGGCAGATGGGGCAGTGTTCACACAGCAATACCTCAAACAGGTTCATACCCAGGAATACACTAATAGCACAGAGTTGCTATCCTAGTACCACAAAGTTCAAATTATACACTAAAAATGACAGCAAGCGTGTGGGGATTTGAAAATGTCTAAGTTCTGGTTGAGTTATTTAATGTGGAGGAAACACCCAGTGGACACAATGCCCAATGGGACACCATGCCCAGTAGACACCACACCTAGTGGGACACTGCTGCACTCTGCTTTCATTCTATTTCAAGAAGTACTGCAGCTATTTGTATATTTATTATTATTTTAAAAAAACATGATCTGTTTTTGGTCAATCTAGAAAGCTTTTGTATGGTTGTAAGGGGATAAGAGTGGGGAAAGACTTGGCAGGTACATCTAGTTTGTCTTAAGATGCAGTGTGGTGCATGCAGTGGTCTAAGCACCATGAAAGCCTCAAAGAATATTTGTCTGCTGTTTAATTTTTTGCCAGTCTATTTATTATAATCAGTATTATATATTTTAAAAATCTGAAAGGGAACTATAAGTGTTCGTATGTGTGTGAGGAAGAGAAAGGGAAACAGAGAGAGTGAGCGTGTGAGCGTGTGTGTGTGTGTGTGTGTGTGTGTGTGTGTGTGTGTGTGTGTGTGTGTGTGTGTGTGTGTGTGTCTGTGTAGGACAAGTTTGGCTGCTTGCCAGCACTAAGCTCTTTGAGTCAAGCCCATATTGATCGTTGAGGCAGTAGCTCTTGTCTGTCATCTATACAGAGAAATCACAGCCACTTCTTGTCCCAAGAGATTCTTCTCGATTTGCTGCATGCATTTCATTTATGCGAGTGTTTTCTTTTCGGTGATAAGCTCCAGGCTTCCTGACTGGAGGAAGCTAATATTGATTACTCTGTCTCACAGTCTGAAGGTCAAAGAATGTGTAGAAGTACCAAAACAACCTTTATTTCTTATCCCCTGCTGGTTTGTAGTAGATAGATTATTTCACCGAGAGCTAACTGGAGTAGTGTGATTCAAATGATTTCCACATTTTAGCAGATTATAGATTGCCAGATTGGCTTTTTGTTCTGGTGTCACTAAATGATGGGACATTTGGACTCATCTCTATTGCAACGATAGGATGACTGACAGGATAAGTGCACAGTGAGAGGATAGCACCTGCTGCTGTGGGCAGGGTGTGGGACGCTTACCTCACAGACAGGCTCCTCTTTGGTTTTACACTCCCAGGTGTATCTGCTCATGGTTTTCTGAAGGGGGCAGAGTATTAAATACCTCAGAGATGCACACACCTCATTCAGAGAGGGAAAGGAGGAGGGAGACAGTTGGAGAGAGAGAGAGAGAGAGAGAGAGAGAGAGAGAGAGAGAGAGAGAGAGAGAGAGACAGACAGACAGACAGACAGACAAAAAAGAAGAGAGTAGAGACCAAGAAAGACAGATAGAGATGGATACAGAGAGAAAGACAAAGAGAGAAAAAGAATGACAGTGGGAAAGAGAGTTAGAGAGAGAAAGAAGGACAGAGAGGGAGGGAGACAGTGTGGAACAGAGAGATGTGAGGTTATACTAACTAGTGCCTTAGCTCTTATCCAACTGTAACTAATGTAAGGGATTTTCTTCAGTGTTCAGAAAGAAAACAGATCCATTTTAGTGGTTAGTATAGTTTTTGCTTGGTGCCAAGCTTCGGAAGCACAGCCCATCATTTTTATTAGTGATATGGAAAAGGGCAGCTAATAGTGAACAGATGAGCAGTTGTCACTGAAGTGGATTGGTAAAGGTCAAAGCTAGTTATGTGGGGATTAGTATTCAATGACTACACTAACCGACTCTTATTATGGTGCACTGTTTTGATGCTGTGGTTGTGCTTGGTGCGCTACCCTACTGGGAGTGAACCCTGAGGAAAACGTTACAGCAGTACAGAGTGAAGTCTAAGAAGAAAGAATCAACACTCAACTCGTCAGTGTGGCTGAAGTAAGCTGCAGTTGCGGGAGAGAGCAAAGATGTGTCTGGTTATCCCACAAAAAGAGAACGGCGTCCATGTTAGCTCTACTTCTATCCATGCTGCAGGCGTGTTAGCTTAGTGCTTGACCCCTATCACGCCACCTACTGGCAGCAGTGAGACGTTGCATCTCAGATGTTTATCCTGTTTTTATTTCCAAGTTCCATTCCTTTGACCAGTTCCATTAAAGTTCCATTTCTTTTGACCCAGAGATCATTTGAAGACCCCCCTCCATTCATCTGAACCAGGATAAACGAATGAAACGAAACATTATATATATATATATATATATATATATATATATATATATATATATATATATACACGCGCACGCACACGCGCACACACACACACACACACACACACACACACGCAGTGCAGCAGACAAGCAGCAGCAGTTCCCATGGCCACTAGGAGGCACATGTGAGCTTTTTAGCATGCAGTGATGCAGAGGAGAGTAAGAGAAGGAGAGCGGGGTGCTGTAGGGTGGGGTGGAGGTCCTCCTTTTCCCAAGTTTACACTGGTCTGCAGACAGTACATCTGTGGAAAGAGCTGGAGCTGTATGCTCTGGAGCATCAGAAAGAGTGACATCATCTGACATGTTTGGTTTACTGCAATTCAAAAGTAATGTCTGTGAGTGTGTGTGTGTCTGCATGCATATCAATGTGTTTGTGGACCTGTGGATATTTCAGGGTGTGTGTGCACATGTTATTGAGTTTGTCAGCCCGTGCATTGATTCTCAGAGGGTGTGTTTCAATAGGGTGCTTTTCTACTGCATTTCTCTAGCCCTGCTGGATATGTGAGACTGCAGAATGCGCACGCATGCATGCACGCACGCGTGCACACACGCACGCATACACACACACAAATAGGGGACAGATGAACAGTCAACAGGGAGATGACAGGAAGCCACTAACTCTGATCTGTTATTTGAGAACTGTATCAATTAGGGGTCCCTGCATGCAAACACAACGAATACGTGTGTATAGATCTATGTGTCTGCGTTTGCCTGTGTGTCTGTGGTAGCAGAAAGGCGAGGAAAGATTTTTCTCTCTTTAACCATGTTGCTATGGCAACAGCTGTTTCCTGGGAAACGACATACATGATGTCTGAGAGCAGACCTGTTTCGAGTGAGAAAATGCTTTGTGCTACACTTCCCCACACCATACCCTGTCCCCCCTCCTAGAAGGCTCCGCTCAGGCCCATGCAGGGGGGCAGGGGAGGGGAGAGGTGAAGAGAGAAAGAGAGAGAGACAAGAACCACGTTACCTGACAGATAATGTTATCATAGTAAGCCAAAGCACGAGCATGAGGGAGGCTAGGAGGCGTGTCGCACAGTTTCCTTACGTTTGGGTGGGAGCCCTCAGCGATGGTGGACAGGGAGAAATTATCATTGTGCTGCTCCGAAGAAGGCCGATACTTACTGCTGCGGAAGGGGAGCAGCAACAGAGGGAGAGAGGGAATGAGTGGAAGAGAGGTAGGTAGAGAATAGGAAAGAAGAGAAGAGAAAGGGACAAAAGGATGGAGAGAGAGAGAGTGAGAGGAAGAGAGAAAGCAGGCATTAGTGCATTTTCTGACCAAGTTTGGACACAGTCACTAAAAAAACTCATACCATCTGCGCTGCAGCAGAATGAGGGAGTGCCCCAATTTCACTCATGAGAACCACATGAACAATTACTGATTCTCTTACCACAGAATCAGCAAGGTGCGCAACAGGATGAATCTGATGAACGCAGCTGTACATTGATCACATGCACCAGGGCTTCCAAAGCTCAACCTGATATTGGGCCTTCACCCATCACCTCACTGAGCTCAACTCCCTTCTCTCACAGCATGGTGCTACCCTGTGGGTTTGACCACAGTGAGCAGCTCTAACAGTAGAGACAATGAGGGGAGCTTAGCTCAAAAGATTCCTGGCAGGAATACATGTGCTGCAGGGTGTTGGATAGGACATATTATGTGAATGTGTGTGTATATGTGTGTGCGTGTGTGTGTTACATGCAAGAGGCAGCTGATTTAAGGGTTGGGAGAACTACCATTTTTTCTCTTTGATTTTGATCTTTGTTTCTATGATGTAAGTGATTTCATTTCTTTTTAATTTTTTTCCCCCTTCATTTTATGCCACAGGTCTAAACTCTATAAGTTATCAGTGTGTCCCATTATGTGCATTTTCTCCTAACTTATAACTCTATAATTTCCATTTATGCCTATTTCTCTCTGTAATGTCCACACTTTATCAGGATGTTGTCAGTCGTAACTCATCTGGTGACAGCCAGTACATAGAACAGATGAAGGAGTGGGTGTCTGGTATATCATACACTTCAATTACAGCTTTTCTCCTTTTCTCTGCTCTTGTCTTCTTCATCTTCCTGTCCTCATCTCCCTCTCTCCTCTGTTTCAGTTATTTTGCACACCTCACCCTTGCCAACCTTTCTGTTCTGGGACACGCTGTCTCTCTGGTAATCATCTGTCCATCCATTCGTCTCTCCTCTGCTCTTGCAGCCGCCAGGATCGTCTTTCCCTTTGCTTTGTGACCCTTAAAAGAGTGACTGTTTAAATGCAGTCCCTGGTCCCCCCCCCCCCAGGTCTCCCAGCAGTAAGTGGGTCACTCCGCCCACCGCCACCACACTGGCCTACTTTCAGCTGGATCTGCTGTGTGTGACATCATCCCAATGGAGTGGTGTATTAGCATCGTATGCTAAGCATTAGCATGTGTCCACCTCCAGCCACCACACACACACACACACACACACACACACACACACACACACTCTTTACTAAAACCTGCTTTTTATTACAGCCCAAAATTCTTCCCAAGCTTTATTATAGCTTGTTTGCCCATATTTTTCCGCTTTTCCCTCATATTTGTAACATAACCTTCTGCCACCAGCAGTTCTAATAAGACGAGCTTAATTAGCTTCCTCTATTTATTTGTCCACCTGGAAATATACTGCCCCCACCAGCACACAAACACATGCATGCACCCACACCCACACACACACACCCACACCTGCGCTTGCGCAGCTTGTTGTTCTCGGTCTTGAGCACGTGCAGCTTCTTGGCGAAGCAGACGATGATCATGAAGAGCAGGAGGACGGTGAGGGCGGAGGCACCCACGGCGATGCACAACACTTGGAACTCAGTGATGACAGACTCACAGCGCGCACCTTTGTGCCAGACGTAGTCCTGAATGTTGCACCTGCGAGAGTGGTGGGAGGAAAGGACAGGTTAATGTCAAGTACAAGACATGTCAGTGTGCGCTAGCCAGCGGCTGCCTTGTGTCTGTAACATGCTCTGCCTATCGGGGGTGGGATGGCTGATTCCATTGGAGGGGTACTGTCCGACCAGGCAGCATTGTCACCTGGCAAGTGAGACCAGGCCAAGAAGGAAAAGCAGAAGAAGAAGAAGGGAGGGCTGAAAGACAAAAGGTAAAAAGCTGAATTTAGCCATCTGCCTCAATCCTGTGACATTGCAGATGGCATAAATGACTGTAAACCCCAGAAGGAAACATAATTTTGTTTCCTCCTCTCATCGTGGTGAACTGCACTTCACCCCAAGCCTTCTCAGACCCAGGAGAGATGCTGCAGTGTCCTTCAAAGTACTAGTTTAGTCCTCGTTTACCAGCTAAAACAGCACCTTAATTTTACACTTGCTCTCTGCTTCTCCCATGCAATATTTATAATGTGCTGTCTTTAGCATTTACTTGGGTCAGGATATGTGACTCACCCATGCTTCTCACTTACCTCATAATACTGGATTGAGGAAAGTACTTTTGGACTAATTCCAGAATTCTGAAAACACTGTTTTAATAGGGAAAACAAACTGTTTTTGACCAAAATTTAAGAACATTTTGTGTTTTAAACAACTCAATATTACTTGCTTGTAGGATGTCTAAGCCAAAAAAGGCTTGAGAATACACAAGTCTGTATCTGGGCTTTGTCAAGATGAAAAAAGAAAAGCACTGAAGCACTGGCATTCTCTTTATATAAGACACACTCTCAACCCCTCTCCTCCATTTTCAGCCAGTGACAGTACAAGAGAGAGAGAGATAGAGCGAGAAAGAAAGAAACAAATCAGAACCACATCAGAGGAGCAGATGCTTCTGTCAGCTGGGGATATGGAGTCTGTAATTCTGGATACGCAAAAGTTTAACTAGCATGAAGAACAACTCTGAATCACATGCTTGTTCTGGGGCTCAGAGGCTGGTTACATGCATCAGAGGAATGTGCATGGGTGTAATCTACAGCCAGAAACTGGAAGCTCAGAAGAGAGCAGTGAGGTGGATGTAGAGGTTTTTGCACAGTTTTGGTCTCCGAATAGGCTTATTGTTTACAGCCTCAGTTAGTGCACATCATATATACATGGATATCTAAATGCACACATTCTATAAACTGCAGCATCAGTTAGAAAAATGTACAATTACACTGATGCATCTAACATAAAATTAAAATTGCTGCCATCCAGTGTGTGTTTTAGTCTTTTTCGTCTTTCCACCTTCAGTGACTCATCATAAGGCATTAAAAAGTATGCACATGCATGCACACACACACACACATACATATGCAGATTAATCTGAATATCTATAATGAAAGAAGGTGAGACCAGTCTGTCTTCAGTTTCAGAAGGCACAGGGAGGGATAGCTAGTGTAGCTTCTTTTTAGCTTGTGTGTGTGTGTGTGTGTGTGTGTGTGTGTGTGTGTGTGTGTGTGTGTGTATGTGTGTGTGTGTGTGTGTGTGTGTGTGTGTGTGTGTTACAGGCACTGGCACAACGCCATGGAGGACATTCACTCCTAGGATAGAGTGAGCAAAGGAGACAGAGGGTCAGAGAGAGAGAGTGAGACTAGTGACAGGCCTGCTGATGAGGGTACATTCAAATGTGTGTTTCCAAAGTGAGCTCCACTGCAGTCTCCCAATGCCTCTCTATCTCTATTGATCTGCCCTCACCTCCTCCTAGCACCTTTACAGCCTCACTGCTCCCACATGCACAGGATGGAATATTCCACACCAGTCCTCACTCCACATTCTCAGATCCTGCTTCCCACTTGTCTAGAATAACTAAATAACCTAATCTTTCTTTAATTCTTTCTTATTTTTTTTCCTTTCAGCTGCCTCAGTAGAGTTGCAACTCACTGGAGCTCAGCAGAATATTTGGATCGGACACCGATTCCTTTATTTTTCCAAGTAATCCATTGGAATCAGATGAGTGCTTTCAGCAAACTGTGTGAACCGAAGTGACTTGGATTAGAAGTCTTAAATCAGCCACTGAGATGCTGGGTATTGAAGGCTGCCCAGTCTGTTGAAAGGTTACCCGTAATCCCCTCCTCCTACCCCAGAGTCCAGTTTGAGTCCTGTTCGGTTAAGAGCATTAACTGTTCTAATGTTATGCCCTAGATTTCACCCATCCAAATTCACACTATCCAATTTCACCACTCCAAATAAAGGAGTATATATTCCATTCAGTGCACTACCAGGACTGATGCTCGTGGCTCCATGCCAAACCTGGGCTATATACAGGTTTACAGAGACTGTAGCATGATTTGGAACCTGGCTACCATGGCTACTAGGGAGTGGGACAGATCAGAGCAGAATTTATCACTACAAGTTATCTTTTCTCAGACCATACTCTGCTTGTCATGACGGTTGAGCTACCTGGGAGCCAGTAACTACCCGCTGATCTGTGGAGACCCATCTGCCACTGTGAGGCTGCATCTGACACTGCAATTGCAGCAGTGCAGCCTATAAAACTTCCAATAGGCACAACTCACACAACTCAACCTGTTGGACAACTCGGTGCTAGTACTGAAGCAAAATCAAGCAAAGGAGGGAAAACAAAAAAATATATATATAGTGCTTAGGACAGATGGTAAACCTGAACACCATCTGGTTGATACGATGCAGCCTCACCTGTGTTTTTAGTAGAACTTTTGGTCATTGGAATTGGCAGAGTGGCTTGAAGTGGACTAATGCACACATGCACATGTGCACACACAAACACATGCATACACATGCACACACACACACACACAGTTTTGTTTCTGCTCTGGCAATCAGCACTGAGTCTGACTCATTCCCTCTTGTTTTTCTCTCTAAATGCCGTGCTTTTTACTTTTATATTTCCAGACTGAGGCTTTAGTTTTCCAACATTTTTCCACATCTTTGCAGGCGATCTACCTATCATTCGGAAAGACTCAAAACAGCATTTACCTCATGTCTACATGAATTGAGCACTACCTTTCTGCTGCTGTTGTTGAAAGACAAGAGAAAAACGACCCATACAAACACCACAGCTGCATCTGTATGCTAAACAAGCCCAGATCTTTCAGCTGGTCTGTGTAGACATGATTTAGTCCCACCATCTGCTGAATGTCCATCTGCAGAAACCTTTACGATGCAACAGAATAAAATGAGATTGATATCAAGATTCATAAACTTAAGCATTTTTTCACAGCACCTTATGGTGGTGCTCTGAAAGTATTCCTATACCAATATTACGTATAAGTAAACACTCCTACACTCAGATCAGTGCATTGCTGAAAAATCTCATTAGATCCTCAGAAAATTCATATATACTGTAGATGGTATGTTTTGATCTAGATTAAGAAGGATGATTGAACTACACTGAAAAGACAGGAAACTAGCTATTTTTTAGCTATTTTCTCAGGAAGCATTTCAGAAATTCACAGACACATCAAGCACTGGAAGCAATCCATAAGAGATGTGACATCCAAGCACACATACACACACGTACAGGAAATGGTGGAACTGAGCCAAAAGAGGAGAGGGTAAGATGTCTTGATAGGGTAAAACCGACTACTGATGCAGCCAGAGAGAACTGCAGCAGGGCAGAATATTCTATCATATCTGGGGCTCAAAGTCATATACAGTGCATATGGAAGCTTTTCAGACCCTTCCAAGTTTCAAGATATTTTTCCAGACCCATCTTAAAATGGATTAATCACATCAAACTACACACAATACTTCTCAATGACAAAGCATATATATATATATTGTTTAGGTTTTTTGAGACACCTTTCTGTTGGTTGTTTCTCCCAACCTTCTTGGTAAAACCGTTCAAGCTCAGCCAGGTTGTCCTGAACTTGTTCAGGTCTGGCCTGTATATGAGCCACTCCAGGACTTTTTCAGAGTTGTCCTGATTCCACTCCTTTGAGGTTGCCAATGTGGCTTGGGTCGTTGTCTCATTGAAATGTAAACCTTCGTCCAAGCCTGAGATCTTGGCCACTCTTGAAAAGGTTTTCACTCAGGATTGCATCCATCTTTCCCTCTATCCTGACTAGTCTCCTAGACCCTGTTCCTGATCACAGCATGTCACTGCCATCATTGTGTTTTACTGTAGAGACAGTATTAATGAGGTGATGCTCAGTGCCTGGTTTCCTCCATATATGCTTCTGGGAGCTATGGCTATTTTAATTAAATTTAATCAGACCAAATGGTTTTGCTTTGTATGTTCTTAGAATTGTTCAGGTACCTTATAGCAAACTAAACTATTGCTCTGATAATAAAACAAAGAAACTCTGGATCTCACTTATACTGACCATCTGTATGTTGGTTACCAGTTTGACACAAGGCGCTTTATCCCAGAAAACTCAATTTGGATGGGCAGCCAGATCAAGGAAGACTGTTGATGGTCTCAAACTTCTTCCATTTCAAAATAATGGAGGCTACCATGCTCTTGGGCTCCATCAATGTTACATAAATACTCTTATATCCTTGTGCAGATCTGTGCCTTGACACAATCCTGCCTCATAGGTCTATAGACAATTCAACTACAAGGTCTTCACAAAGGGCCTAAATATTTATATAAATGTGATATTTCATTGATTAATTCATCTTCTAAACTGCCTAATCCAATTCAGGGTTGTGGGCAGCCAGATGCTATCTTGACAGCAAGATAGCTGCCAATAGAGCAAGACTGCTATATTTCAATCTTTTATTTTAAATAAATGTACACAACATTCCAAAAAACAATTTTAGCATTGTCACTGTGGGAAACTGTGTGTAGATTGATGAGAAAAAATGTTGAATTGTTGAAACTGAAACATATCAAAATATGAAAAACATGAAAGGGTCCAAAAACTTTCAATATGCACTGTACATGTAGAATGTAATACTGAGGTATAACTTTTATTTCCACCTTCAGAGTTACTCATTTTAAGCCACTGACAAGCATTTACACACATACGCACACACACACGCGCACACACACACACACACACACACACACACACACACACACACACACATCGAATCACCAGTGCACTACAAACATCTAGGACACAAAGAGGCAGACCAGCTCCAGCAGAAACAAACGGAAGCTCTTTGCAACATACATCACCCTTAGGGGGTCAGGTCACAATTAGGGTCACTGCACACATTAGGGATTAAAAGGGGTGAGAGACAGATTTATCTCTATAGGAATCCTATTATGGGTTGCAGGGAAGAAAAGAGGATGGGCTCAGGGTCATGACCTTGACCTCTGCATTGGGATGGTTAGTAGGAGGTGCAGAGCAGTATCCACTGCAGTTGATTAACTGCTCCACACCATCACAAAAGGGCAGTAGCAGGGGAGTGTGGGATGCAATGAGAATGTGGATGGGGTTCTAAGTTTTAAAGTACATATGGACGTCATACTTTTTAATTAACTAGCTAGTTACTTGGAGCTTGCAAGAAGCTGACGTTACCTGTACTAGCTAGCTACTTGTTTTCGATCTTTGAAGTTGTTAGTTAGCTAGCTCACTACGAAACTTTCAATGATCTGGCTTACACTGACAAAACGTAGATAAAACTAGCTCACTACTTAGCTACAGGTTGAGGTCGGTATTGTGATACCCATCTTTAAGTTTCAGGCGATGAACGGGGTCTGAAAAGCATCCATCTGCACTGTATATGGCTTTAAGCCCCAGATATGATAGAATATTCTGCCCTGCTGCAATTGTAGTGTTTTTTTTGTTTTTTTTACCCTATCAAGACAGCTTACCCTCACCCTTTTGGCTCAGTTCAAAGGTTTGACAAACCTTATGGAGTGAAATGTGCACAGCAAACTAGCTACATGTCCAGGGTCATGTCAAATATGAACGTTAACCATGCCCGTTGCTCCGTTGCCATTGTTCTTCAAAATACCTGCAGAACTGATCCAGTTTAGGCTGTACCTAGGGTAGAATATTGGCTGATGTACAGAAATTTTAGAGGCAGTTTAGCAGTTTAACCAATCAAAATTGTTACATAATAGTCCATGACTTTAGGAATTGGACTGTTTTATGACCTTGTTTTGCTTGTGCGAGATTTACATTAGAAAGAGGTAATGACACTGTTTGGGGTTCACAGTATTTCAGAACAATAAACCAAACTCTTCTTATTCAATCATGGTGAGGTAAATAAAATTTTCCATTCTATGCCAGCTTTAAACACAAGTATCACTGTACCCTTTATCAAAGCACAGATAACAAAGGAATCACTAGACATCAGAAAGTTGTTTAGATTATTTTATTATATTTTGAACAGTTTGTAGTGAGAGATAACTCAGACTCAAAAAGTTTACAGTGCGTTGAGAGCTGCTGAATAAGAGCTGGAATCAGACAACATGAAACTGAAGTCAAGACAAAACAAACACACACACACACACAAACACTGTAACCGAGTAGCTGATGAAAAATAATTATATTTGCGATTACCACTGTTATCTCGTTATATTGGTTAGGCTGATGCAGAATGAACAACTGACCTATTCATGCTCTGCATTCTTGCATATTTATTGTTGCTAGGTTGTACAGAACGCTGCTTTAATTAATTAAAGAAGACTGATAAAAAATCCCATTTAACACGACTAAGTTTCTGTCTTAACTTAGTTAACCTAGTTAACTAGTTAAGTTACATTCAGAGTTTGTTACTAATTTTTAGCGTAGGCTACGTTTTCGTTCAAGTTTGATAGTTGAGCTGGTCTGCTACAATGACCAGCTGAATTGTCTTATTCTTACTATATTATCGGAAGTGTATTGTCTTTACATATAAAATATGATTTGAAATCAATAACACTCTAAATGTAAATATATAAACCGCAGCTGAGTTGTATTAGTATCTCATTAGGTTAAACTGGATTGTAAAACAGTAACACTGCAGCTAGCTACCCTTAGTTATTTACTGGCATGGTCAGGTTTATATTTGTGTTTAATGGGATTTTGTTTTATGGGACTTTGTTGTTCATTCTATACCATATGCCAATGACAAAACCGTAGTGATCGAAATACAGGTTACTTTTCACTAGCTATTCAATTGTCCATTCCTTTTCTGTGCCCACCGGAAACAACACTTCGGTTGTGGTCTTTTCTGAATTTGCACCGCGTTTCCGAAATGTAGCGCGCGTTGTTATTTTGAATAAAGTGTTTTCTGAATTTGGATTTTGTGTAGTTGCAGCGCGATTGGTCTTCCTGGCCACCGTACGTGGGTCAATGGCTAGAACCAACCCAATACACTTAACGGCTGCGTTAACCCCCCCCCAAAAAAAAGAAAAAAACTAATGCTGCCGATGAAAAACGACAGTTTGCGACATGGAGGCACCAATTACCGGCCTTGCATGCCTTTCTGCTCCAGTATCATTCCCAGCTAATTAGCTGACACTTTTGAAATCGTCAAATCTACTTGACAGCCTAGTAAATGTCGGTAACCTTGTCAAGTTGTTCCTGACCGTGCCAATGAGCAGCGCGTCAGGCTGAAAAGGAACTTTTCTTGCTTGTGTCGATTGAAAACCTGCATGAAAAACACTGAGTCAGTAGAGACTGTCTGACATTGCAGTACTGAAAAAACTGGCCATTCACCGTATACACCGTTTTAAAAGAGTAGTTCATTTGATGCCGTGCCCGGTAGGGGGGCCGTCTTGCACTTCATTACGGTAGGACGTACAAGTTCTGTAGTTTGATAAATAGATAAATATACTTTGATACACACACGTATATATTACTGATGTACAGTAGACCCATATATGTGTGTGTGTAATAAAACTCTACTGATATAAAAATGGCAAATGTCCATTACATCAGCACAACCACCATGCTCAAATGGTTGGGTAAAATAAAATAGAAATAAGGTGTGATGCTTTAAAGTATTACTTATCTAATACAGTTACGCACAAAAGTAGCAGTTGAGATGTCACCAACTATGCCTAACAGAAAAGATGATGTGCTGGTATATGAGGTGCAAATTCAGTAGTAGTTAAATAAACCCAGCTGATAGTGTTTATCAGTTCAGTCCTCAGGGACTATCAGGTGCTCCATACTTATGCTTTATCCCATCTTTAAACACTTGAATCAAGCCTGTAAAATCTCTGAATACCTTGGACAGGTGTGCTAGGAGCCAGTTTGGTGCAAAAATGCAGATTTTCTCTTCAGTCTTGAGATTAGTACAGTGATTAGTTTATATATTTAAAAATAATTAAGTCTCTTGTTATAATGCAAATATATTTTCATTAATTGTTTTAAATATGTTGTGTGACATCACTATGCAAATTTGACAAGCCAACCCAAAATATTTTAACTGAACTGCAGTATTTACCAAATATGTTCTTAGTAGTTTTGGCTGGATTTCCCAAAGGAAGCATTCTTCCAGGGCTGTCCACTGTCAATGTCAGTTATCTGAAATCAATCACACAAACCTCAATCAGAATGATATATCTAATTTGTCAGCATAGTTTATACTTTGTTTAGTTATAGTATTGTGGTAAGTTTTGTCAGTGAATGGTTCAATCAGCATTCTGAAGAATAAAAGTGTCTTCTTTAGAAGTGTTTTCATATTCACAAGACTTCATTTGTACAGCTGTTTGGAGAATGTTCATTTGTTCCATTCTGTTGTGTATTCTTTTGCTATCCTTATTATAGCCAAATGGTTTGCATAGTTTAGCAATTGTATAACTTGGTTTATAGTAGTGTGTTGTATAACTTTAGATTGTTTTATTTATTTTACTATTGTAGCTTTCTCTTCTCATCTGGTTCAATAGCTTATGTTACCGTGTTAAAATGTAGCATCGCAGAAACTATTCATTTTTCACTCAACACAAGGATGTCATAAGGAATGACAATAGCGATTTAAGGACCACCCATATTATATTACAGAAGAAATTTTGGGAAAATAAATAGTCAATTTTCTGGACTTCAGAATGGTATTAATAGGATACACATTGTACGTGTACATGAGCAAGATTAAACTAATTGCATCAAAAACAGGTGTAGATTTCCTGGGTTTTTAAATAGCTAGCCAGTCAACTTAGATAGATAGCATTTTGAAAGCTAGCTAGCTTTAGCTAAGCTGTCACTACTTTGCACAAGAAATCTAGCATTTTTCAAAGACAAAATGTTGCAGTGCATAATTACTCATTTTTATTAAAATAATGCAGTCAATAAGACAATAACTATCTAAATATAATAAATGGATTGTAAGTTACTTACCTTTCAATAGCTGATTCCTTTTCCCTTAGGACTTTGGCATCTTCTGAGCAATGTGTGGTGGAGAATTCAAGGAGAGGAAACCCCATTGGTATGAAGAAATGATAGACTCCTCTTCAGACTCAATGACTAAACTCAGCAATATTGTTGGGTTTTTGGGTAAATGACAAAACTAGGAAAGTTTTCTTGTATGTGTACCTTTTGTGGGACTAACTAAACATTTTTTCAAATTCTTTGTTATTTTTTGGCTTTGGTTATGTACCTTTAATATGCCCCATCTAAGTAAGTATTATGTATTTCCTAAAGCTTTGGACCTCAGACAGCCAATATAAAAACTATCAATTAATTTATATTTTTTTTATCTTTTTTTAACTCTAATATTTATTTATATTTTTATCCTAGATGGATATTTAAGAATTAGATTACATAATTTTTTGAAGGAGTTCAGGTTGCATACTCTCTACTTTCCAGAAAATAATGTCTAAATCACTTGAGAAGTGTGACATATGCAACATGTCATCCAGGCTACATCTGGAGGAGGCAATCTGTCCTACCAATCCTTCATATTAACCTAATCCTCACCCTCACATTCATCCACTCATAGCCCAGTTTATGCATTTTCCTCCCTCTGGCCTTTCTACTGGAGCAGCTATTAGACTCCAATGGACTTTAATGGAGAATTCCCTCCCTAAGCTTCATCAGTGATGTGTGGAACTTAAGGAGTTGTTATTTGATCAAATTTGCATGATCATTTCTCTTGGAAAATAGATGGACTGTGTTTGTGTTATGTTAGAGCTATAAAAACAAAACAAACCTGTGAATATAGTCTGCAGCCCAGTGTGCAAGTGAATCACATGCTTTGGACTGACTGCAAAGCTCAAATCGATCTGGCAGTGAGAGAAAGTTTCCCAAAAAAGTTTCCTACAGGAAAGCATTTGGTGATTAATTATGTACATGGTGATGTGGGACTTGTCCTTGTGCAAGTCTACATAACCACATGTAGCATAAAAACATCCCTCTGAGTAATACTTTTTCTTGCCCTACTAACACACAAGCATTTATCTTCTCAGTTCCCTTAGCTCCTGTGGGAGGTTCTCTCTCTGTGTTTCAGAGTGAATGTGTCATAAAGTACCCTCCTAAACGCTTACCTGCAGAAAACTCCAGTGCCCTCTAGCACATAGCACTGGCCTCCGTTGAAGCAATAGCTGGGCACTGCGTCACACTGTGACCTACAGGTGCCGTTACTGCGTATGAAGTCATGCTGACAGTCTCCATGAGGGGTGGCAGGTGGGCCTTCATCCCCGTCAGGCACGGTGGGGCTGGGGAAGCGTGGGACGAAGGGCCTGGGTGGAGGGGTGGTGGTGAGCTTCTTTTCATACGTGTCAGCGGTGGCACTGTACTCATCCAAGGTGGGGGAGACAGCATTGTCATGTGTGAGGTACGGATTGAGGTAGTTGTAGCCATTGGGCATGGTCCAGACAGTGGGCTCATGTCCCTGAAGCTCGTGGGCGGATGGGGATGGCGGGACTAGCTTCCTGCCATGGGAACCGGTGAAGTCCACGGTCAGGACTTCAGCAGGGTGGGATGGAGAAGCAGCAGGGGTGGGCGTGGTTAGGGACTCCTGACGGTCCAGGTTGTACACAGTTTTCTCTTGTTCTGCTTGCACACCTTTCCATGGCGATTCGACAGTTGCGTGCTCTGACTCTTCCTCTTCCTCGATGTCCTCCTCGGCTGTCTGATGTGGCAGCAGGTGGTCTGTCTCAGCAGAGTCAAGACTGATCGTTATTTGTCCCTGATCTGGAGTGGCCTTTTCAGGGGCAGTAGTGACCATTTGAAGGTCCTCTCCTGGCAGGCCGCTGCCTGGTTCTTCCTGTCGGGGCTTCCGTCCAGAACGGGGGAAGAGGTACATGGTGCCAGTCGATTTTGTGACCTTGGATATTTCCGCCAGCTTCGCATTCTCATCCTCTACTGGCAGGGAGGTCCCGTTTCTAGCAGTCACCATCTTGGTTGAATTCCCCATCACTGAGTTAGCTGCAGAGAAAGAGCAGGTCAAAGTTAATATTGTTTAAAATACTGAAATAAAATAAAACCTTTTTTATATGTAGTTATTAAAATCACACTATTACTTTACATACACACGTTACAATTATATGAGTAATGTCAGCACAAAGTATAGGACTGAAACATTGTATTAAAGGAACACTGCACCCCAGCATGCTGATGTTGTGGTCCAGGTGTAGTTATGAGATAATTCTAACTCCTCTCTGTTAGCCTTCCTAACTGCTAGTGACACCAACATTTCTAGATGAAGTGATTCTTTAAAGTCAGTTGCTTCGAATTAAGTTAGCCTCCCTATTTATTTCATAGGCTTCTTTTGCAAGGCCCTGGATTAAAAATGACAATTTTACTAATGCATGCAGATGGTGAGAATATATAATTAGGAATTAGACAAGAGGAGTGATGTGTGATCATGATTATATATGGATTTTACAGACCTTTTCCTTCCATCCACCAGAGCCCCTAAAGTGTGTCTAACCTGATTTTTTTTAGATAGGAGGCAGTGTAGGATGTAGTGTCAGTTTGAAGTGTATGTTCACGCAAGCTGGGGTGGGTACAGGGTTTTTGCAAAATGACAGCTACAAGGCGAGAGTCATGGTGTAGAAGACAGACTACTGCATGTATTTAGGCAGAGCTCACCATGTCTGCAACAGTGAGCATTCACATTAAACTGAAAGGGAAGTGTGTTTGGCATTACTCAGGTGTTTCTTTTTCTGTAGTAAAATTCAATTAGGTCTTTTCCTAGGTCAGATTCTGGATTATCTGAATCACAAACTAGGATTTCATGAAATCTCGGGTTCAATATGTATGCTTGTATGGATGACAGCTTTGCATAGTGCATAAAACTCATATGCACGTATGCATAGTGCATAAAATATAGTGCAAAAATATGCACAGTCTCTCATATTAAAACTAAGAGTTATGCATGCTTATTTTTGGAATAACTAATCCTTCTCAGAAGACGACTTAACGTGGGCTAATTCATCCTCCAGCCATGCACTGTCCTCTCCTGCAAAAGACATCATCTAAGACTTCACCTCCAGATATCCTGAGATATGCAAAGAGAGCCATTTGTGTGGCATCTCCTCTCTCAGTGACTAGCACTATCAGCCACTGCCTCATTTTCAGCCAGTGCCTTTCCCAGCTGCCTCCTGCTTCTAGTCATTCGACAGCACCTACAACCATGAGGGCCTTCAGTTCCTTGCTGGCTGGGAGTTTGTTTCAAGAATGTGTCCATCTGGTTTTCACTCCTTCCAAATTAGAGGCAGATAAACAAAGTAGAAGGAGATTCACCAAGACCTTATGTGTGACAGTGGAGACTGTCCTCTCCATTTCCAGATGAACCATTCCCAAAAATGGGCAGACAGGCCTAGTCTTGGTTTTATTAGCACTGAGCCACTGACACACTATTTCACTGACACATCTGATTAAATGTCATATCTGATACAAGCCTGTTATAAGATGAGTAGAATGTGTTTTGATGTACTATAGAGCACTAGGGAAATGGTTATGAGGGTTGGTTAGTCTACACTTACTCCAGCTGTATCAGGAATAAACATGCATGCACTCAGACGCACAAATCACAAAGAGTCGAGTCATTTATTTTTGAAGGTTTACACCAGACACAAGATGCTGCTCAACTGCAGCTCAAAATTTAAAAATTCCCTTTCAGTTAAAAATGTTCATTTTCATAGAATGTGCTGTCAAACTAATTAGACTCGTGAAAAACATTTGGCAACAGACTCATTGGAAACAAGCTGCAAGAAACATGAGAAGACGTAAGAAAAAAAAAACAAAAACCGAGCTTCAGCTGTTTACTGCCATTATGTGTTGAGCTGCACTGAAGGGGTGGCTGGAATCCTGACATTACATTCATTATAGAGACAACACTCAAATCTGACCACTGCTCATGCATCTTAAACTGAAATAACAGCTAATGTTTGAGAACCAGACTGATAGACCACAGACCATTATAATATGAGAAAGCAAGTATCACTATGTTGTTTTCAGGAAACTGAACGTCCAGTGAAGAACGTGCTGCAACTGTTGTGATAAATACGCATTAAATACGCAAAAGTGCTTTCGACCATTTGCACACTAAATGATGATTTACTTCAAGTGGTCGTGATCATGTTTTAAAATTCCACTTTGTGTGAAAAGCTAGCAAGCCAGAGACAGGAAACTGAGCTGTGGCTAAAGAGTGTTAACTTAATTATGACAAGTATTTAATGCGCAATCACTGTTCATCATCAGCAAATATGTGTTATAGATGCTTGGGCTCAAAGCCAGCAAAGAGCATCATTTCTGAAGCCGCAAGCAAAAGGTAGAGGTTACCTTTATGGGACCTGGTGGTGCCAAGCCAAAGACAAGAAAAACAAGTTTTAAATGGACTAAACCATCAAATGTAAAGTGACATACTGAATAAACATGTAAAGCAGTCGAGAGTTCAACTGGTTTCAGAGTTAAACTGGTTTCAGATGAGTACAGTTAAGAGTTAACTGACTTGACCATTTGGTAAAATGGACAGATTCAGCCTGGATTTTGTCAGGCAAGGCATGCTCTTGGGTCTGCCACTGCATGGTGTAACTGTGTGGCTTCTACACAGGAGTGAAAAACACAAAGGGCCAAAAATAGGGGGGCCCTGTTGCGGTGCCCTTAGAGAAAACCCAGACAACTCCTTGGGCATTCCAATTTTCTTGGATGCTCAAATGATTGTTATGTAATACATGGGCATCCCCCTTTTTCCAGGCACCCAAGTAGATGGGAAGAAAAGGGTAAGACAGGTGCGACAGGAGCCACGGTGGGGTTCAGAACTGGAAACTGGCCTGGAGTGCAGGTGGTCTGGGGGCTGGAGGCACTTGGGGCTGCTGGCGTGAGGAGAGCCAGGTTGCGTAAAGCTGCTTGGGGCGGTGCCAGTCTCACAGAGTCTGGCTCAGTGGAGGGCAATGACAAACAGGGACAGCTCTATCATTCCTGTCACACGACACACTCCAGCCTGGAGAAAGACAGGGTAGCCATCTCAGTCTCATAAGGCTCATGGTGCACACGGTTCAGGGGTGGTTCTGCTTCTCACAGTAAGGGAACAGGAAAGGCATCATCACTGAACAAACTCTCACAGTGCCCATCTGAAGCCCATTTCAACTTGCACTGTGCACTGTTGATCCGACTGAAGTGAAAGAGGAGTTGCTGCCAAAGGGCTTATTTTATAGCATGAGGGCTTCTTCTTCTATTCAGACTCTGGCCGTGTGCCATGGCACTGAAATAGCTTCACTCAGTATATGCTGATTAGTTTAAATAACCAATCAATATATACTAAGAACTGTCAGCATGCGTACTCTCAGTGTGGTGGTAATGTCATCCACAACCATGCCCGCTCTATATAACAACACAACACTAACACTACTGCTACCAGCAGCCTGAATGGAACTGGTGGGCTATGTACAAACATTAGAGTAACTCATCCAGAGTCAGTAGTCTAGAGGGGTTCAGCAGCTCTGTCTGCATTTGTCACTGGAATCCCAACGACAGTCAGCAAAAAATAACTGCTTCAGCAGAAAAGGAAATATAAAAAAATACAAAACATAAGAAGCCAAGTGAATTGATAGAATTACTATGTAATATTCACAGCATATGTGAGAAGCTGTTGGCGGGCTGGGATAAAATAGAGTGGGATTCTCTGCTCAACTGAATATACACAAGGGATGAATTAGGGGGAGCTCTATTCCTCAGTACCGTCAATGCGATAATGACCCGCAGCCATTAGTTAAGGATAACGAGGAGAAAGAAGGCTGGCAGCTGTTTCCCTGCCACTCAGGCTGGTAGAAGCAGGGTATTTTTGCCCGGATAAAGGATCAAGGATAAAGGATCAAGGATCAAAAGACTACTAGCTGTACCCATAACCACAGGGCTGCCTTTCTCTCCACTTCCGTATCAGTGCTAGGGCATGAAAGATATTGAGTAAAAATGGAATTTTCCAACATAATACAAAAGGTATCATGCATTTATGCTTTTATGTAGAAAAGCTGCATCCACCCACATGTTGCATTTCTCCATAAAAAAAACATGCATAAATGTATTAGGGCCTGATTTGCTGTACTGTTGGAATAGGTGGTATAAATAGTAAGAAACAACGAGGAGAGGACAGTGCAGAGGCTGAAGGGACAAAGACCTTCACAGTGTAAACAGTCTCAGTTTAAATTTAGGCTAAACGACTCAATTTACCATTCGTGGTTTGACCATGAGAAGATATATATAATTGTAATTTGTCATTTTATTGTGGTGTATAATTCAAATTTTTAGAAATGCACTATGTACTTTCTATTTATTGTCTAGTTTATGGATAATATAAAATGTTTACATCATGACAGTGGTGCAGTGGTGTTCTCAACTTATTGGTGCAGTGTGAAAAACATTTATTTATTATTTTTTGCTAAAAACTATATGTCTGGCATTTAATACGAATATTTCCATTTGAGGCCACAGTTCATGGTTCGGTGTTTCATTGTACTCACAAAACATGAAAGTGTGAGATTTGCAAAATGTGTGGATGGTTCTGAGAAATGGGTTTATGCATTTTGAAGCAGGAACATTGTTTCCTGAAACACTACAACAGATCCCAGTAGTAAAGGATATGGGAACCAATGTATGCATGCGTTAGGATCCGTGTGTGTTTGTAGTGTAATAACTGTGTGTAATGTAGTCTAAGAGTTGTGTGTACCCGTGTGTTTAGTCTACAGTAAGAGCTGTGTCTGTGTGTATATAAATGCTGTTTGTTTAGTGTCCAAGGTATGTGTATGGGTATACATATGTGTGTGCTGCTCTCTGTAGTCAGCTCCTCGCCCTCATCCCACAACTCAACAGGTGCTGGGGTGGCAGAGATGTGTTGCCATGGGAACCGGCTCACAGAAAGACGTGTGCAAAGACAAGAAGAAGCACAGCACAGCACAGAGACACAAACTCCTTCCGAACACACACAAACACACAAACATAGGAATAAAACTCTCATGAAAACAAGAATTCAAATCACAAATATAGATTAAAGGAAACACAGTCAAGTTCAACATCTTACTGTTGCAGCACAGTTCACTCCAATATGTGCCATTGTGGTCCAAGCAAGGCTTTTCCAAATGCAACTAAAGCTTGCACTCAGTGACACCAGCTGCACACAGAATACTTAGGTTCCAAACCGGCCCTGCAGAAGGACTTTCAGCAGACCAAATAATAATCAAGTACCTTACTGATGTGCCGAAATTAGACAGAGCGGCCCTAGTGATGTATTTGAAAAATGTTAGTATGTAAATCTTCATATTTTCTAGTGATATATTTATTATATTCTAGTGAGAGACCTATTACAAAGACAATTCTCATTTTTGTTCATAAAATAAACATACTCCCGTCAAGGCTCATATATGTCGTATATGTCCTTTAACATTAAACAAGCGACGATTAAACAAGCGACGGCGCACGGGCGGTTGGCGAGGGTGCGAGAGCTGAACTGAGGTTCATTGACAGCAGAAAAGAATACAAAAAAAAAGCATTAAAAAGTATGACTCATTTAAAATGTCTTTGTAGATCTTAGTTGCACAATTTTGACCTAAAAAGCATCACGCTTTTCACTTGTAGACGTGTCTGTGTCCTGTTGCTGGGCGTTGAAGTGCAGAAATTGAGCATCCAATCGGTTGGACAATATATTACCTTCCTACCGACAGTAACGACGCTCCACCGCTATTTGATACGGATTGGGGGAAAAGATCGTTACGTACCGACCAAAGACTCGATGAGATCATCTCTAATGCACGACGCTCGGTCAGAATGTAAAACTTCAACATTTTTAAAGGATTCTTTTGATGTGCATGGTGTCAGACATTTATCACACAATCCCGGTGGTTTTGTGGCAAAGACATTTCTACCAATCTTTTATCAGATATAATCTGTTCTTGTGCGTAAAATCGACTAGTGGAATGGAACGTTTGGAGTGGACCGACAATGAACAAGATTTTCTCGGTAAAGACGAGCATGAATTATTCAGTAAAGCGCTCCAGCGTCCGTAATCCCGCCATTGTGTGCCTCCATCATTGCCATAGTGACCGCAGCTGCTTTACTGGCAATCACAGCTCAGCAGCCTCTCGCGCCTTACTATCGTTAGCTATGCAGAGACACAAACTGTAGACAGCTATGCTCACCAGAATACAAAGTGTATTCTAGTGAAAAACGATACAAAAACACATACTGATCCAATGTAATTGAGATGTTATGTCTAAAATATAGTTTTTATTGAATCATCTCATATTTTACTTTTCTACTAATGAATACGAGATTTTTCCCAAATCTGTCACCCCTGGATCCCTTTAACCTATATTTCACGGTTTAGTGCCAAAACAGACAGTGTCAGCAGCATTACTACTGACCGACAATCCTATTTTGAAGCGCTGATGCGTAACCTTCGTGTGGAACATATTGCACATCTGGAATGTCAGTTAGATTGCTGTTTTAAAAAAATCTAGTTCTTACCACGTGCAAACAACGATACCAAGAGCAATACCAAAAGGACCGGCATCACAGACAGTCTCCAGCATCTCGAACAAAGACCCATTTCGAATATGCTCATTCTTGCATGTAACGACAGCTAAGAAAAAAAAACTATCCCTTTAAATTTCGATGCGAATATAACTCCTAACGGCGTTTTCTCCAGTCTGTGTTATATTATATATCCTCTGAGCATCTTCATTTCTTCTTAGAGAGATTTCTTCCGCCGCGTTTGTGGACTTCCTCCTCCTAATTACAGTGTAATGGAATTTGGTCCCTTATGGTGCCATTGCCACTGAAAAACAGCCGCACAATAGTCCTCGCGCAAACACCGACGTACGCCCCTCTGAACATATGACAGCGCGCGCACGGACACGCCGGTAGCACTAAATTTAATTGGAACCCAGCACACACCTTGGAAACAGTGTGAATCGCTCCTAGAACCGGGATGCGATTCTTCCTAAACTCGCAGCCCGGATAGGGGAAAATGATTTCTGCTCCCACCAACTCCCCACCCCCTCTTCAACAAAACCCCTCCCCGAGCTGCTCTTACCCTTTTAATAAATATTCAACTCAGCCGAGGGAAATACAGCCTTATTATGTGCACCTATATTACACATATTAAAAAAACGAAGTTCCTGTTGCATGTTCTCGAGCATCAAAATAATGTTTATATGAAAATAAAATGCAGGATGAGATTGCATTTAATTCCACAACAAAAACCGTTAACATTCAAGGCTCGCTGAGCAAAGTTAACTCTAAATGGTTAAAATGGTTTGGCTAAACGCGGGCCAGGGCGCGGTGATTTACCATCTATTAAAATGACCCTTCATTAGAAACGAGAATAAAGTGACAAAACATGTTCACTTATAGTTACAACATAGTGCAGGTTGTTAACAGGCGGACGGTGTAAAACAAGCAGAATCGGACAATAAAGAAGGGGCGGCGCGAGAGGCGTGAGACCCACTCATCTGGATGCGGCGATGAATGCACGAGGGCCAGAGGTGTCGGTGGGGGTCGGCGGCATTCTTCCACAGAGGACCATTGTAAGAGAAAAAGCCGCAACAGGCGGTTTACCAGCGTCTTTTGTTGGTGGACGAGCGTGCGTAAGCGCGTCTGTGTGCGGCTTTACGCTAAATCGAAACAACATGAAATAAATAGGAACTGTACTAAGCATAAAGACTAAAGGCTGTTAAGAAAAGTTAATATATTAAGTTAATATATCGTATATTAAAGATCGACTGCACGCGTGTCTCAAGACTAAGAGCTCTTGGATTACACCGACGACAGGTACGGTAGCTACCCAGTTTCACGTGGCTGCACGAGGTACATCTAGCGAAATCTGAACAGCCGCCTTTTCACTTAAACCCGTCTAACAATATCAAATAATTTAATAAGTAAATAAACATAACCGTGATGACTACGGAGGCGGAGGAAGCGGTGCTCTTCTGTAGTCGCCAGTGCCTGACTTAACCACAGTCGAAGGGCAGGGGATAATTTAGACCCTTGTGTAACAGATCTGCACTCTTTCTGCAGAAAAGAAAACGGCAGGACAAAAACCGGCCAGGGAATGAGACGCACTACAAGAGCTAGAGATTTTCACATAAAAATGTAGATCTGTACACTGAAATAAAGAAAGTGTGCAATACGAAAGCCAGTGTGCCATAAAAATAAACATATCAAACTATAAAAGTTCACCGACGTCTTCTTTTGCCTGAAAGAAATATTGTGCATTGCATTTTAGAGCTGACACTTCCTATTCTGGGCCCATGAGCCAGACTTATTCTCCACTGTCGGCATACACTGAAAATGACTAGAATCTTAAAGAACACAAGACACAAGTTTTTTTTTTATATGTACTGTGACCTTTACAACACAGACTCTCACTAGTGCATATATACATACACACACTCACCCAACTCAAACATACAGTAATGAAACCGCACAGCCACAGCTCAAAACCACAGTAACGGACAAATACACAGAGCACTGCTGAGAGCCTGCTCACTTGGCCACAAAACAACAAAGGTTCCAAGTGTCCGAATCTTTAGGTACAATATGTGGCTTTTAAAGAAATTAAATAAAATAAAATTAAATTAAATTAATGACAAAAGTTCCAGTGAAACTGGCTGTAAATGGGGATTCCTGAGATGGAACCGGTGAGGATCAGTTCGTCTTTGCTGCATGTATTCAAGGATGATTCTTATTCGCTTCCATTGCCCAGCATCTTGTTTCCTGCATGTGTACATTCACACATTTCCCTGACAGCTTTCTTCTATGCCAGTCTGGAGGAAATAATTGCACCAGCTTTCTCCAAAACTGCAGCTCTTTAAGGGTTTCCCAAATGCACTATGGAATAACCATCATCGTTATGTGAAAGCTCATGGCTGGCTTCCCTCCCCCACACGGCGATGGTCTTCGTGGATCACCTCGGAGGTGGGAAGTCTGCTCCACACCAGTGTCGCTTGCTAGACATCCACACCCACAGCTGAAATTGCAGCGGAAATTTGAGAACAAAATCCAAGTTCATCATAGAAGCATTTAATGAGGCTTAGAAACAGGCCACGGCAGGGGATCCTATTAAAAATGTATGGCCGTGATTAGCCATGGGTGTGAAAGGTTAGGCTGCGGTTCTGATGAGTCTGAATGTTATGGAGAAATGGACCTGCTTGACTCATTCAGATCAGAGCTGGTTCAAATGTAAAAACTCTGCTTATATAAACACAGTGGAAAGTTACATTATATATTATTCTACAGTGTCTCCAAATGCTGCAGCTTTCAACAACCAGGAAACTACGGGTGCTTCTGAAAGACCAGTTAACCTTTTCTGGAGCACATCAAATTTACAAGAGCCCACAGTTCCAGACTCTCTGCTATTCTTGACAACAGAGGCCATCCAGGTTCACATCCAAACTACAATCATTACTAAACTGGCCTACTGCAACTCCCCTATTTGCTTATTGATTATAGTCGGCTGCTGGGCCCCACTTCCTCCCTGCGGTAGTGAGGATCAAATACAAAATGGGCTCACACCACCACTAAACTACACCACAGCCCAGTGCAGCAACTCCACTGTCTGGCTGCCTGACGTGCCCTTCCTTATGATCTAAACATGCTTGCAAGGCAAAATCTTGCTGCTTTAAATGTCCTTGTCCCCTTGTGGTAAAGTGAGCTTCCATTTCTGAGCTCCTTCTGTCATGGTCTTAATACCTCAAGCTGTTCCTTTGCTCAGTTCTGATGTACTTCCCAGCACTGCAGTGTGTATGCATATACAATTTTAGTAATACAAACATACAGAACGTTTAAGCACATCCTTACCCATTCACTTGCTAGGATGTTCGTGTTTGCTAAATGTCAGTGAGGCTGCTGCTCCTATTGTGCTATTGCCTTTGAATCAGGCTAGGAGAAGACTATTGTCTTTTCAGCTAGAAGTGCTTTCACATTCTCTGCGAAACACCTTCAGCCGTTTGCAGGATTTTGCAGGTCACAGTGGATAAGAAATTGTCAAATTACTAAATCTAAATTGTGTAGCTGCACACATTGTTGCATTAGAACTTCCTAAAAAGCATTTTATCCACAGCAAGGCTCAGTCTTTCCACATGTGAATATAAGAATTCCTACACCAAACATCAGCAATATAGATCCACCCAAACACATTCAGCTGAAATTTAAAGACACTATAAATGCATCTAAAATGCTAAAAATTGATACATGAAGGTCACATGCTAGCTATCAACAACAAACATTGTATTTGCACATTATCCAACCCTGTGCGCATGCAAACACACACATAGATTATGAATACCACATGTACACAAGAATGCAAAAACACAAATTTTATTTCAGTCTCTTTACTGGCATGGACACTCTACCCTCCAGTACGTTGCACCTGAAAGCAGCTACTGTCCTTCCCTCCTCTCAGCGCTCGTCCGTCTGGTCTCTGTTACCAAGGAGCCTGTGCTGAGCTGTACAGGCTGACTGTAGAGGTTGCAGCCTGATGTGCTGTCAACCAGAGCAGCACTAAGTTGTTTGTACACACCCCTCCTCCGTCCTTCCCTTTCCTGTTCCACTCACACAAACACACAAACACACTGCAGCACGCAGTACTAAACTCTCTTCTTCCACCCAGATTTGTCTGTCTGTCTTTGCCTGCATCAGTGGGCACACACCCGCTGTCTGTCTCTCTCAACTCACCTTGAATAAAGAGTAAGAATATTCCTGGCGTGACATAAATGCTAATGTAGGTCCTCATATATATCCCCATATGTGCACAAGAATAGCACTGGATCAACACGACCCCACTGCGGTAATTTACGCCTCTGCCCTGACATACAGCTCTGAGAGGAGGATGTTGCACAGGGCTTTCTGTACCACTTCATATCAAAATTATTATTTAATTAAAAAAAAAAAAAAAAAAAGATTTACACTTTACGTAGCTGTAACAATGATTTAAAGAATACAGGAATTTCAGGTTGTAGTTTTGGAGAACAACCATTTATATCATGGAAACAGACCACAGCAAGCCACCAGAATAACTGTCAGATATACACAGCCAGTGGTGATGGAGAGATGCTCAAATCATCTACTTAAAGGCATTCAGCGATTTGGCAGGGGGTGGCGGTGGGTCAATCACAGAGACAGATGAGATAGAATGCATAAGAACACGTGAGAGAATGAGAGAGCAAGAGAGAGAGAGACAGAACAGAGGAAAAGAGAGAGAGAGAAAGATCATGGGGTGGTGGGGCTAAGGAGAAAAATACTTAGAAAAATTAAGGACAATAGAATGGAGACAGAACGGTGACTGGGAATAAGAGCGTGTGGATCTCATTTGCATGCGTGAGGTAAGGTCATGAGGTACAGTGATGAGGTACGGTGATGAGGTTCACCCTGCGCTTCTGGTTGCAGAGCAGCGGGACAGCTGGTGGTGCAGTGGTGGGTAAAACCTCCACCCAAAGTCCTATGAATAATGCAGAGCCGTGTGACCAGTGAGTGAACAGCGGCAGTGTTGAGGCGTGCTAAATTCTCCCAAAGCCTGGCCCACTGTCAGCACGGAACACAGAAAGAACAAGAGCCTTCTGAGATCTCTGATCACTCTCAAACAGCCGAGGCAGCCGAGCACACACGCCACGTGTGTACTGTACCAAATATACACAGCCACTCTGCACATTCACAAACATCATGGGACAAATTAAGCAGGACTTCATCCGGCCGTCCAGACGAGTCGGTGCAGATGTTGGTGATGGCGTACTCCAGTCTGTGTCTGCCTGTGCTTAATTCCAGCAAGGCAGAAGCAGCAAACCTATGAAAAGCAAGATGAAGCCTTCTGCTCCTGGCAACCCAGGAGCTCCCAGCATTTGTGGATTCAACTCTTCAAGTGTAGCTATGATGCTTCAGGGCTTAAAGACAAAGACGGTATGTTTTTTCAACAAATTAAGAACAAAATTAAACATGGGGAGGAGATCTGTTCTAAGATCTGTAGTGTCTAGAAAGGACAGAACTTGCATGAAGAAATATTCTAGAAATGATTCTAGTTGACTGCTGTCCTAATAAAAACCATACTGAACTTATCTAGAATCATTCCAAGCATTGGCAAGTAGTCTGTGAATAGCAGACATTTCTCAGCTATTGCAGTTCTTTCCTTAGTGGAGAATGGAATCTGACTGCGATATTTAATTGACTGAAAGACACCTGAAATAACAACTTCTTATCAAATCTGCATCAAGGCTTTACTGCATACAAGATATTCTGGGGTTGTTTAAGCCGAAAGTGTACTTCCAGACTATCTGGATCGCTGGTATATTTAGTCAGTGGATAGGGGTATATGAGTGAGAGTTAGAGATGTTATTTGTTTTATATGAGTAAGGATTGGGGTGGGGTCTTTAACACATCTGTCCCTGGGCAGATAGTGGCCTATTTCTGAGGACATCATTCTTAATGAGTGATTTTACTATAGCACCAGCCTGTCAAGCCTGTCAAACCAATACAAAGACGACGAGAGGATAATGCACAAGACAGTGGGAGCTATTCTACTGGACAAGTCTCCACAGCTCTGCAGTTTCACAGACCTACAGAATAACCAAAATGGAAAAAAGTTGTGTGAAAAACACTTTGGTCTTCATTCTGTAGTTGCCCAGTCCTGTAGATCTGGTGCCAACACCACCAAGGTCATGGGTTCAATTTCTAGAGAGTACACAGGCTGTCTACTGATATGTGCATGTAAGTTGCTCTGGATAATGGCATATGCCAAATGCTGCAAACGTAAATGTCAGGTCACTCAAGTGTCCCAGTTTTGTGTACTTGAATTGCATAACATCTCTCGTTGGATAACGACGAGCTAACCAAAAACAGACTTGCACAGATGCAGCAGGACTGATCCAAATATCCTTTCCATAGCCGAAAGAGTTCACAACAAATCACAACAAATCACAGCCAAGGGAGGAGACCAGACAACGAGCCTCCAACATCCGAACACTGCCTGCTTATTCCAAAAAAATAAAAGGACTTGTTTAGGGAAAAGCTCTCCTTTGGACAGTACTGATCTGGAATCAGCTCCTGTATGCAGTGGAACACAGGCAGAAGGCAGAAAAAAAAAAAGAAGTGTCCAAGACCAGTGTTCTGGGTGTGCTTTGGAGAGGAGTGCAGCACCCTGTTTCCAGCCAGTGAAAGATGTAGCTCCAAAAATCTGGACACTGGGGTTTTAATCTGTGCATGTAAGGAAAAAACATAACAGAAGCATCATCCCATGTACACCTTTACAAACATTTCCATTTATTAGGAGAAGGAAGAGGAAAAGAGTCACCTCTCACACTCAACAAAAAGCCAATATGCTGCCTCATCCAATATATCGCATGCAAGTGTAGACGTGCTGGGAACGGCGGTGTCTGTGCATGCATGTGCGAGGGCTCAGTGAGTGAGTGAGCCAGCTCATTCTTGCAGCTGTGGGGTGTTGGGGGCAGAACACAGAAGTCAACTACAAGAACCCAAACGCAGTGATTTATCAGCATCTTCTTTCGCATGGACTTAGTAACTTCCCCACAACAGGAAGAGCCCATTGGCACCAATCAGACTTACGCAGGAGTCATTTAAATCAGATGTCAAGAAGTTACAGGAGTGAATGCAGGGTAGTAATTGGAACAGGCAGTTCAGTCAGCTCAGCCAGGGTCAGCTGGAGTCCACTGCACCTGCCAGCAACAACACACCACAGAAGACGCGCGTCATCCTAGTTGGAATCATGATAATATTAGGAGCTCAGGGTCTAAAGGGTTTTTCTCTGTGGAAAAGAAAGAAAATTGCCTCTGTCGCACCCTGTGATTAAAAAAAAACACCCCAGACATTTAAAACCAGATGTGTTGTACTTTTTTTTTTTCTCCCCTGCATCACTGGATACTCTGAATCGTTAAGTAGTCGAAATATGAGTATAACTACGTACAAGCTAAAGCTACCGCCAATTAAATGACGTCAGTAGCACTGGCTAACTAAATTATGGCAGCTAACGGACAACTACAACCTAAATAGACAGTGGACAAACTACACTAACAAGAGAGCTTGCTAATCTCATGTCAGATCAATGTGCAGTAATTTGCTTATTTGCAGCAAACAAATTTTTCGACTCTAGTGTCATAATTCAAAGAATACAACGATATATTTGAGAAAATTGTACAGTGTATAAAGCATTGGATTTGGAACATTTGTTTACCACTTGCTGCAATAGGAGATATTTAAAAACTCCATTAATGTTTGTGTTCATTAAAATAATAATAAGTAGTACCATATATGGGCACAAGAGCAATGAAGACAGAAGGACAAAACAATGAGCATATTCTGTGATTCAGAGAAACAGCAGTGTTTTCAGAGAAGCAAGCCATGGCCAAACTCGCATGTTGTACTGACAGTGCACCACACAATATTCATTCATGAACAGTGTAGTGCTACAGACAATTTAAAACGTACTATAAACTCTAGCTATTTGAGCTTGGGAAGCAAAGGTCAAAATCTTTTTGCCCTGTGTTATGCACATGTTGAACAATTTAGTTTAATGCTGAGTTAATGTTTTTAGAATTTCTCCATTACATATGGTTTTTAAGTATGTACATTTTACATGTGTGTGGGTTTTTCCTATATTTGGGCTTAGAATGATGCCTCTTCAGTGTCCAGCAGTAGTCTGCCAACAATGAGGGGCTCTATTTTCATGCTGAAACAGAAAAAATGCAATGGATATATTCTGAAAACATATTTAGATTTGGCACGGAAAAACTCAATATTAACATGAATCCAAGTTCAATGGAAAACATCGACTGAACACACACCAATCAATCCCCCCACCGCACCGCTCGTAGTGGGTTTCAGTGTGCAGACTCAGTCCAGTGGCTCTGTCCCAAATCTGTCCTTTTCGGTGAATGAGACTGTCAGTAGAAGGTCCCTGCTGTGCCAGTGTGTCCACTCATATACTCACACCTCAGTCCACACACAACATGAAAACAGCACAGAACCACAGAGCTGGTGATTCTGATCCGTCAGCAACTCGGAAAAACAGACAATTCTGGGAATAACCAACGGCTGCTGGGCCTGTGGCAGCTCAGTCGTTATCACGGCAGGCCCGCGTGAGGAAGCGGCTCCGCTGCTGGCTGAGGTGAACACAGAGCCCCTTGTTAATGACACTAACTGCACCCTGCACAGACCAGCTGGAGCCTTTGCTCAGGCACAGAACGTAACCACACAAACCGGCTCCACGCGTTGAGCTGTGCAAGCTGTTTCCATGGAAACACGCTCAGAGAAGCAAGTCGAGATGGCTCAGTCAGGGATGTGTCCAGCAGGGAGCAACGCTACAGTTGACTTCACAACCTGCGTGGCTAATAGATATTCTCTTTGACAAGTGCACGCATACAGACATGCTCACACACACACACTCCGTGAACCATGAGCCTTCTGCAAATCACGTACAACAAATGTTATGTTTAATATTTTACATTTGTACAATATGGCACTGATTTCTTTCAATCGGGTGCATTTCATCACCATTAAAAAAGGATGTGCAACAAACTCAGTCCCCAAATCCATGTTTGGGTCTTTACCTTCACGCTTCTCCCTGAAAACATGGCAAGGTTGCTCTGAGAGGACCACAGCACAGTTTTAATGGAGGCGGGAGGGTGACAGTGAGGTGAAGAGGAGGAGAGGGAAAAGAACGAGTGGGAGGGAGAATGTACACGAACATGCGAGCAAAGAGGAAGCGGTCCAGCAGAGGGTGCAACACATGGAGCAGACAAAAACGAAAAAAAAAACAGGCTGACTTGGGAGACAAAACCAAGGCTTGAAAGAGGCACACTAGCTAACGGTGAGGGGGTTACCGTGGTCACATCCTACAGCAGAATCAGCTGAGATTCTGAAATGGGGTTAATTAGGAAACACCACACACTTCCAACATCCACCAAACGCCTCAGCTTTCTAAAGGCGTCTCCAAGTTGGTAAAAACACAAGGAAAACCAAATAAGGAAGCACACAGACAGCAGCAGCTACCCGGGAGAGTTCTGTTTAAACACAAACTCCCAGCGCACTTGGTTTCGTACCAGCGCAAGGGTGAATTGGCTCTCAATGAGAGTGAGTTTATGGAGTGGAACAGTATCCATTAGAGATGGGAAGGACCCCAAGTTCTACTAAAATCGGTGGTTGTGCTGTTACCTAAACACAAGCTTTACCTTCCACTGCCTGCTGTGGCGTCATTAGCAAGACCCTTATCTCGACTAATCTTAGAGAGAGAGAGCAGGGAAAACCCATCCACTGCACAGGAATGGATGGAAATCAGTACCATAAACCATCCTATCTAGCATCTTAAGTGAGAGTTAATAGTGCAGTAAACTGACTAGATAAATAAAATTAATAAAAAAAAAATATATATTTTATCACATGGTAACAGGACAGATTTACTCAGACCAGGGTAGATTGAAAGATTTTTCATGGATTAGACACACACAAATGATTAAGAATAATTATTTTATTTATAAACGTTTTTGGAAATGTTTATCTAATCGTCATCTAGTAGTGTAACTCAAGTTTTTGACATGGAATTGATGGAATACCCTTTCCTGATAATGCTGCCAGCCAGTAGCCCCATACAGAACTTGATCCATTAAAAAGACCCACAGCAGAATCAACCAAGTTTAAAGAGTTTGCTGGGAGCACAATGGGAATGCAGGAAAATGACTGTGAAAGAAAGCTACCTCTGGCTATTACTGAACTAGTGGTTATATACTGTAGTCATGAGCTGCACATTGAG
Organism: Electrophorus electricus; assembly: GCF_041902795.1. Classification (NCBI taxonomy): domain Eukaryota; kingdom Metazoa; phylum Chordata; class Actinopteri; order Gymnotiformes; family Gymnotidae; genus Electrophorus; species Electrophorus electricus. Next base: position 33,885,368 of record NC_137497.1, on the reverse strand, counting down.
ACGAGGCTGATGAAATAAAAAAAAGAGGGTCCTTGAACAATATCGAGCCCATCTGGCCATAAGGACACACTTAACTCCTGCTGTACTGTGCAGAGAAGCTCTCTGCTGGGGAAATGCACTCCATGCCAGATTACTCTGCATGATGAGCAAAATTGCACTTTTTTTTTTTTTTTTTTAACAAAAGGACCTCATGATCTTGGTTTGTAACTTACATGCTTAGCAGCTGGAAACCAGGGGACAAATTAGCAATCAAGCGGCTTTTAGCTATATGACTGAAATGGAGAAATTGGAGCTTCAAATCAATGACGGTGCCCTTGTTTATGAAGTGGTATTTGTTGAATCAAGTAATCAGAACAGAAGCAGCAATGACATCATGGGACAACAAAGCACAGGAAATCATCCATACAAAACAAAAACCGACACCATTTTATTTGACAGTGTTTGGGTCTCAGTACCAATGTGCAGGTTAAAAAAAGTAAAAGCTACAAACTTCCATGAGCAATGATAGCTGAGTCTACACAAACTTTATTTTCTTAAAAATACATTACCTTAAAATAACAATAAGCAATAAAGGATATATAGGGGTTAACTCCTGTTGTAAGATATACAGCCCAGAATTTTTTGAAACATGTATGTCTATGTGTATGTGTGTATGTGTGCGTGCATGCGTGTGTAGTGTAGAGTAAAAGATTAGGCAAGGTGTTTGAGCGTGGGGCATGGATCACCTGAGCAAAAGGAGGACCAAAAGCCTCCACACAGCAGTAATGCAGCAGTCATATGGGCAGATCAGAGAGGAAGAGAAAGAGAGAGAGAGAGAGAGAGAGAGAGAGAGAGAGGTAGTAGAAAGAGGTAGAGTGAGGCAGGGCAGCTACATTGTGAGCACCTAAAGGAGGAACACTAAGGGCCAGCTACTAAACAAGCATCGAACCATCCTCCCATCAGCACTGCTTCAGGTGCGTGTTAAGAGTACTTCTGCACGGTAGCTAAAGCAAACCAGAGAGAGAGTATGGGCACTTTTCTACAACACCTTACTGGGTTGTGGTGTGTTTCTGCACTCTGCATGACCCTGGCTCAGATCTTTACAGAGTGCTGAAGTGTGTGTGTGTGCGCGCGCGCGTGTGTGTGTGAGAGAGAGAGATATATATCTGCTCTCCAGACCTCATTGCTCTGTGCTCTGGCCAAAGCGTTACGGGGTAAAGAGCAGGTGACCAAGCGGAGTATCATAAAACACCTCTCACTCTACACAGTAAAACTGTTGCCTTATAAAGCTATGGAAAGACAGACACACACACACACACACACACACACACACACACACACACAGGTCCAGAATACTATTGGAGAGGTAGATTCTCAAAGATAAGGGAAGAAGGGAAGCTCCACTGGACTGCCAACAGAGACCTGCTCTACATGCTTGCTTTACCCCAGCCCCAGCCCTGGAAGATCTACAGCAGGGGAGCAGAGCTGCTTGCTGGCTCATTGCTACAGTGTGATTCTGAAGAGGGAGCTCAGAGGGTGAGAACAGGGTGTTAGTAGGAACAGGGTGTCAAGTAAGTCAGTAGGTTTAAGCTCTTCACGCACACCCACTCCGAGACCCCTGTCTCCCCCTCTGGACGTCTAGCTTACATAGATTAAACACAATATACACATTTAAGGGTCCACCACTCACATTACAGGGAAGAGCCATACGCAAGCCGCCGTGTACCTCTGTGGAGCAAAGCCAAACACGAGTGTGTAAATAGCTCCGCTCTCTACAGCAGCGCCCCTTACTGGCCAGACAGGGAACCGGAAGGCTGAATTTAAGTGTGAAGACAGGATGCACAGAAGAGGCAGTATTTCTGACTCTGTACCCACAACAAAGAGTGTTTGTGGGTGAGGTGAAACTGAAGGATTTTGAAGGAGAAAGCCTAAGGCAATCAGTAGAGAGTTAAGAGAGTGGGGTAATATTGAAATAGATTAACTGTCTCAAATTCAAGTGTTTTAGTGAACGTGTGTGTATGTGGATGTGTGTGTGTGTGTGTGTGCGTGTGTGTGGAAAGGGGGAGTGGGGGGGAGAAGGATTAGTTCTCGGCTGGACGTGTGGGGAGTGAAGATGCCGGAGCTGGTGGCATCCCATCAGGCTGTACAGGAGGTGGTGGAGGACCAGGATCTGTATCAGTAGATAAGCATGAAAAAAAGTTACAACACCTAGTTAATTTACCCATTAAAAAAAAGACTTAGCAAAGTTCCAAACTGCATGCGATGAGGCACACATTTCATGTTTCCTCCATGCATATGAAGCATCACTCTAAATGTAGCTATCCTTTCTGGGATGCACACATGTACAGAGCAAGAGAGAAGCACAGTAGATACTCACACATGCCATTGGGGGCTCCAGGGTGTCTGGGGCCCATCATAGTGGGCATGCCCCCTGGAGGAGGTCCCACAGGTCCTGGCATCATGCGGCCAGGCATGGGCTGACCCGGTCCAACCATCGGTCCTACACACACACACACACACACACACACACACACACTTATAAAAGAACTCTGTGTTCCAAGAGTGCAAGGCTGGCACTCTCACACTGAGATGGATAATTAACATGCATGTCTAATTATTAGTGTCTGAGTCATAACTGCTTCATCATCCCCAAGGACTTTGCTGTGACGGCTGAAGAACCCTCCACCCTCCAAATTAAAACAAAGACTTTACACAGAAGCACATCCTCAGTCCCTCACCCCACATGCCGGGTTTATGGGTGCTGACCTGTCTGTGGTGGGTGGTGGGGTCCCATGGGGTGGTGCATGGGGGGGTACCCAGCACCTGGAAGACCGGGGTGACCGGGGTGACCGGGATGGCCAGGATGCATTCCTGGCAGGGGTCCGTGGGGAGGCGGGACGTGGGGTGGGGGCCCGTGTGGAGTGGGGGGAGGAGCCCCGTGATGCACGGCGCCGCCCTGCTGGGCTGCTGCGGCCGCGGCCTGCTGCTCCATCTGCTGCCGAGCCTTCATCTCCGCATACTTCAGTTGCTCCATGTGGAACGCCTGCCTCTCCGTCAGCAGCTGCTGCCGCTGCAGCTCCAGCTGGAGAACACAGGAGATGGATTTCATACAGCAGTTCGCAATGGGACTAAATACACAGGCAGTGTGGTTCCTATTGCCTATGAGGACCTGTGCTGCATGCAGACACGTAGGACCTCCTATGCTGGTGCTGATTGGTGTGGTTTAGCATTTAGACATTACCAGAAAGAGGATCTACAGCCTCCTGCCCGGTGCCAAACAGTGTACACACAGCACCTCGAACGCTGCCCTCTGCTGGCAGACAGGCTGCAGGACAATGCTGGGCAGGGTTATATAAAGACATTCTTTATGCACTAATTGCAGTTACTAAACTGGGTCGTCGTCTCCATCTGTGATTCCTCGCTAACCTGCCCTGTACTACACAGTCATGTCCCATGTCTGAGGTTAGCTGCTCACGAGAGAACGCAGTGAAACCAGACCAGTGCTCACAATTATGAACAAGTCCTGGTGTCGCAGATCACATACAGAGTGGGAAGGGAGAACACAACACCAAATCTTTCTTACTTGTGTCACATCTGATGTGTTTAGGCACAGATTGAGTGCAAGACAAAAGGGGCGAGATGCTCACCGCCTCTTTCTCCCGGTCCATGATGGTCTCCAGCTCCTCAAAGTGACGGAGCTTAATCTCCAGCTTCTTCATCTGAGTCTCTACCAGCAGGGCCACCAGGGACTTGATCTTCCTCTCCTCTACAGCAGCCAAGTGCTGGAGGAGAGAGGGAGAGAGCGAGAAAGAAAGAAATGAATAGAAATATCATCTAATGGCTTGTGGGGATATGACATGAACAGACCACCTTCTGAAAAAGTATACAGGTTGAACAAAAGGGCACAAAAGCTGTGTGTGTGTGTGTGTGTGTGTGTGTGTGTGTGTGTGTGTGTGTGTGTGTACCTTAGCCTTGGTAGCAGCAGAGGCGAGTGCAGCAGCTGCGGCGGTGGCGATATTGCCCTCGCCCACGTCCAGCTCCAGTTTCTTGAGGTCCTGCTGCTGAGGCTGCACCTCCTCCCCCTCCTTCCCCTCCGCAGACACCTCCATCGCCTCCTCATCTTTGTCTGAAAACAGACCATCTTAAGGGTAAAGGAACACTAATGAGTAGATGGAAGCCGTTCCTGCTTTATCCAGGCCATGCCTGGATAGTGCGGCCAGCTGCACTAGCATTCCACAGCCACGGTGGCAGAAGCCGTGCCACAGCGAGCAGCGAGAGTCCAGCCTACTGACAGGCCCAAAGCATCATGGGCTTCACACCAACTCTAGTGAGATTATGGTCATCTGACTGGCTTAGGCATGCCACATGCCACTATGCACTGATGGAGCACAGAGGTGCTTTTTCAAAAAGACGTGATAGCTTTGCTGTTTTCATTTCATGGTAAACTAAGCTTGGGGGGGGGGGGGGGGATCTGAAGAAATGAGAGAGGAACAAGTTTGGCCCTGCGCTGTGAGCATGCGTGTGGGCGCGTGCCGCATGCTAGGGAACGGGTAGTATAGCACGACTGAAATCATGCCACCATGACCCTGCATATTTCTCTTAATGCACAGAATAATCTCTGCATCTAGTTGACATTGCACACCAAGAGAGGGTAGTGTGCACGGGAAGGGTACCTGCTGCCTTTGCCTCCCCTCCTTCATTCTCCTCTTCCTCACGCTCAGCCTTTTCAGTCGTCTCGCTCTTCAGCTTTTCTCCCTCTGCCGGTTTCTCTGTTGCCTCGCTGGCCTTCTCCGCCTCATCCTTCAACTCCGCCTGAAACAACACGTATATATACACACACACACACAGCAAACTAATTCAGACTTTCCTTTGTTATATTCTTTTTTTAAAACGTTTCAAATTCTGACATGACAATATAAAAACACAGGAGCTCCATGTGAGCGGTTGGAGAGGCCAAGCCTGCAGGAGGAGAGCCCTTCTCACCTTCTCTGCCTGCTGAGCCTCTGGGTCTGTGTCCATCTTCTCAGCCTCTGCTGGTTCTGGGAGGGGGGAACAAGAAGAATTGATACCATTACTGAAAACTGAAAGCTTGTTCAGAGAGGAACACACGCACTCCATCTCAGTCACAGGGCGGCTTTGGGATTTCCATTACTGAGGTGCATATCCCTCTCAGCTACATCTCCCTGGTGTGATACACGAGCAAATTATCACAAAGATTCCCTTAGTAGAACCTGGATTTCTTCAAGAAAACAGAATTGCTTCACATGGTGTGCGTGTGTGTGTGTGTGTGTGTGTGTGTGTGTATAGCAAAATGCAGTAAAGTAATTGAACAGCTGTGTTTGGGGCTACTGGAGCACCAGTGGTAATAGTAAATGTATTAGTAATATACATGTGCTTGTGTGTATGAGAAAGACAGACAGCGTGAGAGAGAGAGAGAGCACAGAGGGAGAACTGCCTGCAGTGGAGCAGTCCTCAACATCAGTTGACCCAGTTTCAGCAGCACCACCCGCAGCCCGTCTGCCAATAAAGTGCTAATTCAAATGGGCCAGCCACACGCACGCACGCGTCCCCTCTTATCCATCCAGCCCCACAGGTGGTGCTTTTTGTTGCTGACATATTGAGAGAAGACTCCAAGTTTTCTGGGAGGCACCATTTCTTAGGGCGTTCTCACATTTTTTGTGAATGCCGGCGCCTGCACCCTGGACGGATTCTGGGCTTGTTTGGGGGGAGGGGATTAGCATCACTGGTTTGCCTTCACACAGTTGTCATGTAATTCCAGAAATTAACCTCCACCTGGCTCAGACGCAATCTCTTCTACTCATGAAGGCCTCTAATGTGCTGCGAAGGTGAATCAGCCACATTTGGGAACCAAAATCCCTGCCATAAACACAGCACTATGAGTGAATGTGGGTGAGTCTGAGGCTAGCATGCATGCGTGCGCATGCTCAGGTGTGTGAGGCTAGTGTGCGAAGGCACGTGAGGCTGCACGGGCGTGTAATTACCCGTTTTGTCGGGCTCGTCGGGTGCAGTGCCAGCGATCCCGCTGCTCTCCAGGCCGTAGGAGGGGTCCACCTTCCCCGTGCTCCGCGCCGCCTCCTGAACCTTCTTCACATGAGCCTCCACCAGCTCCGCCGGGACTTCCTCACGCACGCGGGAAAACTCCTCTACACCGCAAGATACGTGGACGCACACGTGAATAAACAAGCACAATGGTGCTGCTCCTATGTTAGCCTAACGACATCAGAGTGCACCTGTCCTTTACTGTTGTAACATACCTATTAGATGAACATGTCAGATAAAGTCTTGAGTGGTTCTACATTAAGGCAGGAGGGGGGGGAGGCACGTATGCTCACCCAGAGCAGCCTTAGCGGCGGCTGCAGCCACTCGGGGGTCCACCACCGAGGCGAGGAAGGCCACGGTGCTCATGACGGGGTTTCCCGACTGGCTGAATGGGATTGGCTGGTAGGCCAGGGGTCCGAGTGCCACCTCTGGGCTCTCCAGGTATGGGTCCTCAATGGGCAGCCGCAGGAAGTGCAGGATGCACTCATCCTGTGTGCGGCTGCCCACGTGCTCCGAGACCTTGTTCCAGTCATCCTTGTACATCTCCAAGGCCTGCGGCAGTCAGAGCAAAGCACAGAGAGCCAATCACACCACGACACCTGGCTAATGTCCCATTCAGGGTCAAACCTAGCTTAGGACTCAAAGCCCGTGTACTACGATTATACAACAGCTCCAAACATGTCTGAGGGGTAATCGGAGACTTTAGAGTCTTGTCTTTAGAGTCTTGTCTTGTCTTGAAAGCTTTAGCTTTGTTGGGAGCTATGATGAGAGAAAAACAAAGACAGAACAAGGAAAACCTCTAAACATGGGTTGTGCAGCAAGGTTTTCCAAGAACAGGAGAGAGAAATGCTGTGGTGAAACTAAAATTAGAAGAACCTAGTTTAACATTATTATTAAAAGGAATGCAACTGATACTTCAGTAATCAGGTTTTAGTTCATTTCAGGAGCAGTCACCTCATTCTCCACATCAGGACAATTTCATTATGAAATGAAAATGAATCTGATTCCAGGAGAACATTGTGTAAAAAGATTTGAACAGAAAACTGAACTTCTGCCTCCTGTAATTGGTCAGTGGTCTCACCTCCAACAGTAACAGAGTTTCTTGCTCAGTCCACTCCCTTGTACCCTTGCTCTGGAATTGACACAGTTGCAAACAAGCATGCACGCACACGCACACGCACACGCACACATGCACGCACACACACACACACACACACACACACACACACACACACACACGTACGTTAAAACCACCTTAAAAAATAAAGTTGTAGCCTAGAAAGATGACTTACTAACACACCTTTAGGCTGCAGTGTGCCTGCAGTGTCCTGAGGAAGCTGCTCACCTTGGAGTTTTTCTTTGAGTACACGTCAGTCCGCAAGCCAAAGTTCTGCAGGTCCGAGGGCTTGTCTTTGCTCTTCTCTGGGAAGTTCAGCATCTGTTGAGCAGAGGGAATCTGGCAGACAGCAAGAAAGTTTTGGTCATGATTGTTGATCAGGAAAAGTCATCAAAACATCAAGGCCTTAATGAAAGTCTTTACTTAATTATTACCCATCTAAATTGAAGGATCAGTGTAAAACTCCGGTCTTATCGGATTTCATGTATAACAGCATTAAAACCATTAAATCATTTGGATAGTGATCACACAATTTTACATAGAACAGAAGGGGAGTTGTTCTTCCACAGACCTGCGGGGGGCGGTGGTGTAGAGGCACAAGGCCAGAGGGAGTGTCTGCCAGCACATTGAAGTGGGGTGTGGGTGGGGGCCCCATGGGTAGTGGCCTGCTCTCTGCATCCACCTGGTAGTTAATGAGGCCCCACTGCTCCAGAAACGCATGCACCCTGACAGACAGACAACACAGTGCCAGTCACTGACATTCACAAGCACACTACTGTGTGCTTATAAATATATATAAATATGGGGTTAGAGACAAAAGGCCATCTATTGCCACAAACAGTTAGTGTTGACCACAGTTCCATCTGTGCTCTGACCGCTGCCAGGATATTTGACAATTTTTGCATAGCCGCAGGTCGCACATTTACACATATAAAAAACACCCATTATGGCTAGTGAACACAGGTAGAAGGCAGGTGATTCTAAAGAAGAGGTTGAGAGTGAACATCATGAGCTAACGTTTGCCTTTTAGGATTTCTGCATTAGATAGCTTGCCCACCATTTTATAGCAAAGCAAAAAATTTGCGAGTACCTCATCACGGCACACACATCTCCAGTGAGGTTGCGTCTGCAGGAAGTAGATGTCAGATACTCCTGAGGATTCAGCCGGTAGGTATCAATCATGAAGTTACGATATGCCAGATATCTGAGCAGAGAATGGAAACAGCAGTCAGAGAAAATACACAGCTAAGAGTTTAAAGAGAGACATCACAGAAAAGTAAAAATATGATAGCTGCACAAGAAGGAACATTAAAGGAGAAGGTATCAGTGTCCAATAATAAAAATATTTAGGGTTTATATATTTGTTACCACCCGGTTGAACTTAAAAGTACCACTTGGTCGTATCATGCAGCTTACCCACTTGTGTGAACTTACATCTCTGGAGATTTCGACTTATTCTTGCCGTTGAAGAACTCTGGCAGAGCGCGCCTCTCTATCTCATGAATGCTAGAACAAGAAAAACAAAGACACACGTGACTCAGCACCGGTGGAGTGGAATGCTCTCAAATCCCTCAGATGTAGGGCTGGACCCCAGTTACATTTTACAAGCTTTTTTGGGTTTCCAAACATGAATGCATGTCCTTATTATTTGAACTGTTCAGCACATATTTAAATTAAATCAGAACACACTCCAATACACCATGAACAGACCAACAATAATTGCACTGCAGCTCTGATGTTATATAAACACACAAACACGTGACAAGGGAAGCTCTTACGAGTTGTAGTCGAACCAGGCCGAGTAGCTAGGAATGATAATGTGATGGGTTTGCTCGGTTACGTTATCCTCGCCAGAGTCCATGAGACGGTTCACGTCCATTTTACCCTGGTCCTCATCGTCCTGTCAATCACATACACACAGGCAACCGTTCACACCAAAACCCTCCAGTCAACTCTAATTGAACTGCAGGTCAGTTAAAAGTGATCAGATTATTGCACAGATTATTGAAGCAGCAGCTCAGAGAACACAAACCATGATAACCATGTGACAACGAAACACCAAAACCACAAAGCAGCAACTCACTGTGCACGCTGCTCTTCCTGACTCATTTTAATGGACTAAACCAGAAACACACAACCAGTCCTACACAGAATGCATGTCAGCAAAACTGAGTCTACACGTCAATCTAGCTGCAAGAGAGCTGGGTATCTTGCGTTTGAAATAAGACACCACCCTCCCAGATCTACTAAAAGAGAACCCAAGCAAAGCCCTCACATCTCTTACCTTGCCCCCAGACGTGACTGACCCATCTTCCTGCTCATCTAAGGGAGAGAGGAACATGTCAGCATTCATCAGATCAAGCACCATTTACTAATCATCAAACAGGAAGTAGCACCCTGTAGACAGAGGGCACTCTTACCCAGATCAGCTACTGTCCCTCCCTTCACTGGGGCATTCTCGCTGTCTTTCTTCTGATTGACTGCAAGCAGGAAAATGGCAAATGTCAACAAGTAATTGGAGGGGGTAAATAAGGAGGGCACATAGTCACGTGCAACACAACACTGACACGCTGCCAAGGCTCACTACCACCACCACCCAGATCAAAGATGAATACTGTTAAACCTAGAGCTGCTTCCACACTAGTGTTGGGCACCTCTTTTTAGAAGGGATGCCCTGTGTTTCACCTCATCTTGTGACTAAAAAGATGAACAGGAAGACTCTAGGCCAAATCAAAAGTAAACCTCTTGCACCGATATAAAATTAAACCGCTTGGCTAAAACTTCGACCCGATCACTCCTTAAGTTAACAATCATTAACCCTGAAAAGAACAAATAAATCAACAACCATTCCCCCTCGAAAGACAATATTGCTTGAACATATGAAATCCACGCACATCTCCCCTGGTACCAGGCAAATATGAGGGCATTACAAGCAAACAAGCAAAACAGCAACACAGTAATTCCTACAAAATTCCACAGTAATTCCTATAAGACAAAAGCAGGACAGTTGAAAGGAGTCTAGAGCATGCAGATAGCCCCCATAATAAATCACTTGAGTACCTGTCTGTACTAACAACGTTGTTTGATTTTTTTTCCTTCATTGATTACATTAGTTAAAAAAAAGAAAAAGCCACATGCACCCATGCTCTCGTTTGAACACAGGTGCATGAAAACGTCAATTAAAACAAAATCTTACCGCTTAAGTTGGTTCCATGATTTTAACAAGCTTCAGAATGAATTAACGTACACATGCAATGTAAATTTAAATGAGGCATATGGATGCATGCATGTGTCTATGCATGAGCAACCATGCAACGGTGATGTGCTCACCGTTCTTTGGCAGCGAGACCTCTTCCATGCCTGGCACAGGTGACGGGTCCTCCATGTCCTTGGTGAGGTCTTCATCCTGTTCGTCATCCTCGCGATGACCACGCCGCTTCCAGTGGGGCCCTGGGTTCCTGCAAACCCCAGTGCAAAAGATGAGTGTGTCAACCTGAATCCTACACTAATCATATCCATTTGAAACTAAGCTGGAGACGAGCCTAGATCCACTTGAAAGCCAACGGACCAAAAACCTTTAGAACAGGAGGAGAACTGGGTCCAACATGAAGATGCAGTTTACAGTTAGTCGTTTCATGTGTCGAGTATTGGGATTGCATCCAGATAGGTCAGCCACAAAAGGTAGGAGAAGCATTAAATACAGATGTAACCCTGTCATTCTCTCTGAGCCACAAACAGTGGCCCCCCCAGTGTGCCCCCACAGTGCCACACTATGTAACCATCCTAGAACCACCTCAAAAGTGGAAACAGCAGTTTCCGTCTTCCCTTACCTTTAGGAAAACAACAAACACAGACAAAATTGCATCTATGGAAGTGGCCATCATTGTTTGTTTATTTATAGTGAAACAAGAAAAAACAAACAAACAATCAATAGCAATCAGATTTTAAGCTGGCTAACCAGATATGCATAAATACATGTGGTTAAAATCTTATCATACACAATCCAGATACTCAAGACCCATTAAACGAGTAAGTGTAAACAGGGCCCCAACTCGGTTCACTGCAGGTCTCTGAAAGCCACTGTGACTAAGTGGCCTTGAAGTAAACGAGCAATGTCAACATTAAAAAGATAAAAGGACCTGACTGAACAGGCTGAACCTAATGGTAAGTGAGCATGTGGAAAAGGCCACAGCGAGCAGCACAGGTTTCCTGCAGCAGCACGCTGGTGTGCGGGTTAATTACCCTTTTTTTGCGCCCTTCTTGCGGGACTCGGCAGGGGTACTTGGGGGCGAAGGGGAGCGACGCCTTTTCTTGCTGCTCGCCAGGGACTTGCGCTCCTTTCGATCGGGTGTACGGGAAGACTGATCGTTAACCACAGCAACGGGTGAGGGATGAGAGAAAGAGCGAGAGAATGCAAGAATGAGAGAATGGAACGGTCTCTCACACACCAAGGGGTGGGGGTGACGAGGGACGTGGCGGGGCGGGGGATGAGGAAAGGTGGCGTGAGGAAGAGGTAGAGCGTGTGGGTGACAGACACATGAATGACGGGAGCCACACAGGCCTGAGTGGCTCATTACTGAACACAGCCAACACAGCAGACGCCACAGGCTTACCTCCTCCTCTCGGGGGAAGATCCGCTGGCGGAAGCTGACTGACTTCCTGTTCTCATCCACCTCGTAGTCCTCCTCGTTCATCCACTCATTGAAGGCATCCATGTCCAAGACCCATTTGGCATGTACCTGCGACAGGCAAGGACAAAGGTAATCCACGACACTGGCCCTGGTTTCTCTCTCTCCGAGAACGCCCCCACCATACACGTCTTTAGGCAGCTCCTTCAGCACAGCCTTAACCTTGTTTTCTGCAGTCTATTAAAATTGTCCCAATTCCACAACAGTGTTCGTGCTGAAAATGTACACACACACAGTTTCTATGTATTCTCACCCTCCAAGGTTTCTCTGAGCTTGGCGGCTCCTCAACGTCCCCATCCACATCACTGGTAGACACCCAGGTGTCATAACTGTCAGCACAATAAACCAGCACAGCAATGTGAGAGCTTTCAGGACAGGAAGGAAAACTAGTTCATCACAGGGTTAAAAAGAATAAATTTTCCAGTTCAGTGGACAGTGGAGGACATACCTGTCTGGGTAATTGCCCCAGTGAACCAGCACCTGCTTGTCTTTGCGCATGACAGGACGCAACCACTCCTCTGGAAAACAGAACATGTCGATGCAGCTGGTATTAGCAAATCAACCAAGGGGGCGTAACAATACACTACTGACTTAAAATGTCATGGTACAGGACCAACATCATATCTCGATTGTTTTCTTTTGTCATTGTGGGCAATGATGGGCATCATGAAGTAAAAAAATGGGAAAAAAAACACAACGTCAACAAGCATCACTATTGGGTGTTTTTGACACATTACATATGTTGTGAACTAAAATGATCCAAAGCCATGTTTTGGGGATCAGAATGGACCTTCATTATAGGCATAAAGGCAACAGGAAATAACAATATTCATAACATTACATACATGCAACACATGGTTAAGATGAAGGTATATGACTGGTTTGGACTGTACAAGCTGTACCTTCCTCAGGCTGAGAGGGGGAGGGGCAGATGACATGGGTGGCTTTGGACTTGTCTTCTGTAATTGTGCCCTGGAGTAGAGCCAAAAACAAAATGAACATTAACTTTTTTTAAAATGTATCTCCCTAAATCAGTCTGCTAAGTTCAAAACTGACTACCATGTTAGATGTGTCTAACCTGATGTCTCTTAATGATGTCTTTGAGTTTGCTTGCTTGCTTTTGGTCCATGTCAGACACGATATAGACAACAGGCCGAGTCAAGCAGTTGTTCTGCAGGAAACAATTAAATGAATCAAAAACTTCTAAAAAAAAGACTTCTAATCCAGAGCCCAGTTTCATTTCAGTTGTGTAGGCAATAGAAAACTTACCTGAGCAAGTGTTTTCTCAATGTTCATGAACATCTCCACATTCCTGTCCATTCTGGATGGATTCTGCAGATCAAATCTTCTCCTGAATAATGACAATTATACAACACAATGACAATTATACAAACCCCCGCAGACCAAGCCACACACTATGAACAGAGTTTGCATGCCCAGAATTGTAGCCAAAGACCTTCACGAAATTATGGAGATCATCATTGTGAAACATTTGCCACAGCATCACCCTGTTATTGTCTGTTATTGTCAAAAGTCACAAACAGCCTCAACGTGCCACTCACCAGCCCTGCTCACTCTTAAACTTGTAGGCAGATCCCAGAATGTGACACAGTGCTCCACCTGCTTTGAAGTCCAAGAAGCTCTTTGCCTAAAAATCCATACCAGCAACTGTCAGCTATGCCAATGTCCATTCAGGATGGAACTGTTCTGAAGGTAACGCTCTCTAAAATGTAGGAACTACGATATTGTAATTGCTTGCACAAAGGCACATATGTGATACTGCACAAGAAAAAAACGTTATTGTGTAAAATCATGGACTTATTCTGTTCATCCCAAGGTGTTGGCAAACCAAAGTGTAAAAACACTTACAGGCAGTTTGGTGAGGGCTGGATTGCTCACCCTCCGCCCAAACGCATCCTCCTGAAACTGAAGCAGTTGCACCACCAGTCCTGCCAAAGACTTGCAGGACGGAGAGTCGGTTTGGACATACTGCAGGGACCACAATACAATACCTTCAGCCCCTACTGTTCTGCGTTTTTATACGGAAAAAGGTACCACTGGAGTTGCAGTTTAAACACATATTGGACAAAATACCGCATTCAGAGAGCATCTAAGCTCCACGTGGTAAAGGGACAATGTCAACAAGAATACGATTTATGATCACTGTCATCAGAAAAAGCCTGGCTTCCTTGTTAGCTTACCGTTGGCTAACTTGCTTATTAAACTGCGAATAAATTGCAAAATTCCAAACTACTATGAAATAAAACAAGTCTTTAGTTGGCTACTTAACCAGTTGGTTCGTGACACGTTTTGCCACAGCGAGCCAGTTTTTCATAATTAACAAAAGGTACCTAACTAGCTCAATTTAATACAACCCCCCGTAACACATCTAGCTAGGTTAGTTATTCTTTAACGTTACCTACAACCGTTGTCCGACTACAACCAGTTGATGCTTTAAGGTTAGAACAATATTAGGCCTACTTCTCAAAAAGACATGTGTCACATATAACGTTGTTTCTGACACGAACGAGCTGGCCTGTATTCTTAAACCAACCACAACTATTAACTGAGCTAACCCTAGCTACCTAATAAGGAAACCTGTTAGTCGGCTGGCTAGCTAGCTGAACTATCAAAACATTAGGCGATAGCTAAGCTAACTCTTACTGGCTAGGCTACGTGATCTTTATCGACCGTAAGTTACAGCTACAGGAACAAAATCGCACATATTCACGGCAATTCACGGATAACATTCCATTCCAAATAAATTCTAATGTTTCGCCAAAACTATACCAAACTGGCCGCGACACGGCGGATGTCGACAAACGTTGCTTGTGGCCCAGCCAGCTGCTCTCTACGCCTATTGTGCATGAGCGCGGGCCTCCGGATCAATGGACGTTAGCCCAGTCAGACGCGTTAGCTGGCTAACCTTCTTGTAGTGTTTTCCAATCCACAGTCGCACCGTCTCAAGTTGAGAGACTGTCTCGGCGCTCTCCCAAAATTTAGACGATGGCCCTCCGTCCTTTTTCCTACCAACCGAGGCACCGGTGCCTGCCTGACTGGCTGCTGGTCCCCCCGAACCCGTTCCACCCGCCGCAGTCGCCGCAGTCGCCATTGTTTAGTTACAGCTGAATGCTACGCCGTGGTCTTTCCGTGTCTCCCACCATGTAATTTTTTTTTAAACGAATCTGCGCAGCCGCGGCATTACTTACTCTACGAGATGTCGCAACATAACAGCAGGCGGAATTAAGTATTGCCCTCTTGTGGTATCTCACCAGAAAATCAGCAAGGCAGTGTCTTAAAGTTGGTCACATTTTTTAAGGTTTATGAATAACAGCTCACGATTACTTGAACAAAACAGAAATTTAGACAATGACAGCAAATGCCCATAGTTGTGAAAAAATAAAATGTCATTTCTAAATAAAAAAAAGTTGTGGTTGTCTATTTGTAAATAACAACATCTGTGGGTCTATAAAATCCTAATTTGCCTGACATTACATTACAAAAATAAAGATAGCTGTTTTACTCTGTTTCAGTTGATTTATCTTCTTTGTAATTCTCAGTTTAAATTTCGGTTCAAATTTATTTTTACAACACATTTAGTATCAGACATTGTCATATAGCAGAAAATCAAGACCTAATGTGCCGAAGAGGAAAGTGGCAAAGAACAGATCAGATGTGGTGAGGAAGAAACTGGGAGACAAAAAGGGAATCCCATTTTAGACATCTTTGGCACACGTGACCTCTCACTGGATGTATTTTAGACATCTTTGGCACATGTGACCTCTTAGTGGATGTCTTTTAGACAACTATGTAATGCATTGATCTTCTTGATAACAGGTACTGGGGAAACAGGATTAATCTTTATCTAGCCTTAAAGCAATTTACAGTGATCTTGATATTTTGATTACTTTCTGTTGGATTCGATCATAAAATTGGCATCTGGATCTATTTTATTAGTAAAGTATGAGCCACCAAAGGGATCATGTTGTAGTTTATATCTTCAAAATGCTATCACATGTTGTACTTTCCAGATCCATATTTACCTTGCAGATAGGCACTGAAAAACTAGAGTCTGCACCACCACATTGTGATTTCTTCAGTAGCTTAGTATATGTGTTTTATACGTTCATTATAATCATGGATGTTTTAATTTTTACATTTTGAATGTATCAATGACTTTGCTGAATCACTGATGCTGTTGACTATGGACTGTAGTAGCTAGCGTGTTTATCTCATTACTTTAGTTATGCTGTGTACTGGGCAATGGACTCTGATGTCAAACAGGGGTCAATGAATAATATTTTTAGTGTTTGTTTTGTAGTCTTGGTTAAATTCTGTTGACATCTCATAATTTAAATTGCAAACAAATGGTAAATGGTAAAGGGTATCAAGACACTAATACTCATATTTCCTATAAGTGAGTAGGCAATAGGGCTTAGATAATGCAAATTTATTAGAGTAAATCAGTTCATGGCAGGAACTTGAACAAATACAATTTTAGAATATTTGAATCTCAGATGTAATTCATCTATAAAATACGTACAATACTTTAAAAACCTTGTTATCTTGACAACTCTGTCAGCATGGTGGAACACACACAAAATCACTAAAACATCGCTGGCACACCAATTTGGCACAGTACAGATTTCAAAGCTGGCAACACACATTTGTACTTATGGAAAAAAGGGGGATTTATGAGATCCATCACATTTTCAAAAATTACTGCTTCATAACGTTTTCACAAAAATAATACAGAAAAATACTATTGATAGACATCAGCTTCTTCAGTATTGTATAAAAAACTGAAATTCATTATTAAACAAAGATCCATTCATCGTATCAAAGACATCATAAACCTGCACAGCCCTCAAAAACTAACTACTAAACTTTCTAGACTTATGTGTAATCCTGACAACACAATAAAAGCAACAATAACACATATTTTTCAACTAGTAATGCAAAGCAAACCTTATTCAATACAAAGATGTTCACAGAACTCAACATCACACAGCATTGTTTTTAGCAGAACTGAAGATTGCATACAGCTATGTGTGTCTGCTGACTGGTTTACACATTCTGAGCAACTGTAGCTCTTGTAACTCCACACACGCTCATCGATCTTAAACAGTAACATTCCAGCATCTGCATGTTTATGCTTGCACAGAGGTTTAACACAGCTTGACTTGCTCAATAAACACAGAAACGCATTATTAATCTCTTTAACTATAGCCAAGAAAACAAATGCATCCAACTGGAAAGAACATATTAAATATTAGTCATAGTTCACAATGCACTAGTAAAACAGATGGCATCACAGAATAAATAAGTCTTTACTGAAACATGGAACCCTTTCATAACACATCAACTGATTCAACTGACAGTAATTTTGCTTCTTGCAAAATATGTTTTCATAATCTCTCCCATAGTCTTTTTATGTTCCAGTATACTCATGTGTCATTATGTACAATATGGAAAAGCAGTACTAAGGTAAGCGGATCCCCTCTTTGTTGGCAGACTACTGCTGGACACTGAAGAGGCATCTTTCTGAGGCCAAATATAGGCAAAACCCATACATTGTTCATACACTGATTACCAAGGATCACATATAATGCACTACAGCTAAATATGTTACATATGTAAATTGCTTTAGAGCATCTGACAAATGTTGTATTTGTAAAATTACTTAAACAGAAAATAACTTTTTTGAAGGAGAAAGAGATATTTAGTTATTCAGAGTCAGGCTGCCTTTGGATTTTGACTTTTGCTTTGTCAGGAACTTGTTTAGGAAACTGCATAATATGTATTGCATAGCATAAACTGAGCTTTTAAATTTAAACTGTGGGCTACATACAACAAATGATCTATCACTTGCTAGTTGTTTCTTGTGCAGGGGAAAATATGGCAGATTGACAAATAGTTAAAAGCAGTCCTACAGTTGTGGTATTATATACATGTAAAGTTCACAGCCATAACATGCTGAGAAGGTTAGGTTGGTTTTTACCATTTAATGTGCTTTGCATAGTAAATTATTGTGCCGGAAAAAAATCTGTTTAATTTTATTGTGTAAAAATAGTTTTTCAGACACTGAAATTTTATGTTAATTTTTCTGGAAATGAACCAATAAATGTCCATTGATGCACAAGACTAGGACTCTGAGAGGCAAGACTGAGCAGCCTTGGACAGCAGGAATGAAATATGAAAAATACCTTTTGAAGAAAGAGAAAGGTCAGCTTATCAGTGCTTATAACATTTCTTAAAGTAATTAAGTGATGACATCTAGACTAAACTTTAAAGTAATTACATTCTGTCATGGGTGCACATCACCAATCCTACCTAGCTCACAGCTTTCAGTGGTCCAGCAACAGATTTAATAATCGGGTCATTATAATAAGCCTTTGATGAACTTAATTATAGCATGATGGCTTTTATGCAAAGCATTCGTTTGTTTTTTGACCCTTGAAATAAGGTCTAAATGGGAGACAGAATACCAGTGGGTCAGTCCTGTCGCTGGGAATGAATAGAGAGCAAACGTTTTACTTATATTTCCCTGTGCTTTTGTCGTTTTAACAAAAAAGTCTAGTTTCATCGACAGTTTGTTCCGGTCAAAATATACTGATAACAATAAACGTCTTACTCATTACACTGGCTTAAGGCAATATCCGCTAGAGGCAGGGGGATGGTCTTTTAAAAATGTTTTATTGTTTTTATTTACTCAGTATGACAAAACAGTATGATAAAACTCTGAGTACCATACCGCATGCATTTCAAAGACCAGTGAACAGGCCTGAAATACAACAGCAGGCTAAATTCTATGCTATAATAAACTATGTTCATATATTCTGTCTAAGTGATATTAAAAATGTTCCCAAAAATGTGCAGTAAAAGTGGGCAAAGCAAAAACAATCATTCATAAGACCAAACCCCCCTGCTACAATAAACAAAAAGCCAGATGAGACAATAAAATGAAAGCATTCCTACGTTGCGTAGCTTCTGTCATAACCTTAATTCTAGCACTAGATTTAGCAGACCACGATCGTGCTGCTGTCGGCAGAATCTTCACTTCTTAGGAGGGGTTCGCTTTCTATTTTCAAAAGCTTAAAACGTTTGTTTTCTTTTACACACTTCTAGGCTACTTATTTGCTTGCTAACACACCAGATAAGTTCGATCTGGCTAAATCTAACATTGCCAACAATCACGATTTAGCGCAATAAACGTTGTTCAGGCCGATCGGCCTTCAAATGTATACATAGACAGTCCATGGAGTCAAAACATTGTGAGTTGACACAGTGGACGCAGCCCACCCCAAAAGGAATCTTGTTCCAAGGCACATTATTCAATAAAAATAATCCAAATACACGATATACTGTTATCACAGTTTTATTTTGAAGACAGAATGTTAAAACATTAAAACCAAAATGTAGGGACTGGGCGTAAAGGATTACGGTTGCCGCCGACAGTGATCTATATAGGAGTGTTATGTTTCCAAGTTATTTTGTATGGTTTGACAGAATATCCTAAGTTAGTAAAGGAAAATTAGTAAATCGTTAGTTTTCTGCACGTCAAATAACCGGTTCCTCTGCTCTCCAAACTTAAAATTATTGTCCAGGATAACGTTTGTTTTCGTTTGGTTATGATATAACTACATTTCCCAGAGAACCTGGCATGAAAGGACCGGAAGCTGTACGAATGCGGGTGTTTCTTCCTGCGTTCGTTGGAGATGAAGAGATCGCGTATGTTAATGGAATGAAACATTTACTGACATTGATAACTATTTAAGGTAGGTGCGCTAAGATGGTTACTGCCAATCAATTACACGAGTGTAGCTTGATTTAGCTATAAAGCGCGTTCTCGGAATGATAAATGTGCGATGTCATTCCGCTCACGAAGTCCTTTCCATGGCATCTAATCTGAATACTGATTGTTACTGCAGTGACGTAACATTTAGTATTTTTGTTATTACTTGTATTGTTGTTTAGGTAGTCTATAATTATTATTATAGTGATGGTATTTAATAGTAACGTGTGTGGTCTAACTGGCGTTTTTATTTCACGTCAGAATGAAGCAGGAATATCAAGACCTTATCTTGCAAGCCTGTTCAGCAAAGAGTTTACAGATCGGTGCCAAGATTCAGACGTTGTGGAGTGGTTATGGTCAGATTGTAAGGATTCATTTGCAAGGCTGCGACCGGCCATCTGTAGTGGTCAAACATGTGATGTTTCCCCAAGAGTCCCGACATCCAGGAGGCTGGAACACGGACATCTCTCACCAGCGCAAGGTCCGGTCCTATCAAGTGGAGAGTCACTGGTACCAGAACTACAGCACCAATGATCAGTGTCGGGTCCCGTTGTGCCTGGCGGCCCAGTCGTTTGGTGACGAGCAGCTGATTGTTTTGGAAGACCTGGATGCAGTGGGCTTTCCTGAGAGAAGAATGAGTGTGCGGGATGCTGAGGTAAAAGCGTGCCTCTGCTGGATTGCCAACTTCCATGGCCTCTTCCTGGGTGTATCCCCACAGGGCCTGTGGCCTGTGGGCACTTATTGGCACTTAGAAACGCGGCCCGATGAGCTGGAGGCCATGGCTGATCAGAAACTGAAAGCGGCTGCCGGGAAGATAGATTCGATACTGAACCTCTGCTGCTTTAAGACAATTTTACACGGAGATGCCAAACTGGCTAATTTCTGTTTCTCTGAGGATGGGTTACGCGTGGCTGCTGTTGATTTCCAGTATGTAGGAGGTGGCTGTGGAATGAAGGACGTGATCTATTTTCTTGGCAGCTGTATGGATGAAAGAGAGTGTGAGAAAAGAGTTCCAGCCTACCTGGACTACTACTTTTCGGAGCTGAGAGTTTCGGTGAGTGAGCAGGTGAACTTTGCTGAGTTGGAGGAGGAGTGGCGAGGGTTATTTGCCTTTGCTTGGACTGACTTTCAGCGTTTTCTCCTTGGGTGGATGCCAGGACACCACAAAATTAACAGGTACAGCAAGAGGCTTACGCGGGAGGTCCTGAGCGAACTAAATCGAACTTCAAAGTGAAGCAGTGATTCACTCATTATCAGACTGGATAGAAAAGTATTGTACTTCATATTTCAATAGTGTCAGAAATGTATGTACCATCTGTACTTGTGTGCTGACAATGACTCAGATTTAACTGTGTGTTACACATTGAAAATAAAAAACATAAATGAATGATCGTATGACATCTTGCAGTACTGTTCCTCTTTGGACAAGCCCATGTGTCACATCTAACATTAATATGCACTATTGTAAATTTAATCAATGGCCCTTAATTTAAGTCTGTTCAGATATGCAGAGCTGCTGCAATCTCCTTTACTGCCCTAGCTAACTTCTGCAAGATTTGGTTTCCTAAAGAGTCCACCCCCTCCCTTCTGTCCTGTACACTCCAACCACAGATATTATCACTTGGTCTGCTTGTTCATGTATTGCCTACAAACAGCATAATTGAAAGACAAGGAGGATTGTTTCCTTATTGGATAATACACCAGACCGCTAAGGAAATTTATAGTTGCTAATTAGAGAAGTGTTTTTTCCTAATGTTTCAGGGAGGGCTTTCAGGGTGTAAATGTTTGTAAAATAAATTGCTTTAATAGTCTATGCCTAAGTACAAACTATTGTCTTAACCCATTTGTACAGAATGGGACTTAGCCCGAGTCTTCTCAAGTTAAAGTCAACTTCTGCCTCCTACTAAATAGACTAATTCATGCTGCTACGTTGGCTTTTACGCGATCCTAACCTTGCGTCTCTTTTGGACTGCAATGAGAAGGATGATCCGGGTTATATTACCGTTAGGTGTCGCTGTGACATTAGAAATTGAAGAGCTTGACTGAGTCCTTTTAAAGTATACAGGGATTGGTGACGACTTGTTTGACTTGGCGAAATTATGTCCGATGATGTAATGTGTTAACGAGAGCAATTTACTAATCATAACGTCATTCACATTTTCTTTGTGAAATTTATCTAATAGTCGCATTCAGAAATACACTAATATGGCAAGCGGTGTTTTGATTATCATAAATTAGTCTAGACATGTTAATAGCCGTAGACATGGTTTCTTTAAAACACATCTGCAACACATATTTTATATGTTTTCATTGTGAAGATAAAAATATGTTGGAGGTAAAGTATAAAACTAATGTTTTCCCATTGGCCTCAACGATCAGTTAGTAGCAATATGTGCTCCTGACAAAAACTGTAATCTGTTAGGCGGGGTAAAATGTCTGGTAAAGTCCAGATGGACTGTAACTGTATGGAGGATGGGTTGAACTCGTGCTTTGGTTGGAACACAGGGTTTGGGATGCGCTGCGCTCTGGTGGTGAAATCATGACAGCTTCTCACCATCTCCGCAAACAAAGACCCGGGAGTGCAACGCGGTTCCCGCCAGCGCCTAGGGGGGAAGGCGCTGTTTGTTTTTCCCTGTACCTCTTAACTGTAGAGCGTGGCCGATTTCCACTGGGAGCCGTCTATGAGAAAGCTGATGGATGTGCACGGGCGTCCTGTCTTACTGTCTAAGTTCCTGAGCAGCAGAAACGAAGCAATATTTTTATTTTATTATTTACTAGGCTATTTTAGCTGATGTAGCCTATAGACCTACCTGAACAGCGAATGAAGAGGAAATTATTTTAAACATTCTGCCACTGATGTATGTATGAAACGTATTATTAAAAACGAGTAAGATATAAGTCAAATGTGACATGTAATAGCTTGCGCGAGTCTACAGATCAAACAGGTAACGGTAAACCAGGTGAGCTCTCCTGAGTCGAGTAGCAGAAGCCTAACAGTTAAGATTATATTTGAACTTCATCTGTCCCCTGCATCTGATTGCCTGTTAATAACTAAATATAGATGGTACTGGAGCTTTTTCTCCGTTAACCTTAGGTCAGATCTCACTGCGGTGATTTCGCCCTCTGGATGATTAATGAGTGCTGTTCTTAAATACAATAACCAGACTGCGCATCTCCGGCATTGTGGATAGAGGTGCCACTGAAAACGTACGTGGTGTTAGCACAGCTTGTGACCATACAGGCGGGATTTGTTTTTTCACCAAACACAGCAAGGATCTCTTACTTTCGTTCGCTGAGTGCTCAGCAAGATCTCGCTTGCTAAGATCTCTGCCACGAGCTCAGGATAGTCTGTGTCTCCTTGGCCCTTTATTCCCGTCTCCAACGGTGTATACGAGAGGGCCAATCTTGCGTTTCTGCATTTTACGTTAAACAGATCTATATATTTCGCATCATATATTAAAGATTCAGAAGAAAAACAAAACCTAAGGCTTGGTTTTCTCCATTCCGTTTTCCACCTTAATAGTTACCTAAACAGAAGCTAGTTGCTGTGAATGTTGGAAGTATATGGTGTGCTTGCCTCCTCCACTGCCCAGTGTAGCGGTCTCCTTTAGGTCCAATACAGCGCTGTCCAAATATGCTCTGTTAATGGTACCATTGACATATAGCTACGGCTACCATTCATACAGGTATGACTGTGGCTACTTGTGTGTGCCACCAAATTTGAAGCTGTCTGTGAGACAAACACTGAGCAGCTTGAAATGCATGCCCTTTCATGATGATATGACCTAAATAGACTTATGATCAAGGGTATATCAATATGTTAAAAAAATTGATTGCCTATGTTTCAATCAAATTTAGTTGAGGTGCGTTTTCCATTGAGAAGGAGACAACTAATTAATCACGTAGACTGAGCGAGAGCAACCTTATCATCACTCTTTCCTAATGACAATATAACTAAAGGCATTTTTGAGCACCACGGATAACAACTGACAGAGATTCAAACCCAACACCTAACAGAAGGCAACATATATCACCTATTGCCAATTAACACAGTATCACTGGGTGTGCTATCAGCTGCAGCAATAGATGTTATAAAGAAAAAGACATTTAAGATACATTTCAAACTACTGCAAAATATAAGGCGTCTTAGAATGTGTGTGTGTCTACAGTTGGACACGTATGTGCTGATGCTGGCTGAAGTGTGAACCAGTGATCAAGGTTTATTTAAGAAGCTGTCAGTAAAATGCAGGCTCACCAAGCCTCTACATAAACAAATAAAACAAAGCCAGAGCACCCATGGAGCAGTGCATGTGTGTGTGTGTGTGTGTGTGTGTTTGTTTGTTTTCAGTGTCGGGGTGAAGTTCAAGTATACTAGTATTTGTTTCGCCGGAAAACCTGATGGCAGAAGAGCAAACTTCAGTCCTTGTCACATGTACTTGGACTCAATCTGGCAGAACATCTCTAATAACATCTTTAATGTTGCAGGCTTTTGAATGTGTGTATGTGTGTGTGTGTGTGTGTGTGCGTGTGTGCATTTCTGTGTGTGTTTCACTAGAACAATAATTATGCAGCTACTTACTGCCCATCTGTGTGACATGTTTATTACTGGCCAGAAACACATGCTGACAATGATCACTTATTCCCAGGGTTTCAGTTATCTCAACATTATGCCCCATTACTACTCCCTGGAAACCAATTCAATTAGAACCCTCTAGGGAAATAGGGACACCATTTATCTCACAGAACACAGCATCAATCAGGGTAAGGGTCCCTTAGCTGTCAAAGGCAAGCACAAGCAATGTGTGTATGTGTGTCTGTGCATGTATATGTATATGTGTCACATTGTTTTATCTTTATAGTTTTTGCAGTCATGGTTTTTATTTGTTCTATTTTCACAAAGAATTTAAATAGTGTTGTTATGAAATTTGAGAGGTGACTGAAGGACACACCTGCCCTTGATGGCTTTGTCTTAATCCCAGTGCGTGTGGCTCCTCTCCTGGCCTGCATCACGGACAGCTGCTGCTCTACCAGGTGATCAAAGATGGGTAGATAACAGGGCTCTGCTTTCTCACTAAATCAGTCCTGGACCTCCTCAGGTAAGGAAAGCACCCATTCAGTTTGGTAGAATAGGGTACAGCACTATGAACTCAGCGGTGTTAAATTCCAACAGCACAAAGCAATATGGCTACAACATGTGTTCTGGGGGCTAGTTAAACAGTAGCGTGGTTTCACTCCTGTCAAAATGAAAATAATTCTTAGTAATATACAAATCTCTGTGCGCAATCAAGTTAAAACAAATAGTGAGTAAGTAGACAGCGTTGCTCTGAAAGTTTAACCAAAAAGGTTTTGTTGGAAGGAGCTGCAGGCGTGAGTTTGGGATAGGGTAGAATTGGCTCAGGCCAGTGCGGAAAGCCTATTTCCTTTGGCCCTGTATGTTGCTTTCCTGCGCTGTGATCATATGATTAGACCAATGTGCAGAGCATGTAGTCATATGATGAGATTATGCCATTGGGCAAGTCCTTACAAACCATCAGCGGGTGTAGGCACAGAGAGAGTAATGAACTGCAACAGGAGGCTCAGAGAGAGTAAGAGAGCAGTAAAATCCAACATCATTCACTGGGAGATATTAACATTGGCCTGATGCCCCAAAGGCTACGATATTTCTGTCACCAACCTATGACAGTCTTATTTGTTGAAATAGCATAAAAATGGCTCCTCCCTTGCACACACAGTAACCAAGCTGAGATGTAGCGGGTTCTTGGACAGTAATGTAATTACCCCAACCCAATGACCTTTCTTTTGAGCTCCCCACAAAGTGCAGAAGGCCTTTTACAGAGTCACACAGCTGCTCATAGACACAGAACACGAATACATAGTGTCAGAAAGGCACACACTAACAGACTGGCAGGGCTTTTTTTTTGTGGTACACATTTTAAAAAAATAAGTATTTTATGAGTGTCTGTAAGAAAAGTGTCAGGGCTAAAGGGCTGATCCAGTCCAAATGTGGAATCAGATTTATTTAACATTCAAAACATTTAAGATTCAAAGCACAAACTATGTGAGGGTTTATACTTGTAACTCAAGGAAACTCCATCATTAATTTTGTTTGTCAGCAGTTCAAATAAGAAGGTAGTGGTATTGGTGGGGAGCTGGCATGGCACATTCATGGTTTTATGGAGGGTTTTTTGCTTGTTTTAGGGTTTTTTTTTTTGACAGCCTCCTTTTAGCTGTCCCGACTGCTATGGCAACCAACTAATTATGGGAAATATTTCCGCTAAGCCTCTTACAAAATGATATACCTGACTGACTATCAAAATAATCTTAAAAGCCAATTATTTTAATTAAGCTGGAGAAGCCAGGCCATTTTCAGGTCTCTTGGTTTACGACTTCTCTAGAATGGCTTAAACACTTGAAAAAATTCCCTAATGCTTGTCAACACCCAAACGTTTTAATGTTTCCTGCCTCAAGCCATTAAAAAGTTTATGAGCGTTCTGCATGGCCGAGCTCACACAGGTGCTTGGGTAGCAGGGTTCTGTAAGCCACCTTCACACGCTGAGGAGGTGCAGCAAACAAACGCAGCCCATTACATCTATACAGACAGTTATTCAGAGCATTTTACAGACACTGTCTACTTTAGCTGTACTGTTTATTCTAACTGTACAGACTACTGTGCTTATTCATGTTGCAGGCATAGAAGGAGACACGAGTTAATGTAATAGAGAACCAATTTTAAGGAAAAGTCCAAAAAGTAGAGAGAAAACAAGGCCAAATGCACTAGAGATGCCAGCAGCAAAAACAGGGAGAGCCAGCATCATAAACAGAAGAGCAGCAGGCTCAGCAGATGGCTGTAGTGGCACAAATGAAAAGCACTGGAGATGGGCACCTGTGGGACTTAAACGGTATGAAAGTGAAATGAGGAAGTGGTCCAGGTGATTACTAATAAATGGGTGATTGTGAACAAAGGCATTATTGTGAAATGTGATTGGTGGTTCCTAGGCTGACTGACAACTGGTACATGTCAATTCCAACTATACACCCTGGTTTAAATACAAAACCAATACCTATTGTGACAATTGCTGGACATTGACCATAAATAAATTATATGAATTAATATTGTAATACTGTTGTAATCCAGTCTTTTATGGCACCACACACCTTTAAATCATTTTACATCTAAAACTAAGATTCCAGGTAACATAATTGAACCCCTAAAATAATCTCTTTGTCTTTGGACAGTGACAAAAGTAGTGTTTCTGTATATAACCTTTCCAGCACCTCTGTTGTCAGAGGTGGCCACGGACAGTGGCGAGGCGAGAAAGTGAGAGAGTGCGTTTGTATTAACACTCCTCACAGGTGGAGCAAGGGCACTGTAATAGCCTCTTTCAGCACCTTGGCCGGCCACTGTGCTGCAGTAATCTTTCAGCAGCTTGGCTCCCTGCTAACAGGACTGCCCTGAGCAAGCTTCTCAATTAGCAGTTTATTATTGCAGTGGGCCTACTGCAGCAGCTGCTGATAGCCACATGCCAATACTACTACTGACACTCCAGGAGTGAGTACGTCTCGCACAGGGGCAGGAGGCAGGGAAGAGAGTTGCAGAGGAATTGACCATTACCTCGTCCTCATGGTACTTGTGCCCTCTTTACTGGTGGTTCCAGTTTCAGCAGGACATTTCTTGAGCCTTCTCCATCAAACATACCAACTTGTAGGTGAGGAGAGTGTGCCTGTGTGGTTATGATATGAGGTCACGCCATGCAAGCAAAGTGTAAATAATGAACACACTCCTTTTCTTTTAAATCTATGCAGGCTTTGTGGATGTGTGATTAAGGGCTGGAGTCTACATATTTCATAGCAAGAAATAAAGTGCAGTGCTCAGAATTTTACTCATATTTCCATCACCAACCCCTCTCTCACACTGATGTGCTCTCATACTTTCTCACACACACACACACACACACACACACACACACACACACACACACACACACACACACACACACACACACACACACTTTTTCACAAACACACTATCCACTGTCCCTCTCTATCTGGACCATAGGCTCCTATCTGCCAATGCGCTTGTAGAGATATTGTTAGCATTCCATTTGCCATTTACATTCTCTGGGCTTGACATAATTGAAGAATGGATGCTCTTATGAAAATTAAACTCACGGTCCTCCTGGGTTACTGTAACCCTGTTAAATTGTAATGAGATTCTTTATGCGTCTTCTTGTGATTTTTTATTAAATAGAATATCAGTATGACTAATTCCCTAGGCCTAAATGTAGACTGGGACACGGCATTATTGATAGGGCACTGCATAAGTGGTCTCCCTTCCCTAGCCTCTAATGGTCTAATAATGCATTATACCAGTATCAGTGGGCCTGTGGCTAGCAGTGCTTATTGTCGTTATTGAAAACACCTGGCCGAACCATTCATCAAGGTTAAATCAAGAAGGCCCATTTGTTCATTAGCCTGTCACTAAACATCTTTATTTAGTTTGGTCGCACGAGGACGGCTAGCGGCTTAGGAATTCAGAGTAACAGCGTGCGCGTCCTGGAGTCCTTCCCAACGGGGAAGCGATGCCCCCGCGAGCGCAACGCTAAATGGTGTCATTTTGGACGAATGATAAGGAGAAGCAGATTACAGCTGTTCCCGGAACACAAGCTATTTTTCCTTTGCATGAATTCGCAGTAGGCATTTGTTTGACCGCCCTCTGGAAAGTCACACTACCGCTTGTCCTTCCCGGTATTTTTTTTATTAACTTGCTTTTTCTGTGTCAGACAACACTGCAAATCTGTGAAGAAACATGAGGCCTGAATCGCTTCCAAAATTGCTAATTATCTGAACTTAAATCAATTCCACATTTTATAAGCTTCTCAAATAATTGAAATTTATTCTGCAGACTCTTACTTATTAGCGGCACTGACAAGTCATTAGTATAAATGATCAGTGCACACAGACAGGAGAGCTTGTGCCAGACTAACCGTTTAAAAACAAATTAAACGCCCCCTAAAATCTATTTGTTATGGTTAAAATCAATAGAGTGATGTTTCATAATTTCTAATCATGAACTTCGATTTAAACGCCGTCTACGACAAAAGTAAAATATAGGCCGATCCTTACCGAGTTCTTCTTTGGCACAATTCAACTGCAGTTTCTACTGAAATTTAAGAGAGGCCAAACAACGGCTTAGGCACTAGAAAAATATATTCCCTTCCAAGGAGTGATGATGTAAAACGGGCGCAATGCACCATGACTGCAAAATCCCATTTTTATAAGCGTGTTAAATTTGATTTGAATTCGAATTTATATTAAAAGTGGTCTGAGAAAACAGTTTTGACACAGAGTCTTTGACATATAGCTAGAAGGACGTGGTGAGCTACAGATTTGACTTTACAACTCACTGCGGCAGAAAAAATAGCAACACCGTTATACTGGACAGCTCGTCTAAAAATATTTGCTCTCCTGCTTCAGTTGATAGGCTGTGTTCTAATGGTATTACTGGTGTACAGTTAAAGCAGTGGTGACTAGTCTTTATACAATGTTACTAGGAATGTCACGTTCTGAAAAAATAGTAACCCCCTCACGAGCAGGCTGTCTCTCTCGCTCGCTCGCTCGCTCTCCATTAAATTATTATAATTCCATATTCAAGCAGTACTGGAAAAACTACTTTTGATCTATTTTACAGGTAAAAATACATATAATCCTCCTAAACTAAGGCTGATTATAAGCAGTCATAAGGGTATGCTTATTATCAAAGCTATATTTATTTATTTATTCAATTATTTTTTTGCTTTCAACAATGACTGTTATTGTTTGTTTTAAAATGTCATGTTAAAATAAAGTAGGTAAGTACTGTAACTCTGCTACAGCTTATAGAGCAGACATTAGAGACACAGGCCATATGTAGAGTATGTACAGAGATGCTATTTCACCTTAAAATATATTTATTCATTATAGAATTTCATTATACAGGTTAGCAAATTTCATCATGTCTTTGTTAGCTTTGTTTGTCTGCTAATTGTTTTTTAAAATTTTGTATTTCTCACTAATTTAAATGATACATATGGAAAATTAGTTCTTAAGGATCAAATTATACCTTTGACCTTAATATGAAATCATTTGCTCCCAACATTATCTGTAACATTGTGTAATATTCTGTATTATATCAGACAACACACTTTTGAGCCTAAACTTACAGATGCTAAAGTCTAGGATTGCGAGAATATTAATTGCACATAGGATTACATATGATTAGAAATGTTTGGAGAGTTACAATGCTTCTGTAAGAATGCTGTTCAGATTGACTGCTTGTTTATACATGCACCATCATTGTCAATAAACCCAAAGATCTCAGTATTCAAGAAATGAAGCATACCATACACTCTAATGTGCTCGATTAAAGAGGCCAGAGAAAACCAGAAGACACTGTAGAGGTCTATATGTAGCCCCTAGAAGGTGCATCATTTCAAACATTTTTGTATGAATAGTTTTATTATGTTCCACTATAATGTGTTTATCTATTATATTGTTTTAATTCTTTCTTATTTTTGATGATAAAGATTAGTGCATTTTTATTAGTGAATTATTAATATTTCTCATCCTTTAGGACATAAGTTGTTTTGTGCAAAGCGGTTATGTGTCAGGTATAATGTATTTGTGGTATTTGAGTTGGGTATGTGGCTGGTTTGTGACACACCTGCTCTGTGTTTATTTTTACTATTTTATTACATATAAAAAACAGGGAAGGTAGCAAACCACTCAAATAATACATATGTTATTATGGTGTGTTAAACAAATATTGACTATCTTAAATTCTTCAAATGAGATATCCTTTACTCTGATACCAATTTGCATGCTCTTGGTGTTCTCCTCTTGGGGCAGCCACCAATGATGAAGACATGATGTCTTGATGTCTTGAAGACATTCTCAAATAAGCAGCGCGCTTGCAGGGTGAAGAACTAAAGTGTGAAAGGAAAAGTATTTGCTGAAGGTGCATCTAAAATTGTGTGTGTTTTGTAAATGAATTCATGAATAGGCTAACACCTTTCCAAAATAATATTTGTCTTAAAAACAAGCTTAAGCACAATCCATTAGATTAAAATGCCTCTGTTATTATAAGTCAGGTGTGTCCAAACCTTTGACTGGTACTATATCTTTCTATATATCTTTCCATCCTTATACTATTGTGTTTGAGGACCCAAACCCTAAACACAGGCCACTTGACACAACCACTGGAACTTGAAGAATAATCAAATCAAGATTTTTCAGGATTTTTTCCAGTGTTTTTCAGTTATTGCACACAGCAGGGCTAAAATGATACATGCATGACTTACTGGAGGACACAGATGCGTATATGGTCAGGGCACGGAAGCACACATGTGCTGGTCCGTATGGAAGTGATGGGGAGGGACCCGCACAAGTTTCATATAGCCATATATCTCTCAGAGATTCAGGGGTGGGTGCCATGCCTTCTCAGATGTCTGTCAGCGGGCCTGGTCAGACGCTGGCACACAGACCAAAGACAAACAAACACACACAGCTGGAATAGTCAGTTCCTACAATCGCCTGCTCTGAAACATAGCCATTCTGCTCCAGGAGTAAGCTCCTGAAGTCTCCACCCACACAAACCTTGACTTGTGCCCTGTGCTACACTGGTCAAACACAGTTCAGACTGGGTAGGCTACAATGCTGGTGAGTCTCTTTTGCTATATCTGCCTCTTTTTTACACATGGATATCTAGATGGACATTGGCTGGTGACTGTAGTCATTAACTGAACTTTCATTGTTCAAACCAACCAAACCCAGATCGGTTAGCCCAGAAATACAGCAGGCTGCCCATTGTATGATCTTAGGAACCTCCACGAAACTGGTGCCCATGCAACCAGTGCAGCAACATGTGAAACGTTCACTGGCAATTTCACAAGCAAGCCGTTCCTCTGTCGATACTGCCAACAGACATGGTTTCAATCACTGCAGATGAAATGCTCCAGTATGTTTACCTTCCAAAAGCTAATGAGGGGAAGAAAAGTGTTTGATGTCACTGAAGTGTGAATGACCAAAATACAAAGAGAAAGAAAAATCAAACAAAAACACAAGCAAATGCTTCACCAATCCATTTTGGCACGAGTAAGGTAGGCAGAGGGAGTGGGAGCAGGGGAAAATTATTTTCAATAGTGTGCATCACTCAAGAAGCTCATGGAGCTATGAATTACCAAAAGTGATTTAATTATGTTGAAGCTAATGTCTTAAATCCATCTTCACAGTTATCCTTTCTGCTCAAATGGAGACAATGCTCCTTGTCAGCAAATTCTTACGACTGAATGCTTCTTTGTTATCTCTCTCTGGTGATGACATTGTATTTTTCGCCATATGCCATGTCATGCCATGAGCTGGAATTCTCGGCAACACTTCTCCTCTTTCTTCTCTTTTCTTCTTTTGTCTTCGTTTCGTGTGTCTTTTGGGTGAAGCTAGATGTGGGAGAGTTTGGGAGAGTTTTTGTTTTTATCTGAAATCATGCTGCATTTGTAAGAATGATTGGTTGTTTTTCCTTCTTACTGTTGCTATATGTAAACAGATTAGTCTCATGTAATAAAATCTACCATCATTAGCACTGAGCAGGGAAAAGTATATCTTACAATAAAATAAACATTTTCTTTTACAAATTCAAGTTTGGTTAAAGGATGGATAACTAATTGATCTAATCTTAAGTAGAGAACACATTAGGGAAGCACGTATTTTTAAATGTACACTGAATTCACAATTAGTTATATTAAGAATCTTTAAGAATTTGGAAATAGTTAAGATAATAGTTAAGCTACTCCCCCCTCTGAAATAGTACACTTACAAATGCTACTCTGTTAGATCAGTATATGATTCTAAATTTCAATAGCAAGGCCAGAGTTCTCTGTAAACCTAATTAACCTAATGTTTCTCCTGCTCAGAAATGAGACAGAGAGATGCCAAGCAAGATCAAACTCATGAAGTGAATCGAATAATGGAGAGTTGTTTTTGAATCACACGGCTTGGACAGAGTGGCACCGCTGGAGGAGTGAGGTTGGGGATAACTGAGGAGGACAAGAAGAAGGGTTGCGAGCACATGGTGGCCCACTCTCCCAGTCAGAGAGGAAAAGAACAGAGGAGACAGGTGGAGGTAGATCTGCCACCTCCTCTCACAGCGCCTCACCGGAGGGAAATTGTGACTGGCATGAGCAGAAAAAAAGAGAAGCGTTTCACTGCTCTGCTTGTGGAGTAGAAAGTCTGTTGGTGAAGGGACCCTAATCACATTACCCGGGAAAACTTTTACTTATGGCTGATGAAATTCGTTTAAAATTGAACCAGTGGGACATAAGCAGATTTGCATTGATCCAGATATGTATAGAGCCAAAGTCAGTCTATCTATTTTGTGAAAGAATTAAAAGGGGGTAAGCCTATAGAGCCAGACTGTATGATCCTATGTTAAAAGATCAATACAATCTGGCCCTCTCATAGGTCCGTTTTCTGCTTGTGTGTGCTGTGTGAAGCATGAGTGTGTGGGTTTGTGTGGTTGTACTGTGTATATTTTGCCAGCAAATTCTTGTGTGTGTGGGAACTGGCTCTCCCCTGTGCTTACCTGCTTGTTGGGTGGCAGCCTGTCTCTTTTGTAGCTCTTTAGGGGTTTTGCTTGCCTGTTAACACCACTCAAATAAGCCGCACTGCTCTGCGTTTATTTAGTCTGACACTTGTGACATCCATCGTCTGGGAGAGGTCCGTGACAGCCCGCCTACCCTCCAGTTGAACACACTCCGCACCCTACGCGCTGACCCAGGGTGGTACACGTGAACAAAGGAAATGGCTGAAGGAGAATCTATTCATTCCATAGCACAGATATTTTCGGTCTCAGTTCACTGATATTAAACAACAGAAAGCCTTTTCAAAATGTTTTTATCCTTTTCACAAATGAAAATGGTAATTTATAGTTCCTCTTATGTCTCATTGTCCCTCAAAAATTCTATAAAATAGCCTTTCATGAGTGCCCAGTAGTCCAAATAACCACTCGAACATCATACACATGCACATATGTGTAGAGTTGTATACACTCAGGCATACACACACATTTATACACACCAACAAACCTTGGTCAGCTCATGCACTTCTTCCTGTTAACCTTCCACTTCTCTTCATCCTCCTTCGCTGGGATTACGAATGGTGTGGGACCACAGCAGTGTTTGGTGTGGCCAGCACAAAACAAATCCCATGAGTATGAATCCCACTGATGAGATCAGACCCCTGGCTGCTCTCCTGAGCACTACTCGCTTTAAAGGGGACCCTAAGAGGATAATAACCTTACAATTGCTTTTATTGCGATTGACTTTTTCTTTTACAAGACTGTGACAGAACTGCCCCTCTGCCTCTATGTCCACAGCCTCCTGGGGTTTTTTGGTTGACCTACGACCTCTCAAACAGGCAACTGTGCAGGAGCTTATATCCCAGTGTACGTTACCTACAACCACATCTTACAGAGGACAGGCAAACCACGTGGCCCTGGCATGGCTTTGCTCTGCATGAAACAATAGTTTTTAGACTTACCCCTTTAAGCCCTGGGGTTTGCAATTTTTCTTCATAGCCAGCTGTAAACAAGGGTTTGGTTGGGGTCTTTGCTGATGTTTCTGATTTCTGTTTTGTTTTTATTGCTGTCCTTCCTCTTGTTCATATCACATATGGCATCCTGTAGTGTGGTTTCAGAGGCAAATGATGCAGAAACCTGCATAACACCACTCACTAAAATTAGAAAACAAGATCACACCTATAGAGTTTTTGATAGGTATCATACTGTAAGACTTAGAAGCATGACTAAGCAACACTGATGAGAGCATTTACCAAATGCTTTGTAATGAAATGGAAGCCTAAACTCCTGTGCTTTCTTGTTGTGGGGTGTGGAGGGAATCATGAGAAAATGATGATGCCATTTTATAATTAATAATATAAAAAATAAAATAAAATAATGATGCAATTTTCTGTGATTTGACATTAATGACTAATTACTATTAATGATTATTTTAAAACTTCATCAAATCAGTTTTTGTACCTCAGTAATCTCACACTTCACATTACAGTAAATACTGTATATTTATTTAAAGATTTTCATGTCAATTTTTGTGCTGTTATGGTTATTAAGATGACACTTATTCACTCACTTCTACATTAGCTTTCTAATATAATATTAAATAGGATTCTATACATAAGTCACAACTAGCTAGCAAACCAGAAGGCTAAACAACCAGACTGAGGGATGGAAATTAACATTATATGATAATAGCCATAGCCAGCTATCTTGCAAAGCCTCTATGCCTATATTTCTGAAATGCAATTAAGTGTGTATGAATAATTGCCTATCGGTTTCACACGTTTGAAAAAGGGACTGATGGCTAGCTAACCACTTCCGCATCGCACCATTCATGAACTGTTCAGCACTGACGGGCACAAAGCTGTGTGAGTCTGTACCTGAGGTTGTGATAGTGAACCGATTTCATCCTGAAACTTTTGTTAGAAGCCAGGAG
The DNA here is from genome assembly GCF_041902795.1 of Electrophorus electricus. Taxonomy (NCBI): domain Eukaryota; kingdom Metazoa; phylum Chordata; class Actinopteri; order Gymnotiformes; family Gymnotidae; genus Electrophorus; species Electrophorus electricus. The sequence continues at coordinate 33,850,190 of NC_137497.1, read as the reverse complement.
GGAAATGGGGTGTGTTAGGTCTGATCTATAACATAATTAGAATACGTTTATCTCATAATTTAAGATGCCCATAACTTCATATTATAAGAAAAACAGTAATAAAATAAAGTGTACATATAAAAATGACAGATATAAAAAGTCTGGTGGGGCACAATGGTTAATTTACTCTGCACTGGATAAAACAGATCTGGCAAAACAACAGCTGTTCTACATTATTATAATTTATTTATTTTTGTTATTCAAACCACTGCGGGCCGGTACTGCTGGCTTGATCCAACAACTGGGATGTGTGAAGCAAACATGCAACATAATTAGGGCAGCAGTAAGTAAGCCGTATAAAAACAACCTTTTGTCATATTTGGTAAAACTGTCACTATGTCCTGACAGTTAGCTAACTAAACCTTCTGCTTGACAGGTAGCTACCTTCCCCTGCTTTAATATTTTTTTACATTCTAAAAAAAAAAAAAACACCACATACTCTTTAGCAAATTTCTTATTTTACTGCGATGTTAACTTGTGTCCAATGTGTTTCTCCTGATATTTATGTGTACCTGTGCCCTCACAGCTAAATGTTCTCATAAATGCTTTACTTCTTATATTCATGATAGTTTTTGTTATCAAACAATTATCTAAACACTGAAATAAGTGTGTGCTAGTTCAATATAATAAGTGTGTGCAGCAATGTTGGCATTTCACAAAGTGTGCAGCAGCCTCCGAGGACAGGCTTTGTAGGCGGGGCTGGAGCACAGTGGAGGGGAGGGACTCTTTTCTCAAACTTACTGACTGCAGCTTTAAATACATGAGTAGGAAACGCGAGCCGGTGATTGATGAGCTTATTACCAATAGCTCAAAAAACAACGTAACGTCAAACAGTGAGACGACGTGAAAACCTAAAAGTACATAGACGATTAGTCCAACAGGTAACAAATACGTGGCGAATAAGTGGCAGAGCTTTAGTATCGGTAGCATGCTAATACGAATAACTGATGGAATAGTCCTGTGGGTTTATGTAGCCCGAATATGAAGAGGTGTGTTATGAACGAGGTCTGTGATTGGTGTTCGTGGGTGTGTGTGTAAACGCACATGGCCTTGCATCTGGCTAGGTGTTGTTAGTTGGGATGCGACATAGCATAAGAAATTACAGGCTTTTTATAGAATTAGAGTTGAAATTCTCTGACTGTGTTTATTGTGTTTTGCATACAGTAAGAATTCAGTTACAGGAGATGCTAGTGAGAACATTCTACAGAAAACGGATCAGTTGCTCAGTGTTCGAAAGATTTTTATCTTAGCCAACAGTCATCTCATAGCAGGGCAAGACCCATTAATCAGTGTAAACCTACAGAGTCCACAGAGCAGTTGATCCTCAGGACAGCTCTTGATACCTCATGGGGTTAATGGAGGCTTTATCGAACGATACCAAGACTTAACACCTCACCTCCCACCATCAGAATATAGCAGCCCAGAACGCTGTAATCTTGTTAGAGGATCACGGGCTTGTGTCCTGCCGGTGAATGTGCGATGCTGCTGTGAGGCTCGAGGTGCTGGGTCCCGCAGGAGCAGGTAGGTGGAAGGCCCTCCAGGTCGCCTGCAGCTGGCACACTCCGCCTCGCGGTGGAGCAGGAGTAGAACTGTGTGGTCAATCCCCAGGATGCCTCCAGAACAAATAATCAGCAGCCCAGAACCGAGCTGCCCTGAGCAGAAGTGCGTGCAAACGTGCTGATTGACACCTCCCTGACCACCCAAGCTCTTCCCACTCTGCCTCCTTGGAGCATTTTGTTCCTCCAGTGCTTCACAATGCCAGGATGCTGGGCTGTTTCCAGACAAAACACTTCATGAATCATAGCGGAGGTGGTTTGGGGCTGGGTGTGATGTTGCTGCGACAGACCACTGTCCCCACACTCACTATTTTTAGCCCCGTAGCTCCCGGCCAGAGGAAGAAATGGTTGTATTTCATTTCAAATGTGCCACCGATGTCTTTTTCAGAAAGAACTGAAGGAAATTAGTCTGGCAGGAAGCCATGGGGTTCTAAACACCTTTCTCACACAACCAGAAGAAAGTGTGAGAAATGTTTTTAATGGTAGTAGAACAATAACAGTCCTGATGACAGTCCTGAGTCTTATATTCCTGACATGGTAGGCATGTATGCATGTAGGAGTGAGTGGGTGTGAGAAAGAGCAAAGCAAGAAGACAGACACATATACACAATTCAGAATTACTTTTGTTAAAATATTGCAGTTTTTTTCAGTGAGTGGAGGGCGTAGCAAAGCAGCAAACTCTAAATGGATGTGTATACTGAATCATTTGCATTGTGGTATAATCATAATACAAGTTAAAATAAGGGTAATGGCCATTATGATCTCCATAAATCACAGGAAGCAATATAGTGACAACATTTACCTGACACTTTTATCCAAAGCAACTTACAATTATGACTGAGTACAACTTGAGCAACTGAGGGTTAAGGGCCTTGCTCAGGAGCCCAACAGTGGTACCTTGGCACCAGAGGGGCTTGAATTGGCAACCTTCTGATTATTAGCCAAGTAGCTTTACCACTGAGCTACCGGTGCCCATAGCAAACAGCTTATTCCTGTGAAACATTAAAATTGCAGATCAAACATACTCCAGTTACAGAACCTGCTTACTCATATAACTCATAACTCAGCAAGTGGCAGACGGCTTTCAATAATTTGGTGCATTTCAAGGAGGGCCATCTCATTGTGTTCCATTGCAGCAGAGGTCTGAGCTGAAGAGTATCCGATATGTTTTTGCAAACTAACAACCACCAGACACATAATCTCTTTCTCAGTATCTCATTAGGTAAATGCATCTTCTTCAAAATCTACCCTTGTCACGGTTAATAAGCAATAATACATCATAGCAGATTTTTGCCATACATTTTCAGTATTGTTACTGTAAGCATGTTTTGCTCCTTTGTTTGCAAACTGCAAATCTGCAAATCATTTTCAAACTCATTTTTTACATTCCATTATCAAATCATTTATATCTGTATTGTCCTGCTGCATCAGCTCTACTCATTCTCTGTCCTTCCTTTAAAAAATACTTCTACGATGAAGAGCTAATGTTGCTAATGAGTGAATGCCAGGGCAGAAATGATTTCCATACTTTGGTTCCTACTCCCTTAAGTTCTCATTTCTAGGAACTTTTGGGATGGATCTTGAAGTACTGAACATCACTGACAGGGCAAAGTCAATCCTCACAGAATGACCAAAGGAAACCAATTAAAATTTAATACAAAAGCATTTTGCAAGTAACTAAGCATTTAAGAAAGGTACATGAATCTCTTCTACCTGAATCTTCACCATAATTTTTTTTTATACTAAATATCATATTTGCACAAACAAATAAAACAACTTTAGCTTGTTTTAATGGTTTATTTGTGTCAGCGCCAGCCATTTGTTCTTCTCTCTAAGAATACCACTGAGCTCAGTCAACCCTACCCTCCTGTATTTTCAAGCCCCTCCTGTATTTTCCACAGCTCCAGTGCTAATTTTGCTAATGCAGCAATGGTAGAGTCCCCACTGGTCAGCACAAAGCCAGCATACACAACACAGCGAGATTAGATTTCAGCAACAATGCTGCTGCTGTGCCTTTTCCCTGAGGGGCTTACACAAGCTGCTCAGCATGCACTGGGGCAGGGGGACAGCCAGGTTTGGGTGCCACCATGTGACCTTGGTATGAACGGTGGCCACTTTCTGTGTTTTTTCCCAAAGGTTAACTGTGTAGACTTCCCAAGAGCTATCTCATAAGCTGCTTGTGTTAGACGCCATTGGTTAAAGACATTTGTGTCACCTGTGGTTAAAGAGGCTTGTGGATATGGAGGTCTCTGTCTGTGTTAGGCTCGTGATTAATGAAATCTCTGTCTTAGACGCATGGTTATAACGGTCTCAATCTGTTACACTCATGTGGTTAAAGAGATCTCTGTGTGAGACTCATGCAGTTAATTAGCATTAATTATTCCCGATTATTAAATGTTGTATAAAAGTACATCATTTTATATTAAACTGTGACCAAAAGAAGGAGACAATGATTTTATGAGTGAAATGGGGGCTGCATGTGCTCACTGGCCCCGCTAGAGAGAGGCTATCTGAGCTAGTCTGAAGAGGATCACCATGGCGCCATGATCCTCTCCTTATCCAACCATTCACTTACTAACACACACGCACACACATGGATTTAATGTACTCTGTTTTACAGAATCTTGGATAAGGCAAAATGAGTACATAGCCTTAAATTAAATGAGTCCTTGCTACAGCTATGTACACCACCCTTGTGTAACCGGCTATGGTGGTGGCAGTGCAGTTATTTATAATGGCATGTTAGGCATAAACTAGAAAGCAAATTATGATTTCAAATACTCTGAAATACTTTTATAACAAAAATAATGTAGCCAGCAAAGTAAGTCTACTCTGACTTTTTCACTAATTAGTATTTATAGGCCACCAGAACTGTATTCTAAATTTCTCAGTGAGTTTCTAGATTTCCTCTCTAGATAGACAGATCAATTTACTGATCCCAGAGGGAAATCAAAGTCAAGAAACTCTAGGTATCTAGCTATTTTGGTAGATAGAGCTATCATTGTCATCGATTTTAACATTCACATTGAGAATCTTCAAGACCCTTTGAGATCCTACACATTCAGGTGTACATATGCTTGATTTTATACTGACATATTATGTAGTCTGTTGTCATCTTAGACCACTCCCTTATTCCATTTGAACTATGTATCAGTCACATTATAGTCTCACCTCACTACCACACCAGACACAAAATCATATCAGCTACTGCATCCAGTATTATGGCAAATATCCCAAATATATACATTCTAACTGGGATGTTCTCAAATGCTGCAGAACTTGGAAAAAAGACTGAACGTTTAGAGCATTTTGTTCCACACTCAATGATTTTGTTCCGCTTAAAAATAAAAAGCTTGGAGAAAAGAAATTAGTGCTGTGATATAATGATCACACTTGCACTTTAAAATAGAACACCTGTAAGATAGAACATAAATGGTATCAGACTAAAGTTGTAGTCTTCCAACTCGCATGGTAAAAGAAACTTCTCAATTATAGAAAGGGACTTATTACAAGTCAGACAACTTATCTCTCTGCTCTAATAAAATATAACAAAAATAATGAATCATTTTTAGTATAACCAACTAGTAATAAAACTGACACCACAGCTCAGATTCCCACATATAGAAGTAATTACTTAATGATTTGTTTCAGTGAGAAGATGAAAAACATATTATTCAGAGTATTAATGGCACCAGACGATTACATAGAGACCAAAGTGGATTCATTAGAGTCCATTACTCCAATCCATCAGTCTGAACTAATATCATTAATTTCCTCCTCAAAGTCTTCAATTGCTTAATAGATTAATTGCACACACTCTTTCTTAAAGAAATACTACCTGAAAACTCCTCCCTCAACACTGGTACCTAAATTATTCAAACTAGCAGTTATTAAACCACTAATTAAGAAAGCTAACATTGACCCATGTCAGATGACTATAGGCTGATTTCTAACCTTTGGTTTCTAGGATCCAAGAAACCAGCTCAGCACCTACTTGAAAGAGAACAAGCTGAGGTTTTAGTCCTTTAGTTGTGCTGCCATAGCTAGTTCTGTCACAGTCCACCCTTACACATGTTATACCCCTATCTTACCCACTACAGTATTTGACCACGCCTGATAAGCTTTCCTCTTTCTGCTGGTGTTTATCTGCTCCTGATGTTTTGTTGCAGACCCTCAGCCTGTGTCCACTGGTGTGGCTCTTCCCACTCCCTGACGCCTCTTCCCTTGCTGTGGTTCACCCCACCTTCACCCCTACTTCTCCACCTCCCTTGTTCCCTCCCCAACCTGAACATGAAGAAAGCTCCAGGCTGATAGGGCAACTGCTCCTGGGTTGTTCCTGCACCAGATGGCTTTTGGACACACACTCGTCCCCAACCCAAGCTAGGATTTTAGGAACCCAGAATATAGTATTGCTTTCTTGTTTTTATAACTTATTTTGTTCCCGTTGTAGTGTTTGGCGTCAGCCAGAGGAGGATGGACTTCCCCTCTGAGTCTTGGTGCCCCTCAAGGTTTCTTCTTCGTGTTTTATGGATTTTTTCTTTGGCTTGCTCACTGGGGCCTCACAGTGCACACACACTGTTTTGTTATACATACATATAAACCAATGCACACAGACACACAGACAACTTGTAAGCAGTATCTGACTTGAAAGTAGTAGCAAAATACAATATAATGCAAGCTAATTTAAGCTGGGAAAAAGTCTGTCAACCTCATTGCTCTAGTTTTGACTAGGTTGAAATGAATATGGTAAGCTAGCAGTGCCAAGCCAGAAACAAGCCAGTTTGATTACCTTTCATTTACAAATCCCTCACAATACACCACAACACAGGACATATATTGCATCTGCACACACACACACACACACACACACACACACACACACACACACACACACACACACACACACACACACACACACACTCATACACACAGTGCATGTTTGCCCTGGAGTCATGGTTAATGTAATTACCGCTGTCTTTGTGTGCTTGATAAGAGAGTATCGTCAGTGTAGTTACATGCCTTGAAAACACACACTGTGAAGAGAAGAGGAGGGCATGCACATTTAGGAAAAAAAAACACAAAGCATACACGCACACAAACTGGAGGAGTGAAAGGCAGCCAGTCTAATCACTCCTTTGGCTCCACAAACATAGTTTGGGTGAGAAGCTCCAGAAACCTGTAGAACCAAGAGCAACTTAGAGCACCAGCTTCCCACTCTCCAGGACAGACACACGCCTGCACACACGCGCACACGCGCACACATACAGATACACACTGACCAAGCCAAAGAACAGGCAGCCACTCCCTGTGACTCACTTCGGAAGGCCTTGTCTGATGACATCATCATCTGAAGTCCTGCTCTACCCCACAGCCCTGGCCAGAAAAGAATAGAGAACCAGCGACTGTGAGTCTGGAGTCCTGCCATAGCGGTGACGTCACTGGCTGGTGCATGCTCTAGTCCTCACTGAGCGTGTAGTTCATTCTCAGTGACGCAGAGAGCAGAACAGCTGTGCTCCTCTCACTACATGACCTCTGCACAGCACGGCAAAGTAGGTGGTGCGGAAGAAGAGTACAGCCTGCAGTAAAGAGTTAAAGGGGGCAGAACCAGGTAGAGAGGGGCAGAGCCAGGGTGTCGAGCAATGCACTGGGGAAGAAAGGAGCTATACGTGGGAGAGAGGATTTATAGAAGGCTCATAAAGGGAACACAGTGCACACAGAGTGAGGTAGAGGGGTCATAGATCTCCACACTATGAAAGGGCAATATGGGTCCTCATCTCCCACAGCTTTCTTCTAAACAAACTTACACACACAAAATAATGTGAGGAGAGTTAGAACACTCTTACACTTTCTTCCTGTAAAGGGAAAGGAAAATGATACTAGCAGAATAACAGATAGTAGTAGACAAAACTGAACAATTTGTATTGCAGTTACAACGGGGCCATTGCGCTTTATTTACAAATTGGATGAGTTTATATTGGTGATTAGCATAATTTATAGTTTTTACTCGAAATGTCTATTCTGAGTATGTTTTGGTTTGAGCCTAATGAATGAGTGAAGTGAAGAAGTGAAGAACAGAAAGAACAAAAAAAAAAGAAACAGAAAAGAAGAACAGAAAAGCATTCAGCATGCTAACGATGTTGGGCAGAGTATTGACATAGCACACATTCCCTTCCTAAACCAAACAAACAAATCTCACAATTAGAGCAGCCTTACAATAGGACCATTTTTGTTCACTGAGGCTTGGGGAAATTAGATGTCATTTATGACCCCATTGTTGCTCTGTGCTTAGCCAGTCAGCCTGACCGCCCAGCTCCCAGGATCCAGTTCCCAGCTCCTAGATCCCAGGTGTATCAGATGTAACAGCATCAGGTATGACGGTCATTCAGGCGTCACAAAACTGGACGTTTACATTTACTGAAAAACTCAATTTCAGTATCATTGATAGCAGTCACAAAAGTCACTGTTTCTGTTCACTGGCAGCATTTTTTCAGAACTCATAGAAATAAATACAAACACAAACATACATGCATGTACAAACACACACACACACACACACGCTCTGTCACAACAAATGGCTAAATCTCGTGCAAAGAGATTGTCCCTGCAGTAATTATGTTTTTGGTTCAGTTCAGAGTAGTTCAGAGTAGGACTCAGCTCACCTGTCCACACAACTCACCTTACAGACAGGTAATAACCCCAGCTCTGTGTGTAGGCACAGATCCTGAGTACACACTGGCAAAGTGTATGTGTAGAGTGGCTATTAACACGCCCAGCCGCAGGGTAGAGCGATGTCAGCTAGTTTGCTTTCAAACATAAGCAGCACAAACTGGCTACATGTGCCGTGGGGAGGATGAACACACAGCGCGTGGTGGATTCTGGCATTGAAGACTTCATCGCCATGTCCCAATTCACAGGGTGCTGAGGGGGATTAGAGCACAGGGGGCAGGGCAGTGACAGCTCAAGCGCTGGGTGGATCAGAGCTCTGAACAGCAGCACTTTCTGGGTTTTACTCACACACAAAGGCTGGTTTAGACACGGCTGTCATCACTCTGGCCTCCAGGATCAGATCAAAGAGGCACAGCGTGTAGACACAATGTTCTGGAAAAAGGAAACAAATCATAAGTACTCAATTAAATTAAAGATACTGCCATTACATCAATGTTTTGGACTAAATGAGTTTTATCCATTTATTCAATAAATTGTCATTATGCGATTATTGCTTTTCTTAACCCTTATAAAAGCCTTACATTGTGGTTCTCAAGAGTATTTCTCACACGCTCACACAAAGACTGAAAGCCTGAAGTCTGAAAGTATGGAGATGGAGTTGAATGAGGATCATAATTACCTTGAGCTATAGATCTGATAGCCATCATTTCATCAGAGACACAAGACAGAGAGAAGGGAGTTCTCTTTCATTAATCACAAAACTCTTTGGCCTTCAGACTGATTGGGTGTGTGTGTGTGTGTGTGTGTGTGTGTGTGTGTGTGTGTGTGTGTGTGTGTGTGTGCATGCTCGCGTGTGCGCACACGTTGTACAGCACAGCATCATCTGTTCTTAAATTAAAAATACACAGAGAATATCCACTTCTGCAACATATTATGCAAACATGCTGGGAAATGCATAATACACAGATAAACACACATGTGCATAAACACCATTTTAAAAAGGCTACACTGAGCTTCCCAGGACTGTTATGGGAATTCTCTTAACTCTTTGCAGTCTGAAAAATCATGCCACCACAGCACAATTGTACTGAAGACATTGATATGTAAAGGACTGCAAGCTATATTAAGAGCTGTGGCAGAGCACTAAAGTCAATCCCAACACATGCCTCAAGGTTGCAGAATATCAGTTCCTTAACAGCAAGTACCATAGGTAACGACTATCCTCACACTGTTCAGAAAACCCATTAGCTGAGGTTAAATTAAAAAAAAAAAGGTTTTCCTAAAGTGATAAAGTGCATACAGAACAGAATTCATAATCTATGTGCAATTCATTCATCATCTATTCCTGTTGCCCTTCATTAGTAATCATCCTATTGTATATTCAGATATATGAGCCTGTTACCATTCTGTGGCATTCCACGCTAGAACTGGAGGTGAGTAGAGTTTGGGTGAAGATCAAGCAGATCACCATGATCTTGACTCCCGCCTAGATTAAAAAGTCATCCAAAGACTCCCGACCCGTAAAACTCTAATCCTGACCAAATTCCTCAACATACCTGAATGACACCAGACAATCAGCTGAGCCAATCTGCGGCCACTGAGCGTGGGAATGTTGCAGGGGGTTGTGGGATACACTGGGGAGAGATTGCAGGGATCATTCCAGCTAAGCACTGCCATCGCTCAGAGTTCTTATGCTGCTTTAGAAAAACACCTCTGCTCAGCATCACTAAGGGGTTAAAAGGGTTGTGATCTCACCTACCGCATCCCGAATTATACACACATACATCAGCATGATGCACATGCACATACACCCTACTCAGCTGTTCATCATATTAGCTCTATGCTTGTTGAGAGAGAGAGAGAATGAGGGGGATAGAGAGAGAAAGAGATGATGAAATGTCATTAATGTACACAGAAGAGCACAGCAAACTATGAATGGGACTACTGAACTACTCCCCTCTACTCCAAACACACACACACACACACACACACACACACACACACACAATGCGGCAGCATCATGGCACCCCTAGGTGACCCATCCAGCTGTAGGCAGGTGGAGTGGAGCCTACTGCATCCCTCTCCCTCCCTGCTGAGCCACTTTGGGGAGGGTTCCACCTTCTGGTACGAGTGACGTGTTTACATGCTGCTAAAGCCTCTGCGTATTTATGACCAGCAGTGCAATCCCAGGTACTTCAACACGGCAAGCCGTCAGCAGCAGCAGAGTGAAAACAGAACAGCCTCTCCAGGTTCGCCCATAATCCTCAAGCATGCCACTCTGCCATCTTATGAGAGAGTCTGGATTTGGGGGGGGGGGGTGTTTCTGGGGGTTGCTGGAGAGGCTAGGTGAGGTGATGGGGGTCTTGCCAGACGTGAGGAGAGAGGGGAGGAGAGGAGAGGAGGGGAGCTGGGAGCTGACTCATGGGACATGGAGCCACTCAGTGCTTGACTCAGGGACTATCACAAAGATACGCACCAACTCAAAGACGTCTCCCAGAAACCCTCCTCCCCACCCTGTGGAGAGAGAGTAAGAAGGTGGGAGGGAGAGAGACGAGAGGGATAAAGGTAAGTGAGGCAGGATTAAGTTGTCTTGAGTCTGTGAGGGCCTCCATGCTGGAGTGACAGCCGCTGAAGTGTTTATCGACAAGAGCTCTGCTCTGATGATCTGCCTGAGCTCAACTATATGTAGACGGTTCACACAAATCACACTCGCTCACACACACATTAAACGCTGATCAGGGGGCAAATGCCCCACTTCACAATAGGATGAGTAGTCAGTAAGATCAACATCAGCTGCTTGCTAGAACTGACCACAAACACAATGAGAAACTTTTTGTCATTCAGGGGTTTTTGCTGTATCTAGCATGTGTGCGATCATGGGAAGAATAAATAATTATCTGAGAAACAATGATGAAACAATGATGATGTTTTGGAATATTGTTAATGGCATCTGGTGATATGAAACACTCAACACACAAAGACACACAAAGACACACATTGAGTGTGGCAGTATAGAGGTATGTGATAAGAGAGCCGTCAAGCCCTGTGTGAACGGAAAGATACAGAGAGCTATTCCTGCATGTTCCCACAGCCACAGACCCGTTACACACACACACACACACACACACACACACACACACACACACACACACACACACACACACACACACACACACACAAACACAAACACAGAGTGCTGGGAATGCCATCAACTATACTCACAACAGTGCAGGTGACAAGTGTGTGAGCTGTCACTTAGAGTGAAACTGGCATACCCAGTATATGCACGCACATACACACACACACACACACACACACACACACACACACACACACACACACACACTCACAAAACATAAACATAAATAAATACAGTACACAGATACCCACTGAGTATGCACAGATGAGCCTGGAGTGGAACAGAGTGCAGCATTGCCATATGTAACACTTTAGTCCATTAATACATTAGACTGATATGCTAATGGACTTTTTGAATACCTATTTTGATCCTGTGAATACAAAAAAGGCTCCAACAATGCCTACTGGACAGGCAAGTGTGTGTATTTGCTTGTGTGTATGTGTGGGGAGGGGGATAGAATTAGATGTACTGTGCTGGACAACAGAAGATTATTTAGACCTTAATATATAAAGACCAATGAACAATAAATCCACATTTCTGACAAACACACAACAGCTGCCTGAACAGCAGAACTGCGCTTGGTCAGTGGTATCTATGCGAGGCTTTTTCTTCCATTTGAGCCATTGCCAGATTGTGAACAAATTCAGGATGACGTGTTTTGTCTGCTGTTAAAGCCGCTGAGGGGGAGAGCAGAGGAGTGTGCGTGGCGGGAATGAGTTAAGTGACGTTTTGCTCCTTGCCCGCTCTGTCTGGGCAGCAGCTGCGCAAGGTATTCTCTCATTCAGACCGCCGGCCCCGCCGACAGCGCCCGCCTGTAAACAAAACATTGTCACCCGTCACAATTGAGTCGTCTTGCCTGGGCAGGAGCCTGGGGATCCATCGCTCCCCCGCTTCGCCAGCTCGTGCCTCCGCACCGCTGACAGATCCTCCTTTTGTCCATCACTCAGGGCACCACATGGTGACCAGTCACCCCGCATGGCTCGAACAAGAGTGGAAAGAGAGGGAGCTCAAAAGAGCCCTCTCCCAGCTCGTTCTAATCCAATTACGGGCCTCCAAATTTGATTGGAGTTCTGAGAGTGTGCCATCAGCTGTCCGTCATTAGTGAGTGGTGAATGGGGTCTGCCACCCCCATTTCAGTTTACTAACCAGACTGCCACATGGATTACACAGGAGCTGTTTTGATAAATGGGGGGAAGGTGAACATTTAGGGAAGAGTGTGAAAATCGTGATAATGGTTGGAATGGTTGTGCTGTAAGTCATGAAAAAATCATTTCTGCCATGATACCATTTAAAAATTAAGCTAACAGGTCATTTTCTACCACTAAAAAGAGAATTACACAAATCCAACTATGCTGGAAGGACATGCCACAAACAATAAGCTGGACCTGGCTTTGTCCTCGAGTTCAGATAGGTTTTGTTTTGTTATGATTTTTTGACAGTGGCTGTTATAGGGATGACAATAGTCTAAGTTCTAGAAATTATGTTAAAAAGATTCTTTGTATGTGTGCACGAGTGACCAGGCAGGTCCCTTTCTTGGATGATTGTGTAATTACAGTGCGAGAGCTGCTTTGGTCTGACAGCTGCTACGGAGCTATCCACGAGCCCTTAGGAGACAGCTAATTGATGTAGTTACAATAGGCTACTAACTAAAATGACCAGGAGATCCATTACAGAGACAGAGAGATATTTAAATGAGTAAAAAGTCAAAATTGTGCCCACATCCAAGAATGAATAATGAGTCAGTGTTCACTGGTGGTACTTAAGGGGTAACTTAAGGAATACCCCTACTGAAAACACTATCACACTAACAGCAAACGATTGCATGATCTCATTTTGCTAATGCTTGCCCTAAATAACTCTCATTTATTTATAGTGACATTAGCTTTGCCGAGTAAAGTATTGCTTTAATGAGAGCCAGAAGCCATGGCACACACATACTCGTAATGTATGCGTGACCCCGGTGGAGGACACTAAACGCATACATGAGAGGGACGAGGGGTGCCATTAGTGCACACAACTGCCCCAAAAGATAGCAAAAAGTCAGAGTGACGATGGGGAGTGTTTGTGGTGGGTGGGGGAGCTGTTGGGTTGTAGAAATCGAGGTCCCTTTCAGTGCCGGGCAGACGCCATTGCTATCTAGGCTCTAACAGTATCTACAGAGGGAAGATCAGCGCGCTATCCACATAGGAACTCACCAGACATGCTCGAGCTCTTATCTTTTATTGGCTGGCTCCCTTCTGACTTATCTTTTATTGGCTGACTGGTCCTGAGGAGAGGCCGTAAGCCAGGCCACAGCCTGCCTGGCTGCCCCGAACCAGATAACTCTGTCGCCCCAGTCTGGGAAAACAAGGCCTGTTTCCATTCTGTCTCCTGCGTTCCTGTCCCCATGCTCTGCAGTGGACTGGCCTCCATGCAGCCAGGCCCAGCGCCATCCTCAGACACGGGGGCAGACTTGGGGGCTGGAGTCGACTACACGGCCGCCTACATGAGCAAGACTCTGAGTTTGATCTAACGTCTGAGTGACAGCAGGATCTTCAGGGGTTGGGTGATTCTCTGCACATTAAACCCATTGTGGAAACAAAGAAGCAGGAAAAAGTAAAAATACAGAGTGATACAAGATTGACCTGAGTCAGGATTTAGTGGTGCACACAGAGACATGCCGTCCACTGGACGGTAAAACAGAGCCGTGCCTAAAACACAGCTGGTGTTTAGGGTGGAGTAACTGTTGTGAAGTAAGGGGAACTGGACAAATTAGCTTTGTATCTGTCGATGGGCTACAAATGACTGTTGGTAACGGAAGGTTTTTATTCACACGCAGCCATGCACACAGTGAGTGTTAGCATGTGAGAGCTGCAGAAAGAGCAGACAGAAGGACTCGTCCAGGCAGTCAGTGACCCAGGGCAGTGCACCCCCAGCCAGCCAGGAGCCAGCAGTAATCCCCTGCTCTCATCACGATTTCCAGCATGGGACAGCTCAGCTCCAGGGGCCATGAAGTGGGTTAAACTCTCCATTTCTCTCTCTCTCTCACACACACACACACACACACACACACACACACACACACACACACACACACACACACACACACACACACGCAGAGTCTCTCTCACTCTTTTCCCCTTTCTCTCTATCTCTTTCTCCTTTTCTCAAGTCTCTGACATACGACAGATACTCTCAGAGCAGTGAAGAGATGTTCAACACTAGCCCCCTGACTCCCACTCACCCTTTAACATAAACAAAACGTCCCAAGGACAAACCACCCAATAGCACGCTGCTTCCAAGCAGTGCTTCATTGAGGGGATCACAAATCACTTACCATACACAGGCTGCACAGTAGTCATATTTGTCATCACCGTTTTGTGTGCCATAAACTCACTCAGACTGGTTTGTGAGGAATGAGTTTCCCTTTATTTCACTTTCCTCTCATCTGACACCTTATTAGAAACACCTTGTACCCTTTCAGTTAGTGTCTAGTGTTAGTGTGCTTTGGTTTGTCTCGTTGGATTATCATCTGGTTGATAAAGGTAGGTTCTGAGTTTATTTACTTTTGTTTTAGATTCTGTGAAATTCAAGGCTTGTTGTCTTAACCTAGTTGTTAGTTGCTTGTTAGGTGTAATTACTCACTACAGGTGTAGTTTCACCCTGACTTTAGGTGTGAATTGAGGGGCAGGCTCAACATTTATTGAACTGAGTTAAATTAGGATGACTCTAACATCAGAAACTTCATGCCACTAAAGCTGCCAAACAGTCATCTGTTTTGATTCTTCTAGACCTTTAAGCAGCCTTTGACATAGTGAACCACAACATTCTTCTCTCTGTTCTTTCTAGGCTTGGTGTGACTGGCTCTGCTTGGAGATGGTTTCAGTCCTATCTGGATGGACAGTCCTATCAGGTGACATGGAGAGGATCCACATCCAAACCGTGTAGACTCTCCACTGGTGTTCCACAAGGCTCAGTATTAGGCCCCCTTCTCTTCTATTTGTATACTCGTTCTCTTGGTGATGTAATATCTTCTCATGGGTTCTTCTACCACTGCTATGCCGATGCCACTCAATTATTTCTTTCTTTTCCACCCTCTGACATGCAGGTCTCCAGGCATATCTCGGCATGCTTGACTGACATCGCGTCATGGATGACAGCCCACCACTTGAAGCTCAACCCTAGTAAAACCGAACTTCTGTTCATCCAAGGTACTCCCAACCCTTAACATGACCTCACTGTTTTCTTTGAGAACTCCTTGGTATCACCATCTGAAGCTGCCCGTAGCCTGGGCATAACTTTGGACAAGCAGTTGTCATTCTCAACTCATGTTTCTAATCTAACCCGGTCTTGCAGATTCCTCCTTTGTAACATACAAAGGATTCGACCCTTTCTTTCGCAGGAAGCTACACAGGTGCTTGTGCAGTCTCTTGTGATCTCAAAGCTAGACTACTGCAACTTGCTACTTGCTGGTCTTCCTATAAGAGCCATCAAACCTCTACAACTTGTCCAGAATGCAGTAACACGACTGGTCTTCAATCTTCCGAAGTTCACACGTTACTCCACCGCTGCACTCCCTTCATTGGCTCCCTGTAGCTGCACGCATCAGATTTAAAACCTTGATGCTTGCCTACAAAGTCAAAAATGGACCAGTCCCTCCATACATGAGGTCAATGTTCAAAGCCCGATCCGTACCTCGAGTACTTCAAACCTCAAGTACCGCTCAGCTTGAAATACCTTGCTTCGGGTCTCATGGACGACAAGCATCAAGTCTATTTTCTGTCTTGGCTCCAAGATGGTGGAATGAACTCCCCCTCGCTGCCTGGACAGCAGAGTCCCTTGCAGTCTTCAAACTCAGACTGAAGACCCATCTATTTGTAGAATATTTAAAGGACAACTGACACTGCTGCCATATTGACTGACTAATTTAATACTTATTGTAGGGTATTGTTTATGTTGTTTAACAAACTCTAGCACTTATTGTTTATAGCAGTTACCATTGTTTAAGATAGACCTTATGTATTTTGCACTTCTAGGTATCAGCATTCATCCCTGTATTCTACAGTATTCTAGTTCATTGGTATGTTTGATTCTAACCTACTGTATTGTACTTGAATATATTCTATGAGTAAATGACAAAGCATTTTTGTAAGTTGCTCTGGATAAGAGCATCTGCTAAATGCCGTAAATGTAAATGTTTGTTACAGGGTGCAATTTCTATTAACCTTCCTCGGGCACAACCCTTAATCAATGGTTAGTTTGACTTTCTACTGAATCTTTTTGGGTGACAGATCACACCTAGCAGCGACTGAAGTGCCTAACACACTCAGCTCAAAAACAACTAACAAAGCTCTACCATATGGGTGCTACAGCTGTATTGAAAATGCTCACCCAAATATCTTGTTATCAGGGAACCTGTGGTCAGAGACTGACCAGTGATGAGGAGCGTACAGGAAGGCTGACAAACTGCTTTCCAACATATGGGACATAGTGTGCATTTATGCACTTTTAAGATGCATCAGTTAAAAAGTAAAATCAATTCTAATCAAATAAATGCTTTTATTCATATTGTACCATTTTCATCCTGAAGGTCACATTACAATAATTTAAAAGGGTGATTGTGAGAAAACATATTTTCTCACATCTAATGGAACCCTAATGTGCTTGATATCTTACAGTGTTGGTCTGTTGCTGTGGTGCATTTCTCCGATCAGGACTGAAATTCTCAAAACTAGCTGCATATCATCTAGTCACTTGTAAACATCATATAAGCAATTTCTCATTCTTTTGAACAAATATTAAATGCTTTGGCAGATTTCTGTAAATGCTGATGTACAACTGTCTAGTGTTTCTTACATTATCAGTTGCTTAGGTGATATTGACCGAAATATATGATACTTGTTCTTTTTGAATGGTCTTACCCCCCCAAAACATCTAGGCAATAGTTCATTACACAAGTCATTACATTCAAAAGTGTTGAACCAGTTGTAATAATCTATCCATTAGACATTTTTGGTAATATCTCCTGAACTGGTGAATTGCTCTCAGGTGAATCTTGACTTTGACTTATAAAAGAGAATGTATGTATAAAGGGGAATGTGTTGTACAATAGCCTTGTCTTTCTTTTCTATAGTGCAATGGCATATTCTGTCATTACATTACAAACAGTAAAAGCATAAATTTAATCTTGTCCAGACTCTTGTAATCAATCTCCTACATTTAATAATGTACAGCTGTACTATTAAAATTGATATATGCTTTTCATTCATTGTCCTCAAAACTTTAGCCATCAGAGTACAGTTTTATACTGACAGCATGGCTAAGAATTTTGAATACCTTATTCGTAAACAATGACACAAGGATTTGTCATTCTGATGTTCACTGACATAATTGTTTACTTTAGAGACATTAACTAAGGATTCTGAGGAAGTTACAGGCTTTTTCATTTTGCAAATGTTAATGGTGATTCTGTAAATTAAAGCAACTGAGAAAAGATGTAATACTTGACATTGTAAAACCAGATTTTTTTCTCATAATCTGAAGGAATCTGGATGCAGCCACAGCTGGGTCAGATCATTTCACAAGATATGTACATAGCATTTACAGGGTATAATACATTAATCATTTGGAAAGCATCAGGGAATGTCAGTTAGAGAGGAACTAAATTTTGGCTACATGAAGTCAAGATGAATTAATTAAAATGGAAGATAAAGATAAGGTAATCTGATTGGCTCCAACATAAAGATAAAAGGTAGCTAATAACTTGTGTAACCACTCCTTCCACAAGAGGATCTTCTCTGCAAATGTTCTTAATGCTGAGTTATGCTCAGACCCTGAGCACCCCAGAAGCCAACAGGACCAGAGTAGCTTTAGTTCAAGTAAATGCACACTGTGCTACAGGCCATGAAAACATATGACAACCTTTTAGTGTCCAACACAAAAGACTATCTTCCCTGCATGTAGATCATACACACCTTTAATCAACACTACCTGTGACACACAGTAACGCATATAACATTGCACTATATAATGCATGTAAGAGAACTACCAGTGGTGGGAAGTAGCTAGCTACAACGCGTTTAAACCACGTTTTTCAGTAGCTTGATGCTCGCATTTTCAAAGAAAATTAAGCTTTTCCAGTAACTTACCTTTTGTTTCACGAGTAGTGGTATAAAGTAGAATTTCTTTTTTTACTGAAATTCCAAAATAAATAAACAAACACATATATAGACATATACTATTTTTCCTTACCAGACTTGATAATTATGATTTGTAGCATAGCAGTCTTGCAACATCACACACAGCCACACATGACATTAGTTAGCTAGTTAGAGTGCAAGATGGTGTCAAAGGGAAATGGAGCCTATTCAAGAATGGACACTGTCGAGGCAGAAACATCCATGGATGCAGGCCCAAACTTATCTTTAATGTTTACTAAATGTAAACGTTTGTGTGCACGTTGTGCAAGACAGATATAAGAATGCCCTCCACGTCCAAGATGTCCAACCCCAAGGACATAGTGCATCTAAGAACACACATTCAGGTGAGCGATATTAATGTTAGCCATTTCTTTTAGGTAGTGAACTAATTAGTCATTGTTACAGTTTCCCACTCTCCTGTACTGTGTTCATATGCAATGTCCAAGCTGATCCCCTGACCTGCAGTGGGCCATGCGTCATCAAGAGCACCAGCTGTGTGCATGTACGTGTGCGTGTGTTAAGGCAATGGCAGTGCCTCCTGCTAAACTCTCACTAACTACCAGCACTGACACACAAGGAGGAGATAACAGATCAGATCAGACAACCACACACTGGATCCCACAGCAATAAGGAGACCTGCAGTCCCTAATCACACATCAGCCCGCTTAGGGCGCACAGCTGACATGATTTAATTTAGTTTATTGGTTTGTACTTGTTCATCCGTAGTGACAAAACAGTCAGTGGAGAAAAGCAAAGCTGGGCAGTAAAAGTAAAGAGCGACAGCAGTGAAAGCAGTAGGAGAAGAGACAATGGGGAGATTGTTTTCAGGATAATAAAGAATGATGTAGGTGTATTTTTTAAAGGCCCACTTCCAGTAAAAGGGAAAGAAAGAGCAGGAAGAGGAGGAGCCAGTGGCGATGGCCATCAACATGCTCGGGGCACAGACATAAATTTGCTGAATTAACTTTATGAACTTGATATGACAGTGCCTGCTATTGTAACGGCTCCCTGAGTTGTGCCCTTAACCCCGCCCATTCCATTCTGACCCTGCCTCTGTCCCCTGCCCAGTCTTCATATTCATGGGACCTCATTGGCCCTGACAGGTCTTTAAAAACTCTCGGCTGTGCACTTACTCAGTACTGCCTCCTACAGGCAGAAGCACTGCACAACTACATACATTACATCATTTACTGAGAATGTATTTGCCCCTTATTTCTGTAAGCAATACACAAACACAAACACACACACACAGGTTAATTAAGCCAAACATAGAGTACACATGATGGCGTGATCAGATGGAGGGCAAAATATGTCAATCTGACAGTGTGCCTGAACTCTAGGCTAACAGTCTAGACTCAAGGCTATAAGTGTGGACTCCCAGCTGGGACTGTAGGCTATAGGTTGTGAGTGCGGACTCCAGGTTGAGAGTATAGACTCCAGACATGGAGTGTGAGTGTATGGTGAAGGAAAGTTTCCTGCTATCAGCACTGCTGTTTCCCTCTCCAGCCTGCCTGGCTCCCCTGTTATCAGGCCGTCCTCCCTCCCAGTGAGCCCTATCACAGTCTGCTCCAGCTAGCCCCTACCCACCGCAATTCCACACTCTAGCTCTCTCTCCCTTTGTCTCACTCTCCACTTTTCTTTCTATCAGCTGTTCCTCTCTCCTTCCTCTCCCTTTGCTTTTCTTCCTCGTATTCATAAGTAAAGTTTCTCATCAGTAAAGTGCTTCTCTTGCTGTTCGTGAGACTGGACTGCAGCTCATGCACACCGCACTATCAGAGTGTGAGGAAGTAGGATGGCCCTGCTCGGTGTCCAATAGCATACACACAGACAACCACTGCAACAGGGCAAATTTGGACAGACGTTCACATGCCACTTCAAAGGCCAATACTGGGCAGAGAGAAGTACTGCTTTTTGTTCAGAGCAGTAGTTTATACACAGCAATGACTGTGCTGTATAAAAGATGTTACTGTAACAAGAGGCTAATACCATGGTAATAGATGTTACTGTAATGAAAGTTGATGCCATAACAGGTCTTACTGTAAAGGAAGGCCAATGCCA
This sequence comes from Electrophorus electricus, assembly GCF_041902795.1. Lineage (NCBI taxonomy): Eukaryota > Metazoa > Chordata > Actinopteri > Gymnotiformes > Gymnotidae > Electrophorus > Electrophorus electricus. Next base: position 33,829,554 of record NC_137497.1, on the reverse strand, counting down.
TGGTAACACATCTGCCTATAATGATGAGGTTTTTTGTGTGTTTACATATACCCATGTAGACTTTATGGGAGCTGGGAGGTGACTTACAATTGACTTCCACCCTAAACCAAAGACAACACTTTCTACATGCACACACATACATGTACACACACACACAAACACTCACACATACTGACCACCCACACTCTCTCCCTAACAAACACCCAGCTCAGCAGACAAGAGTAAACACATATTGTCTCAGCCAGTGTTGTTCAGTTGTCATCTTCCTGTGTTGTGTCACTTGGCAAGCGTATTAGAGCCATTGTAGCTCGGAACGTGTGAGAAACAAAGATGTGAATGTCTGTTGGCCACGCTGCCTTTGCACAAAGGGACTCTGAGCTGTGAGTTGTCATTATGCTTTATTATTGTTAGAATGAAAGTTTGGGCTCAGTGGTTCAGCTGAACAAAAGTTTTGTGCAGAAAAAAGCAACATTATGTTGAGATGCTATCACAAGGAGACACCCCTCTACTGTATCACCGAAAGGAAACTAAGAAACTAATCAACTGACTATCCTTATACTATAGGCTTGAGTTTTCATAAAGGAGAAAAGATTCAAGTGGGTTCTTTGAAACATCGCTTGAATAACTACCATCATTTGGAAACGATAGTGGATCCATCCATGTCCACTGCCCTCTTCTTCGATGTCCTGCTATGTGAGGCAGCACTGGCATGTCTGTCTGTCTGTGTGTCTGGCTCAGTGTGGAACGTGTCATCGTTTTACCCACAGGATTCAGATAGGCCTGTCTCCTGGGTCAGCCTGGAACCCACCTTATCAGCCCCCGATGGCTCCAGGCGGGTGGGTGGGGGGGTGCTCCATGTCTCTACACCAGACCTCAGGCCACATCCCAAAAATACTGATAACACAAATGACAGAGGAGAGAGACAGGGAGAGAGTGAGAACATGACTTTTAAATTCTCCCACTATGATCTCTTTTCCAAAAAGCATTATTTTATGATACTGGGCAAGGGAATAGTATCAGGCTTATGATATGGTCTAACACTGAGAAAACAGGAGAAAGAATCGAAAATAATTTTCAGTGACTCAGAATCTACATTTATTAATTCCCACAAGACCAGAAGCCTTAACCATCTTGTTTCTTAATAGAGCATTTATAAGAGGGATCTTCAGCTTACACATATGAATTTTATGTTAACTGTATTATTAAAGATGGTTCCTGTATTCTGCTATTTATACACTGATTGAATGTGCATGTGTGTGTGTGCGTTTGTCTCTGTCATACCATAAGGCCATCTACCAAGATCACTGTGGCATGCTACTTAAAGAAACAGCATTGCACGATGCATTTCCTGTCCTGACTGCACAGAAAAGAGTGGGTTTATTAGCCAATAACACTGCGGCACTGCAGAATGTCACCGGGCGCTGTCAGGTCTGATCTCATTACCTCTCTGGATAAGAAATGCTCTGTGATATGGAGAGGGCTGTCCATCATTCTCCACGGGCTCTGACAGGCTGGGAGGAGAGTGGAGGAGATCCTGGGGCTCCAGGCGGCTGCTTCCTGCAGTGATCTGTGAAGGCCGAACCATTAGAGCATCCACCCGCCAACTGTCTGCCTCAGATCTGCCGACACTGTCCCACACGCTAGGGCGTCTGCAGACTGCATGTACCCCCATGGCAGTCTCTCTCTCTCTCTCTCTCTCTCTCTCTCTCTCTTTCGCACTCACACACTCTCTCTCACACAGACACACACACCGGCAACCAGCTCACCTCTTATCTGTTTTTCCTGGCAGCATCTTGAGATGCTAACTGTCTGCAAATATGATGATCCAAGGAATTGTCAGCACCATTAGCTGGCTCTCTCACCCCCTTCGCTCCCCTCCTGAGAAAACCCAGTGTGAGCTGAGTACAGCACCTCGCTAATGCACATGAGATAGCAGCCCACGGAGAACACAGAATCAGAAAGACAGGAGTCACACTGAAACACATCAACCTACCAATCTGCTCTTTCATCAGGCCAGAAGGTAATTCACACCAGCAAAACTCACTAATGGGAAATGGGCCATAATCAGGACACAATTAGTGTACAAATTCCTCTATATCTCAGGGTAGGAAAGAAAAAGTGTTGTATAGCATTGCCAGCAGGGTTACCCATATCTCAGAAGGCTAGCAGGGTGGATCCTCCAAGATTTCATAGCCAAAATAACAAGCTCACCATGTGTTCCGCTCTGGTGCAGAAACACTGTAAACATCAGTATTATTCTACTGCAAAAGTAAAACAGCTTCACCTCAGCACAGAATATATATATATATATATATATATATATATATATATATATATATATATATGCAGTAATAATAATAAAATTTTGAATTTTGCTTAAAAGGTGCTTTTCAAGGAAATACAATATTATAAAAAATGTAAAGCAAAACACAAATATAAAGCACAAAATGAATATTAAATATATAATAAAGGACACAGCCAATGTTTGATTTAATGCTACAACATATTTTTAAGGTTTAGGAAGAGATTATATCAGAGAAAAACCATTCTGGAAGAGAAAGGTTTTCATCTGTTTTTTGTTTTGTTTTTTTTAACAGTGCCATAGAACTATTTTTAGCATTATGAAGTTCCTTCAGCTTTTAAATGAACGATTTTTTTGAAGAACTAACTTAAAGAACTATGTCACGCAGCCCTCTGGCCCTGTAGCCCTAGCACCCTGGTCCCAAACTCGACTTCCCAGAATCCCAAAGGGAGTCAGGTTAACAGCCCCAATTAGTAATCATCCAATCAAACGGATTTATCGTAATCATAATCCAAAGAGTACTACTTAGATCCACCTGCTACTCATTTCTCTGCCTTATAAAATCTCGGTTTATGTTTTATAACTTTGTGAGGCATTGCGGCTGTTTTCTAGAGCCTACCGAGCGGGTCCATTGAATAAGCAGCGTTTCTGTGTTCCTTGACTCTGTTTTTGGATTCGTTTGTTTTACATGACAAAGTACAAATGAGTGTTAAGAAGACCATCATAGTAATTGCAATAAGCACAACTGATAAAAATACAGAAGAGTACAGTGTTTCTCCTGATGGAACAATTTTACAACCAATTCTACGATTACTGTATTTTAAATGAAAAACAATACCTTGGTTGTGTGACTAAACTACATAACGTGTCGTGTGCAATTCCCTAGGCGAATAGTCTACAAATACGTCTGCAGATGAGATGTGAATTTCCGAATGTGGACGCTAATGATCCGTTTTTCATCGCAAATGAAGCGTAAAGTCGAGTTTGCTTGTGCATGTTGTTTTCTAAAAGACTTGGTATAATAGGCGTATTTGTAGGCCGTTTCAAAATAGAAAGATGGGTCAAATTAAATAGCAGTGTACTCCAACGTTCAGTTCCCCCGACAGGAAAGTACGCTCCAATTGCCAAGACTTCATAGCAGAACTTCAAACATGGAGGTCACATCATACTTACTCTGGAAAATCTATATAGAATAAGAAAATAAATTGGTCTAAACAATGTTATGAGGCGAAAACACTGCCTCCATTACATCATTGACAACGTGACAACCTGTAGTGTTCTCTCTCCCCCCCCCTCCCCCCCCCCCCCCAAGAGTGGGTAACATTGAAAGCTTACAAGTTTAAATTACTGGCAAGTTTTCAATGACACAAAACAAAACCATGCTGCATGCTGGGAGACTTAACGTTAGTTGATGCTGGACAGTATTTAACGTGAGTTTTTCCAAACCGCACTTATCAGCTACATTTTTAATATTAATTAAAATGTAAAATGGTAATATTAACCGTCGGGAATTTTTACCGTGGTTTACAGTGAAAACGGTAATCGTTTCATAACTAGTTTAGGGTCTGTTATGGACTGGGAAGGGATGCACATATTTGGCAATGTTCTTAAGATGAATTTATGCTGTTTTATTGAGGTTTTAATGTAACGATGCGTTAAATTACAAAGTGCAATCGAAAATGACAGCAATTCCCAATGTGGGGAGGAAGGAAGTAAGTAAAAGAATATGGCATTGTCGGTATAGATTGACTCATCTTCTTCATGGAATATTTTAGTATGGCTTCAGGTTTAGCATTAATACGTTTTTGCATATTCTTAGCCAGGAGTACAAGAATGTTTAACATAACAGAATCTGTTGAAACCAAGAAATAATTCATAACACTAAGTAGGTCCAATTCACTACCATGATAGGTACTATGGTCAGTACTATGCTCTGAACTCAGACACAAATAGGTTGTTGGACATTAGACGATCTTTTAGTTGAGTACTCAGGAAATTTGTACGTTAGAAATGGGTTGGTCAAGCCCTTGCTTATAATTATTGAATAATTAAAAATAATTCTTTAATATATTACTAAACATTATTAAATAATAAACTTTTATATGAATGATTTACAACCTTGTAAACTTGTTCTATGCAATGCTACACAATGACGTACACAGTTCAGATGCAGTGTGTGTTTTACTAAAGGTACATTAGGAAAATGCTTCAGTAAGGGGGCCAAAACCCAGCAGTTGTGTATAGTCACAGGTGCAGAGAGCTGTGTCTGTAATCACTGCTCCACGTATGGAGGAGGATAAGAGGAATCTGCAGAGACCACACAGTTCGACACAAGGCCATTTTACTTTAGCACCTTTATGAGCTGCTAATGCAGCCACTGTGTTTAACACCCGAACAAGTGGCCCTGGGGTTGCCGTGAGAACAGCTAACAGCTTGGTGCTACCTGCCCTCTAGGCAGCAGTGGTAATGGACTACAGCAGTGCAATGGAATGGGGGGAGGCGGAGCATTACGAGAGGTTTGGAGGCAAAGGGGTGAGTGGGTATTGGGGTGAGACCCACTGCTGGCCTCTTGCTGCACTAGATGAAAGCTCTTGAAGGCTGTCGTCACGGTAACTAATTTCAGCAAGATTTTACGCATCAGTGGAGGCACGAGGAAGTCCGTCCGTACCTATCCATTACCCTCATCACCCCCTGCCACTTGTGTCTACCTCTCTAAACCTCATTTTCATCTACCCCCAAACCACACCCCCAGCTCCACATTCCAGCTACCCTGTAAATCAGAAGCAAACTCCCTAATCAGAAGGATTTCCACCACTCACCAGGGGAATTTCAGAAAGACAGGGCTCAAACCATTGTACACACAATATCCTCAGGCGAATCCATGATCAGCTCTTCCACTACTATGTCTGTCTCAGCATTATTGGAGTGATAGTAGGCCCCTGAGGGGTGTCTGACTGCAGAAATAGACACTTAGGCGATGAGGGAGAAGGCTTTGTCCACTTCCCAGCTTCCCTCTCCATCACCCTCTCACCACACACACACTCAGCACTGCATGGATGCAATGTTTTATGTATGTTTTAGGATTCTGAAGTTTTACTCCATAAAAAAAATACTCAGTAAAAAAAAATCTGAGTGTCAATAATTAATATTTGATTTAAATGTTGTGAATTTAAATGATGTGGATTTAAGACAGAATTGATGTATTATGAATAGAATTATTTTAATTTATGAAGCACAAATTTATTTTATAAATATTTAGGAATTAGGAATGAATTTGGTGGATAGGCATTATATTTAAAAATACAAACCACAAACCATAAAATTACTACAAGACATAAAACGTTTATTTGGATTGTCAAATTTAGTTAAAAAAATTCAGCATCATAAAGGAAGCAAAGGCAATGCTGAAAGGGTCCAGATCCAGAGAAATAATAATCTCATATGTAGTCCTGCGGTTTCTGGAGCTTTCAGTTCCTGAACAGCTGTGTCTGAGGCTACAGGTTAAACGTATACTTTGACCAGGAATGCTGATATTCCTATTGAAAGCCAGCTGGAGTCGGTTCTCATGAATCTACACGAATAAACTCAGCTTTCCCCACTGTTCTCCACTAGCTTTAACAGACCGTTAGCCACATTATCCTAAGGAGGGGAGGGGGGCTGGGGGAGGGAGAAAAAGTGGGAAAGACGTCGAAGATAAGGGGGAAACAAATGAGGGGCCTGGTAGAGGTGGATTTGGGGAGATGTGTAACTGAGCTCTGCCAAACAGGCTCCTAGCGCATGCAGAGCGTTGGGCTAAGCTGGCTGAGAGCGGCCCTGCTTTCCTGCCGAGGAGGAGGTCCCACCCCCCTCCCCCTCCCCCTAAACTCATCTCCTCTTCCCCAGCCACCCAATGCAGCACAGCCCCTCGCATATCACACTCCACAGAAAACAGCATTTATTATCATGATTAGTGGTGGCAGTATATTGCAATTAAAGAATTTTTCTGTAATTATTTAACACAAGACCATAAAATGGAAGAAAAATGGACTGTGAGGGAAGAAAGAGCTTCTTGACTCAACAAAACGCTGTCAGCAGGTCAATATAAACTGCACTGGCAATGTACTGAAACATCAATAGTGATGAGTAAAACTACAGGGAATCTAAAATGAAGAGAAATCTACATTAAAGTAAAGCAGAATAAAAGTGAATATGAAAAAGCTGGCCATTTCTGCTTATAGCATTAAATGCTATCTTCTATATTTAATCAGTCTGTGGAAACTTGGATTGTAAAACAAAAATCAAATCAACAGTTCTGTTAGGTCTTAGTCAATGTGTGAGTGAAAGTCTTAAAGTTATACCCTCAGCTCTGAGCCAGAGGTGAAGGTAATAAAAGAACATGGAGCAGTACAGCTTAGAATCTGTCAAAAAAAACGTCCATATTTGCCAGACTCAGAGGTGATCACTGCTGAAGATCCACCAGAGACAGACAGGGTGGCCCTTGAGGCAATAACACAGTTAAAGTGCCCGTTAAAGTCATGTTCCATGCAGAGCAGCACCTCCATGGCTGCCCGGCTGGTGCTAGGAGAGGCAGTTTCTGCACTCTTATAAGCTTTTAGCACTGTAACATTGTTGCTAAAACCTTGGCTTGGGCCATGCAATGCTGCAAAGAGGTTTTCACAGAGCTGCCCTTCCCGTCTGTCACACCCTGCTCCCATGGGCCAAGATGGGCCTATTCCTCCTGTTCTGCTCGACCACATCAATCCAGTTCTTAACCACTGGTTCTTCTATTATTCATGGGCACGGCAAAGTCAAACATACCCATTTAGAGATTTTACACTTGTTTGAACAGGAGAATGTCTGATAGACATGTAGGGACAGACAAACGGGTATTGGGAGGAGTGGAAGCAGAATGCAGCATTCTTTTCCTGCAGTGTCCCAACAAACACCAGACCAAGTTAGAGAAAAAGAAAGAGATACAGTGAGCGTGAGAGAGAGACAGGGAGAGAAGAATTTGCAAGGCAATGGGAGGTCTCTGATGAGAACTTTTAAAGGTTGGCGCTTGGCTCAGGCAATGCAGTATGACCTACAAGATCAAAATGAGAGCAGAGATGCCAAGGTTGTTATCTCAGTCTGCCTCTTCACTCTGTCCCATACGCACACACACACACACACACACAGATATATAGACACAAACAGATGCACACACATGCAAACAGACATACACACATAGATATATAGAGGCACATACACACACGCGCATGCATAGACATATAGACGCATGCACACTTAGAAAGAGATCTCTGATGGACATGGCTACAGGGTGTTCTATGAGAGCACTCTGACCAGAGAATAAATAGTGCTTCCAGAACAACTCTAAAGTCAGTGATGGAACAACAACTACAGCTAGCATTCTATAGAAAACCCCATAGCTCATTCCTTCATTCAGCACATCTCCTTTGACATATAAGAAACTGCAGAAGACCTACCGAAAAAACCCTAAAATAAAAATCCTCTGCTCTGATCAAGTATCTCTGGCTAAGCTACACCTCGCAATCTGGTGGAAAAAGAACACAAGCTATTTAAAACTCAGGAACATGTTTTGTAATAAAATGTAGTAAATTTCCACAAGCACTGTGAAATATTGTTAAACTATCAACTGTCAACTGTCTCCAATAGCCCTAAAATAATACTTTTTAAAATATTAAGAATTTTGTTGGTTCTTCTGAAAATGCACACTAAATATGACTAAATATGACTAAAGATATAATATGACTAAAGATTCATTAATGCAAGTTTGAGGCTTACTGACACAACCAGGAGCCTAACAGTTTAACATCAGGGCATTAGAACTGGGGAAGGTCAGAGGTCACCAGTCAGCAGCAGCCCAAAGCAAACCTCATCTATCACAGTTAGTGGTGCCCTGCACCCTGTGTTAAACAGAGCATGTGCTTCACTCCAACACATTCTCACTCACTCACTGAAGACTAATGACCTTTAGTCACTCTCTCCCTCTCTGCTTCTCTCTCTAGCAGTAGTCTGTCTTGTGAGCTGAGGCTTCTGAGGCTGTGAGATGCTGCAGGCTTTGACCTTCATGTCAAGCAGGGCTACATTCTACCCAGATTGTGTGAAAATCGGGTGACTAGCTCAGGTTTAAGCCCTTAATAATCTTAACCTGAGGGACTGTGACACACCCAGCACCTCTCCACACTTTTACAAACACTGTGCAACAGCCACACCAAGCTTCCCCAGACCCCCGCCCAACAACTGCCAAATATTTTCAACATCCCTGACGCTCCCTCTCACCTTCCAGTATCCTTCAACACACCCGGCAACGCTCCCGGGCTGCCCTTCTTCCTTTTCTACCACAGTCATTCACACTCATTGCCCTTGAGCCCCGCCCCCATGCCAGTGGTGAGGCATGTTGTGGTGGGCTGTGGGGGTCGGTGGTTAGTGGATTTGAACTTAACCTCACTGTCCCTCACGATGAATGTGATAATTAGCACCAAGGATCAGCATCAAAAGGAGGCGCGCAGCATGGAGCATGTCTAATTAGTCATATGAGTGGGGTGATAGAGGTGACGGCTCCTGCGTTCTGCATACTCCTCAGGCGGGCGGGCGCACCGCTCCACTGAGCACCCTCCTCCTCGTGGATTGGGAGTGGGAGGAAGGTGTTCTGCTCATCCCTCTCCTCTCTGCTGTTTTCTGATGTAAACAGGCACTTACTGCTCTGCTATCTGGTACAATCACAATTTTTTTTTTGAAGAGATGTTTACAATTAGTACAAATAAATAAACTTGAATTCAGCATTTGCAATTTGATCTGTGTGTAAAACAATAAGAAACAAACCTAGAACCTGCAAGACTTTACTGTACTGTTTAAATAAAAGGTGTTATAATAATAATGTGTTCTTGAAAAGACTCTTTGAGCAAAATTTTCCAAAAATGCAATTTATCAGATAAACACACAGATAAAATGGAAATATCACTACACACTTGCATATTTATTATTTATTTATGTTCTAGTTGAATAGCCACATTGAGGTATTCAGCATATATAGCATTTTGTAAAGTGCCTTTGTTTCTTTATATATAATGAGTTTTACAGAAGTGACATTACAATTACAATTACCTGAGCCTCACCACATGCATTTAAATGTATGATTGTCCTGGACATTTGCACATATGACAAATCAATTGGAATTGGTTTATCATAAAGAGTTGAAACCATAGTAATGAGCTTAAATTGAGTATAGCAATAGTTAATGGAGGATAATCTCTTTATTAACATATTTTATTGGTAACTTCCTATTTAGACTTGATGTTTAATTCTGGACTTGGCGGTTGCATAGATTCGTTTATTAAAGGAAAAAGGGGTAGCGAAACAAACGGGCTAATGACGCCTCCAAGTTTAAGGCACGTGGTAACCTACTTTTTCCCCTCGCACTGAAGCTACCCATAATTCGATTAAAAAGGCGAGTCAAACGTAAAATATCTTGCAGTGTATCGTGGGTGTTATTGTAGAAAATAAAGTTGTAACAAGAAATAAAATGATTTTTCATTAAACCAAGATAATCTTATTTAAATTATAATCTATAGGCTCGTTAAATTAATTGTTTTTGACATTTGTTTAAGAAAAGAATTTATAATTTTCTAACTTTCTGGTGTGCAAGACCTAGAGGCGTAGGAAATGTGTTAACTGGAAATGATTTAATCTGCAGCATACCCAGTCAACCTGTATAAGGAGACACAGGCTTTCGGAAGCCGCTTTGCACCTTAATAAAGTGTTGTCAAAGTCGGCTTACAGGCGCAATCGATCAGGTTAATCACTTCCGAGAATTTAACAGGTTGCCACTAATGTTTTGTTGCAATGCAATCCATATATATTACAACACAATTTTCGTTACCTATGGCTTAAAATGCCTATTACAAGTATAGCCTACAGTCCAACAGGTTGTATGTCGAATGTAAAGAATTCCGCTGTCCGCCTCTCTACTACCATTTACAAAATGCAAGTGAGAGCACCCTTTTCAGGTAGACAGAGTTCCGGGGATTGTCTTGTCCTTAAGAGATATCTTTTGCCGCCCCCTCACCAGGCCCCAAAGTGTGAATAATATTCAGTATGGAGTTACGCTAAGTGGGAAAGCTTTTAGCAAATTATCCACTGGCAATTGCACGGAATCTAATTTGGTCACCCAGGTCTCCGATAATATATCTACAGCATTGGATTTGCATTTCAGTGTCGCCTAATGGGTTTAAAACGCTGTGGACCTCCAAGCTCTTGTTTTTGCGTCTGTCTCTCCAGAGAGTGACATTGACCACAGGAGGTGATTTCTTAACCTGCAAAAAAAAAATAAAAAAACCGGCAGTCAGCGTTTTTATTTAATATTTATACACGGCCACGTGTGCCAGCAGAGCGCGACAGACAACAGAGTGGTGACACTCAAGTAGGTTCAAGATAAGTTTTGCGGTCAGCATTATAAACAGAGGACGTGTTTATAGGTCTTATGCTAACGTCAAAACAAGCAGGCCTGTTTCATTCAAAGTTATATTCGTTTTTACTATAGACTTAACGTCGTGTGAAGTAAGACCTTTTTTGGTAAACTGGTAGAAAATAGATGAGAGCTGTACAAAATACAACTAGGGCTGACGACTCTAATTTCGAATTTGAATGCAAACGCTTCGAAGTAGATAATCACGCCAGATTTGGAATCTAAACTCTGCTGCAAATGTCTTTTTCTAAGAAGAAAGAGTACGGTTGAGGTGACGTCTAGATTTACCTTCTGCTCGACTGCTCAAAAGGAGAACAAGAAAAATAACCGACAAAATCAAATGTTGTAATCAAAGTCAAAATCCAGTGAGATAATAGAAAAATGCATTATTATTATTATTATTATTATTATTATTATTATTATTATTATTATTATAAACAGCAGTAGTAGTCTGTTACTGTTGATACCAAATAAAAACGAATAGATGTAAAAAAAAGTAATACTAAATAAAATCAACAAATTATTGTATTATTATTATTATTATTATTATTATTATTAATAGTAGTCGTAGTAGTAGTAATATATTTTATGGGCTAACCATGGGTCTACAAGGAAATATTCAGTGTCATTTGCAGACAGTTCAATCACTTTCCTTTATTTCTGTTCCTCTCATATAGCTATTTTTTCCTAGATAAGCGTAGCTGAGTGCCTTCAGACTATAGTGAAGCCTTTTAATTTGTAGCAAATTTTCTACCTGATAACCCAAGAGAGTTCAGATGGACAAGGCAATTTTCAGTATCTTAAATAAATATGAACCACAAATGTGTGCATACAGATATTGGATTGTTTTAGAACAAACATGTAAATATATAAAATCGCCTGCTTTATGAAGCGAAACTGTTGCGCTCGCACAGACCCAGTTAGGCTCAGATGAGAACTCAGAGTTGACTCTCGATGATTCTACTGCATAGCTTCGTGTGTACAAGAAAAATAAAGAAAAATAACCCTCACCTTAACTCGAATAAAATAAGAGGACATTATTTAAATTATTTTCCATATTCATGTATATATTTCGAGAATAATATTTCGAATATAAAATTTTTCAGAAACAATTATTTCTCGCAGATATGTATTTTTAAATAGAGAAAATAAGCTGTGCGGACAGATATAAAGTGTGAAATTCAGATTAATTGTCCTTGCTTTTTGACGGATTTCTTGAGTTCACGCAGGAAACGTTTTTAAAAGACTTTACAGTGGGCAGTGATGTCGGTCCAGTGACGTAATTGCAACACAGCCATTGGTCGTCGCCATCGTCGACGGAGGGTCTTCTGAAGTTAAGGAGAATGCAAGTGTCTGGCGCTTACAATGAAGACACTGTCATTGACCAAGCAGCTAAGAGTAAATGGAACATGAGCAAAATGTTACATCAGTTGTGGAGACAAGACAAAGCTTGTAATAGACAGTAGTGTGGTAACAAGACCGTTGGTTCTACCTAAAACCATCAAGAAGACAAGGAAAAGCACGTCTTGGGTTGTAGTTTTGACGGACAAAGGACTAGTAAGAGATCATTTGAACAGCTTGCCATGGAGTATACTTCTTCTCCGAAGCCCCAGCTCTCATCAAGGGCGAATGCGTTTTCGATAGCTGCCCTAATGTCAAGTGGGAAAACAAAGGACAAGGAAACAGAAGAGAACACCATCAAACCGCTGGGTAAGCGCAGGGATGCACGTCTGTACTCGTCTTTGACCTCGTCTTTGACATCAAAACGTAGGGTGTAAGTCTGCAATGATAGCACTGTGGTATAAAGTAATACAAAAAAACTACGCACTCTTACTCTGTATAGCGTGTTGTTTGTTTAATTATGCATTATGCGACCTTAGTGTGGATTGAAAACTTGATATAAAGACTTGAATATGGCCATTATTTTCTTCTTTGGGAGCTTTTTATGCAACAAAATTGAGCAAAAAGGTTGAAAGATATAAAAGATGTAAATCTGGAAGACCACTTCATTTTCGCAAGTGATTTGTGAACCTGGTGCTATGTATCTTACAATAATTGGTAATCGTAGTCTTGTGTGTATCTGTGGACTAGAATCAAATATTCTACACATAAACGTCACTGGTGTCGTATATTTTATGTCGTATAGTGTGCAATATGTTTATTGTGTAATAATATAGGCCTATATATTTGGTTTTATTATGGTTTTATTATCAAGACTCTAGATTTGACTAAAAACAAGAATAATCCTGCGGAATTATTCAAGTGGGTTAGGGGTCGTACAGCACTAACTGAAATTTACTATTTAGGCCTAAACGGTCTCGTGTACAAAGAAAATGAATCCCCAATTATATCAAAATCGTTACAATTTTTGAGCATTGCATTATTTCGATTAATTGTCAGGCTTAAAAGAATAGGAATGACGGACGATTTTGTTCAACTTAATATCTATATCTAATTATTCTATATCGGTTAGTCCTAGTATCTGTACCGTTTCTTTTCGTAACATTTCGTTACGGTCAGTTCAACAATGTAATAATGTCAGACTGTATTCGTCAGAAATCTTTTGAAATTCAATTATTCTCTAAAAAAAGTATAATAACGATTTCATTGGGATGTTTCATTATATGGTTAATGGTGTGGAAGTACAATGCAAATATCTAGTGCTAATTAAAATTGTAATGAAGAATAGCCTAACAAAATAGACTAATTCTTAGGATAGTAATAGTAGATATGAAGGTTGTTCATTTAAACGAGTAGAGAAAACCACCTTTAAGATAGTCCTTTAAGTTTTTTCTTCTTTTGGGGATTTTAGATTAATTTTTTTTCCCCCTGGTATATTAAAAGCATCTTATAATTTGAAAAGTAATGTGTTTTGAATTGTCTGTCATTTTCTCTGAATCTAAGAACAATTTGTAGAGAAATCGTCATGCAACCAGAGTTTGGGTGACTTGCCTTCCCTGGAGACACACGGAGAGTTCAGCAGCGGCGCGCCTGCGGTGTGCACGGAACCTCTGATCCCCACCACGCCCGGAGTACCCAGCGAGGAGATGGCCAAAATCTCCAGCAGTCTGGAAACCAAAGAGCTCTGGGACAAGTTTCACGAGCTTGGCACGGAAATGATCATTACAAAATCTGGAAGGTAAGGAGTTCTCTTTATTTTTTATTTTTTTCTCGCTTACTGCCTTTTATTTGAGCTTTTTCTTTCGTTTTTTATTTTTTATTTTTGTCTTATTTACGTTCGGGATTTAAAAGTAGGATACGTATAGATTTTATTAATCTTACGTATGTCATTATTTAGAACTGCTTATTTCGAAGAAATACGAAAATTATGTCGTATTCATAACAGTGATCAAGATTCGTCGTTTTTTAAAATCGGAATCTATCCGAATATGAACAATACACCATCAGTAGGACTGCTTGTTTTAAGCCGAGGACAGCTTGTATTTTAGAATAAATGGAACATTAATTTAAACTAGCAATTTATGAGCAAATGATTTATGCATTTCATTTAGTTTTGTGTTAGATTTGGTTAAGATTTATTCTTTGACACAAATCATTTCTGTCAACAGAAGAATGTTTCCTACCATCCGCGTGTCATTTTCCGGGGTGGACCCCGACGCCAAATACATAGTACTAATGGATATTGTTCCTGTGGACAACAAGAGATATCGTTATGCTTACCACAGATCCTCCTGGCTTGTAGCAGGGAAGGCAGACCCTCCTTTGCCTGCAAGGTTCGTGATGCACACTATATGCGCGTGTCCGTGTGTGTTTGTGTGGTGGGGAGGGGATGTTTCAGCCTTGATCAGCGGTTGTTAGCTTGTTCGGCCATGGATGAATGCGAGTGTATACAATTCACAGTTCAGATGGAGCGGGGTTTTATCATTCTTTCTTGGTACCTTCACCTGGGCACTTTTTGATGTCATTTTTACAGTACATTTTGAGTACAGTACACCTTAATATGGAGTCCAACTGTAGGTTATGGGATCAAATGTAAATATTGTTAAACATACAATGTGCACTACATCTTAACTGTCATTCACTGATTTGATTTGATCGTTTTATGCTGCAGACTGTATGTCCACCCTGACTCGCCATTTACTGGAGAACAATTGCTGAAGCAAATGGTTTCCTTCGAGAAAGTAAAGCTTACTAACAACGAATTGGACCAGCATGGACACGTACGACAATGGTTTTGTTTTCCCTCTAACTGGGTTTTCATTGTATAAGCAAGTCACAAAATATTACATCGAAATTCGCTCAGTAAATATTTAAATATTCTGCAAATATTCAAAGTGAAAATGGACTCCATGTTCTCTTCGTAAAATGCGTACATTTAGTGTTAAAGATCATAATTCTGTGGAATTCCGAAATATATTTAAAATATGTATTAATAAGAACAACGAACGCTGACATTTACCTGTTATAAATAAAGAAGACTGCTTAAATTCCAATTTTTACGATTAAACTCTTTTAATGATTCTGTTTGTCGCTCTAATCGTAGTATCAGCTAAACATGGCGTTTAATTAACATAAAATATAGGTTACTCTAAAATATATAGCCCAAATAAAAACAAATATATTGCTTAAAAACTTGTAAAGTACGTTGTGCCTGCCCTTATTAAATTTAGAACTTCTTTGAAAAAAATGTTACGCTAATGGTAATTGGTGAACTTTTTATTTCAATCTCTAAAAGATAGCCTGGTGAGAAAATAAAAACATTAGAATAATTCTACTGAATATATGCCTTTAGCTACAGATTATAGTTTGTTAGTATGGTCGGTCTTAAATTCACGTTTAGTAAGCACTGCGTCTCTGTTTCACCCAACAGATAATTCTCAACTCAATGCACAAGTACCAGCCTCGAGTCCACATAATCAAGAAGAAAGACCACACGGCCTCGCTACTCAACCTGAAGTCCGAGGAGTTTCGCACTTTCGTCTTCACTGAAACAGTGTTCACCGCGGTTACAGCCTACCAGAACCAGCTCGTAAGTGGGGCAGCTGCCGCTCAAGCACATCTTTACATCTAGGCTGTTTCTGATAAGAAGGGATTCATGCGATTTAAAAGGTCCCTTAGCTTAAGTATCTATTGTTAGTTTATAGCAGTTGTGTTTCCTCATAAATAATCTCATGTCCCTTTTGTAAATTTGGCTCTAGATGATTCGTGGGAGACAGCGTTAGTACAGAAATGGCGGAGTCTCGGTCTGGTGTTTAGTCTGAAAAGATTACTAGAAGAGGGAGGATGAGACAGAGAGGGATAGAAAGAATGAGACTAATGTTGTCCTCCCGTGGTGTTGCAGATTACCAAACTGAAGATCGACAGTAACCCCTTTGCTAAGGGCTTCAGAGACTCGTCCAGACTCACAGACATTGAGAGGTACTGAAAAAGCTATGATGCGCAACAGTACTTGATTTTCATAAACTCCACCGTGTGTTTATTTGCGATGGTTGGAGGAAACACTCCAGTGACGCAGTCACAGGTCCTTTCCCCTCTATGGTTGGATGAACAATGATTATTCATATCTGCTACCTATTTTGTCTTTATAGCTCTTGCGAATTCTTACAATAACAAATAATTCAATCATGTCTAGATTTACTGCTGTAATCAAAACACAGGGTTCTATCTTTTGGCCTGGCAAACATAGACAAAACAGCTGAGAATCTCATTAGATCTGACAAAAGGTCAGTCTTTAAATGGCCATTTCCAGTTATGCCTATATCAACATTCAAATAACCCCAACAAACAAGCAATTTCCCTTCCGACCTGACAACCTAAAGTCAAAGGATGACTGCCAGAAAAAACCCCAGACAAACAAAAACACATCTCGTTCCTCCCTCTCTCCCTTCCCTTCTCCCTCTCTCTGTCTCTCTCTTTGGAAGGGCTGTGAATTAGATCTGATCAATTGATCTTCAGGGAGCTGCAGAAATCGCATTAGTCTGGAGTCAGGCAGTGCACTAAAACACAGCATAATTCGATTGGGGCCGGTGAGTGATTGAAGCCAGCCACCCACGTTGCAGCGCTGCGAAGCCCCTGTACGCGTGCAACCGCACAGATAAAAACACACAGATTTGTATTGCGCCGCTGACAGATATTGCACTTCCCTAACTAAATTGGGAGTGTAATGCGGACGCATGGCTCTTGTGATTCAGACCACTCTTCTCCCATCCCGGCCTGTCTGAGAAGGCCAGTCTAACACAGGCTAATGCACTTACCGCAGACCCAGCAGACACGCTGCTCTATATGCACCCACTGTGTGTTCACACACGCCTGCGTGTTAGGCCGGGTTAAATACATCAAAGCATACTGGGAGATTTTTAGGGATGTGTACCATTACCGGGCATTATGACTGGGTAGCTGCGTAAATATGTTGACTAAAAGCTTAAACGCACAGGGCCACTGAGTTCCTTCTGCTTTTACAATTGTGTTTTCAGAAACCTCTATGAGGTCTGCAAGGAATGCTGGATCCAGCACAATTTCACTGTGGAGTGGGTTGAATCTGACTGGTGCGAATCACTGTGATTGGCAGAAATATGCACTTCCCACCTCAGTGGTGCTTTGATTTGATAATGACAAGCTTGTGTTTGAAAATGCTAATTCTCATTACACCCATCAGAACAGAAGAATGAATGAATATATATATATATATATATATATATATATATACGCACTCCTATGTGTTGGCTGCAGAGGTTTATATATAGAGGTTTTTATATATATATATATATATATATATATATATATATATATAATATATATATAATATATATATATATATATATATATATATATATATATATATATATATATATATATATATATATATATATATATATATATATATATATATATATAAACACACACATGCAGAGAGACTTTAGGAAACTCTTTTGATTTTACTGCAGGGAAAGTGTTGAGAATCTAATCCATAAGCACTCATATGCGCGTTCCCCCATTCGGACGTACTCGGGGGAGGAGGAGTCTCTGGGTGAGGAAGGCCACTCAACACATAGCAGGGGTGAGGAGCCCAGTACCACCACACCACATACCACACACTTCACATCCCACTGAGACAGCAAAACACCAAATACTACAGATAGCACTGAGACAGCAGTGAGGCCCAACGCTTTCCTACCACATCCTACAGAACGCACCACAAACCACACCCTCTTCTGACAGGAATCTGTGTGATGCCTAAGGCTAAATGCAAGTCTCCATTTCCCATTTCTTTCTAGGCTCTGCATTCACAGCTTCAGACAACCTCTCGCTGAGCTCCTGGGTCACCACTACCTCAGGGTTCTCAGGGTTCCAGCACCCCCAGTCTCTGTCAGCCATTGGCAGCAGCAGTAGCACGCTGGCAAGCCCCTTGGCCCACCCCATCCAGGGCTCTCTGCCCCCCTATGGGCGGTTGGGTGTGCCACTGGCCCCCTCGGCCCTAGCAGGATCCATGCAGGGCACTGGCCCCACCTTCCCCTCTTTCCACATGCCACGCTACCACCACTACTTCCAGCAGGGTCCCTATGCCGCCATCCAGGGCCTGCGACACTCCTCCACCGTCATGACTCCCTTCGTATGATTCCAACACAAGATGGCAATGTAATGAAATCTACAGTGCTGTGAGCATATGCAGACACGCAACAAATATTCATGCGAACACGCTGTTTCTTTCAGACACACACACACAAACACACACATACACACACACACACACACACACACACACACACACACACACACACACACACACACACACACACACACACAGTCCCAGCCATCTCTTTATCTTCTTATGTTTGAGGAAGAAACCCTTTTGTCCACATGTAAATAATAAAGACTTACATTATACTGTTCAACGATCCGGAGGTGCTCTTGATTGCTGCCAATTACCGGAGGAAAAAAAAAATGTAAAAAAATAATAAAAAGTGGACACAAGATCAAAGTTGCAAATGTAAACCAGCAATCTCAAGCATGATGTTGGTGACGGACTCTGTTACAGGGACACTACAGAGCTGTGTTCACCTGTGCATCTATCCTCTCTGCTCCTGATTCATTTTCCTGATCTTTATGAGAGGAACATAACCAAGCAAGGGGTAACCACAACCCACTTAGCATGGCACAGACTGTCGGCGATGACTATTGCAGCCCTGTTCCTAGAGGATATCGCTGGTGATTTGAACACCGGAATGCAGCACCGTCTTCCTCTCCGAACCTCAGACACCAGAGGGCGCTATATTGTCTGGACGTTATTGTATTGAATAGGAGGTAACTGAGATCAAACGCTGTCTGTGCATCAGAATATCAATCCCAGCCTGACTGACAATGCCATCGCTCTGCTCTAATAAGCATCCTCTTACGTGTAAAGTGTGAAGCAGCCAAGCTAAACGAGGTGACTTTAATATCATAGCTAGCAAAACAGCAGTACTCAATTGTTGTGCTAGATCTGTTCTGTTGTGGTTGTTAAATACTGGCTAACCCTCTGGCCAGTATAACAGTTGTTTAGCTCAATCTGAAAGACAGCAGAGAAGAAGCTTGTCTTAATTGCCACTGTGCTGGAAGCAGGCTTCCAATTTACACTGCAATCATAACTTAAACTATATAACACTAATAGGAAAGTACTCTTAATTCAGAGGGATTAGATCATTTTAAACATGTTTTTTTAAGTACATAATCAACTGGATTTTGAAATTAAAATGCCATTATAGAATCAGCATTGGGCAATGAGAACTGCTCTACAGAATGAGCTTTCACTCTGCACTCCTTAAACGGGTTGCGGTTTTTTTTTTCAAATTGGGGGTGCGGCATTGAATGTGTGACATTTAAATGAGATTTGCACAGGGTGCTGGAAGCTCTAACACGCCCCCTTCTCCAGTACCATGGGCATGATGTATAGCTGCCGCGGGTCTCCTTGTCAACAGGCAGCCTGGAAGGAGTTCTCACCTGTAAGTAATGAGCTGCCAGGTCTTTACCCCGTGGAGGGGGATTTGGTGATTCATGGCTAAACTGACCCTGTTAGTACCGTCACACCAACACCAATTCATCAGCATCCCGTAACCAAATCACAGAGCAAGAGTGCACTCCATAATAGGCATACTGGAGGAGAGCATGTCATGTGAGCTCTGTGGAGACCATGTGATCGCGACGGAGTTGGTGAACTGTAACGTGGTGGGAATGACAACGGCACACTTTCTTGCATGTCAATTTTACAGCATCTGCTCTGACTCTGCATAGTAGAAAACAACCACCAAACTAACATGAAGACGAGACCCAGCAGCTCCGTCTGTCATCTGAGAATGCTGGATGCCTTGGCCATAGTGTTGAGTGGTGCTTTAAATTCTGCACACTGAATGGATGCCAAAGCTCCCAACACACCATGGATCCTCTCGGCCACCTCAACACTGAAACATAAAGCCTGAGCCCAGCAATCACAGCCTGGTCTCTTGTGCATAAACAAGACCCATTCCATGTGAATCAAAATGGATTGTATGCACACGTATTATGACATGAAAAATGATTAGCTGTGATTTACCTTTTTCCTCTCTTTTTGGTTGGGTTTTGATTTTTTGTGTGTATTCCCCCCCCCCCCCCCCCCAATGTATTTTAACCCTATGGCAACATTTTGTTTGGATGATTTTTTTTAAAGTGCAATATATTTATTTCAGCAAATTCAGCTCTGCAAAAAAGATATGGCTTAATGTAACATTAAAGGAGAAATATATATATCACACCAAACGGATGTGATGAGTGTGATTTACTGCTGTTCATGTAAGCCACAGGCGTCTGCACTCTAGCAGGGTCTTCAATACAAGACCATCATGAGAACAAACCTCCACATGCAGCTATAATGAACATTAGATGCATTAATAAAATACAGTAGATTACTATTTATAAATAGTTTCTAATTACAAACTAATGTAGATGATGTATAGGATTGTCTATATGAATTAAATATGTATGTATTTTTAAATCTTATTCTAATTTGCAAAATTACTTTCCCTTACTTGAAATTAAATTTTTTAATTAAATGTATAATTTTAATTTATAATTATTTGTATAATTAAATAGAAAGATAAACAAACATATAATTGGCAACTTATTTTAGTTATTATTTTATTTATTTAATTCATATTACTTTGAGGTGTTAATGTATACTCTCTGGCCTAAATGTGATTTGTATAGCAAATTTTCTACAAGTACTACTGCTTAAAGTGGCCCAGGAGCAGCAGGCGCAGACCAGACACGGCCAGTGCAATTCCCTCGAGGCCAGCTTGGAATTACATCACGTTTGGAGTGATTTTCCCTCCGACTGTGGAACTTCAGCGGTAACACTTTACAGTTATTATTAAATTGGGAAATATTTTTTTCAGTCAGAAAAATAATCAAGAGGAAATAAAGCTTGTGCAGACACCCTGCTGGATTGCAGGGAAAATGGGCCATGCTGTTCTGTTCTCATAAAGAAAACCTTCAAACCCAGAGGCATTTGCCACAGCTGGGATTCAAACCCACACTAACCCCAAGGTCTATACTGCTTCATGTTTGGATAAAATTCAGCAGCACACTTGCAATGTTTCATTTCATTAATGCATAAGATCCCAAAAAAGGAGGTAATGTGCACAAAAATGTTTTAAATTACATTTTAAACTATATTACGGACAGTTGTGTAAAAACATAAATGCATTTGAACAAATGTGGAACATATTTTTAAATCTCATTTTTAATTATATAATGTATTATTTAAAGTGTGTTAAGATATTATTCAATTTCAATACTTCAATTTTGACTCATAAGATACTGCACTTGCATCTTTGTAATCCTCACACACTCTGTATGTTTCACTCTCGTCAGCAGTCTTACATGCTTAAGTATTTTTATTTATTTATTTATTTGGTACCTCTACAGTAGAACCCAACTTCTCTATCCACACAAACGTGCTTATGCATTGTAGTACGCTACACTAGTTATGCTGGCATATAACAGCATACCATAACAAATTCAGAATATACCACGATACTGTATGCACTATATGTGCAATTACGACTGAATAACGTGCTTCTCATTAATATGTGTGTTGTGCATGAGCTGCCTGCTGCCACGGTATGAGTGTGAGAACACAGTCTCTATGAGTGGACATACCTGTAGTAGTCTGCCCAACACAGGTAAACCAACGTCCTAAAGCTTAGCTGTGACGCCCTAGCCTTCACCTGGAAACCATAGGCATGGCCAGCACTATTTTTATTCATTACATATCATTCGTTCTATTAGGAAAGTGGCCTATAGGAATCGTGAGACAAGTCTTGGGTGGGGGTGTGGGGGTTTAGGAGCACACTGCAGTAGAATTCTTATCATGTGTCCAGCTGTGCTTTCTTTGGCACAGCCATCAGTGCTAACTGACACACTAGCAGATCGATAGCAGGACGTTAGTCACCGTTTCACCAGGAAGAAGGGAGCTCTTCTGCCCTCCGATAAACATCAGTTACATCCTTTGAAAATAAATAAATAAACAAATAAATACCATGCAGTTGGAGGGTGATTGGATTAGGACAAGGGCAGGGATGCGTCAGTGAGGTATGGCCAAATAAATTGAAAGAAACATATCGCCAGCGAGTCCATTTTACAGAGGAACAGTGTAATTTACACAGTATGGAGTGCTGGCTGAATTCAGGATCAGCTCCATCGGTTTTGCATCTCTCTCTCTTTGTAAAGTGGCGATCATATGAAACGGCGGACGTCGGCCTGTGCCAAGGGCGTGTGACAATGTCCAAGGCAGCAATAGGAAATGACCTGCTGAGTGAAGCTCATCCCACACCCCTGTCTATCAGTGTTTATGAGTTAATCAGTAAAACCATGACAAGGAACTCCAGCTGATCTGGATTTATGGTAGAAATGCTGGGTGTATATCCTGTATCATTATGCCTTGAACTGCATAAACCATCTTTCTCAATTTAAAAAGGAGAATGAAAGATTAATTACAATTAGAGTTTAAATGGGATTTATTAGATGTGAATTCTAATGTGGTTCTTTCTAAGTCTACTTATATGTTTAAAGGAATATTTAGTCCATGTCATACAATCACAATGATCATAGGCTGCTTTCAGGGACCATTTAGCTTTATGCAAACAAAACGTTGATTCGTGTTGATTATCATCAATACCGTCTTCATTCTCATTCAGTTTTATTTATTTTGTGCTTTTCTGATTCCCAAGGTCGCTTTTCAAAGTATGTTTAAAAAAAACCACATACTAAAATGAAGACAGAGTTAGAGAGATGATGGAGAAGAATAATTAAATGGAAAGTTTTAAAGTTCTGAGAAATGAAATAGGAGAGCAGATATGGAGACTGAGGTAGTGAATTCCAAAATTTAGGAGCCATGGCACAGAATGTCATTCATTACTTTTTAGCCACGTTAGTGTTCAAATGAACTGTCCCTTTAAGTGCTGCTCAAAGAACCTGCAAAAAGTCAGAGAAACAAGGTCTGACACAGAGCCTCTAAGTTTCTAATGAGGATTCAAATCATTGTCTTCAAGAGAGCTGGACTCCTGATAAGAGCTGTCCAACCTTGAGTAAAGGGACTCTAACCTGATTTGGCCAGTTACTTAGAGAAGGAGCTCAGATGAAATGAGAGGCCCGTAATGTCTCCCTCATGCATAATTAATTGTGTTGTTACAATGAACTAAACAAAATCTATCTTCATTTGATTAGAGGCTTTGGGAGGCTCTGAAGTGTAGCCTGCACCAAATTCCCTTCTTCTCTGTACATCAGGTCAAAGAGCTAATAAGTACATACTGCTGATTGGACAGTGACGTGGACAGCGTTCTTTAGTTTTGGACTCGCTGATAACTATATTAAGGCAAGAGCATGTTGCACTCTGACCAAACCTGTTTACATTATCCTGTGCAGGAACAGAAATGCTAGTTGTGACTTGAAATAACACTGTTGCCTTGCCATTGTTTACTTTGCATGCTAAAATAAAGAAATACACTTCCTCAACCTCTCTGGTGACATGGTGCAAGATTGCAACGTTCCTTTTTCTGATAAGAACCACGTGTGAAATTGTGTTTATATTTAAATAGCCATGTAATGAAGTTTCTTTTAAGAAAAGACCTCAAATGAGGCAGTTCATGTATTCATGTATGATTTTTGTATAACATTAACTACTTTTTCCCGTAACATCTTTTTAAAGAACAGTAGCACCCTCTGATGGATATATTATTTAATGCAGTTATTTGACATAGGACTCAAAAAGCATTTATCACACTGTTAATCCACATCTTTTTATTTAAAAACACACCTTACTTAAATGAGATGCAAATATTCATATCTGTAAATATTTACTATTTATTTACACTCTGTGGAAATGGAGAACCAAAGCCGTTATATAGTTTAGTTTTTCTAAAGCAGTTATATAGTTTTTCTTGTGTTGTCTTCTAACACTTTCAAACTCTTGTAATGTAACAGGGAAGACAAATTTGATTTATTTCTTGATCTTTTTCATGATTAGAATGAAAAACTGAACTAAGGTGGCACAGGAAAGAAACTGAAGCAGCATTACTGCTCGTGGCACACACATTATCTATGATGTCCTTTTCAAGTTTATTGTTTTGTCTGTGTGCCATTTCATACGATCTGCTGAAAATGGGCAGTGGTGTTCGGTTTAACTGTGTTTGTTTTTCTGGCCTGTTGGGGTTTAGTTGGCAGCGCGGTGTGGGCCCTCTGGCACCAGTGAGGTGAAGAAGGTGCTGATGAAGGACCAGGTAGATGCGAGGAATCCTGGCTGGGCGGGCTCTGCATCCTCAGGACCACCTTCCCCATTGTCAGCATCCTCTTCCTCCATCCCATCATCCATAATACGTTCCTACATGAGACAGTCAGAGAGAAAGACAGTGTCTTCTGAGCCAGCTGACAGTGTGCTGTGAGCAAAGGTAATGTGCTGTAGTCCTCCTACCATTTCCTGCATGTCATGGTGCTGTTCAGCCTCAGCTGGAGGGCCTTCTCCTGCTGCAGGGTTCTGCACCTCTGCTCTGAATGGAAACCATCCAGCCTGGTGCCTGGAATGGACATGCACATATACACACGAGCGCACGCGCACACACGCTTAATTTTTATTACCTAACATTAAACATTGCCACCAGTGAAGTCACAAAAAGCATGACTGATCTGCAGAGACTAATGGCAAAATTGCAAGCAGTACATAAAGAAACAACCCAAATAAAGAATGTCAGTGGCCACTGTACTGTACCACAATGCTTTGACCACACTTACAGGTAGACAAGCAGCATGGCACCAATCACCATGACAAAGCGTCCGAAGGAGGAATAAAAGTAGACAATGCTGAGGAGGATAGCAGCACGTGACACCGTGTACAGCCAATCCAGCCAATCATGGTTCAGCTCATCCTCGTTAAGCATGGCACCTCCCTGAGCGTTCATCTGCAGGTTGCGATTGGCTGGGCGCTCCTCGGCTGCAGGGTTTGGGGCAGGGTTAGGCCCCATAGGGGCTGCAGGTTCATTGGGCGGGGCTGGATCAGATAAAGGACCCGCACTGAAAGAGGAGGGTGGAGCCATGACAGAGGCCTGGGAGGCAGCCATCGCTGCTTGACTGAGACAACAAAAGAGAGAAAAGAACCATGGAATTATGAAAAATACAAACACAGAAAAACAAACATTGGCTATCAACCATAAATCCTTATTCTTTCATATTCCCAAGGCAATTCAGTCAAAAACCTTATGCATTAATTTATACATACATACTTTATTGAAACAACTACATATTTAGGTGAGCATGTCTACCATACACCTTGCATTACTCATCTGAGACCAGGGCAGCATTGCCAGAATTATCCTTAAGGAGGAAATGGATGTGACCCCTCTCTCCTGTCCATGGAAAGGGACTTACTATTGCATATAATAATGGCGGGCATACATCTGCTGCCACCAGAGCATCTGCATAGGTGTGTACATGGGTTGTGCTGGGACACCAGCAGGGGGTGCTGCCATTGTAGGCAATGAAGTTCCCTCAGACCTGAGAAACAAACCACACGCACACACATATATAGTAAAAACACACATCACAAAGTCTAAATCACTCTATATGACCATACAGGATACAGGTTGTGTAACAATACCACTGCACTGTGCCAAGGTGCTCAGAGCTTAAATCGTGAACATGTGTAGGATGTCCTCGATGCCGCAGGCCAACTGAGCTTCCTGTGAAGGAGGTGTTGGGGATGTCCTGACTGGATGCAGAAACCCCTGAGGGGGAGGGGTCAACAGTGTCTGCATTCTGAAAAGCAAGAGAGACAGATCACTGCTCTGCTTCACAATTAACAGAGCCTCTTGCAGATCATACACAGGGAATATTCCTCCTCTGGAGGGTGCACTATGTACTATGCCCTCCACAGATATTAACATCTCAAAATGCCTTCATTTAAAAATATTAACAAAAATATATTCTTGATTTGAAAAACAATGATTGAAAGTAAAAATCTAAATCTTATGATGACATTACTTTCTCAAATCTATGAGCACCACTATTGTTGGTGCACCTTCACTTTGTGCAGCTTCTCTCTGTAAGGATAATAGCTCTGAGTCTTTCATAATACTTCATGAGACAGAACACATAGCAAGAGATAGGAGACCGTTCCTCCATACAGAATCTCTCCATTTCCTACAGATTATGAGGTTCATGTTTGGGGACTCTATTCCTCAGCTCATCTCACAGGTTTTCTTTGGGATTTTGGACAGGGGACTGAGACGACCCATGGCAAGACATTGATTTTGCGGTCAGTTACCCAATTCTGTGGTGTGCTTTGGATCACTGTTTTGCTGGAAGATCCATTCCAATGCCCAGTTTAAGATTCCTGGCTGTGGCAGTTGGGTTATAATTTAATGTCTGCAGATACTTTATAAAGTCCATAATACCATGTATCCTAAGAACTTGCCCAGGGCCTTCGGAAGAAAATCAGCCCCACATCTCAGATCCACCACCATACTTCCCAGCGGGGATGAGGTAGTTTTCTGTATGGCTATATTTGTATCTATGCTAAATTCACCTCTGGTTTGTTGCCAAATAGCTCTATTTTGGTCTCATCTAACCATAAAACACGGTCCAACTGAAACCTTCTCAAAAATAATAGGTGGACGAGTTTGTTGGCCTTTGACTGCAGTGGTTTTCCCCTGGCAACCTTCCCAATCAACTATTTGGGACATTTTAACCAGAACTAACTTATGTCTGTGATCTTTGGAGATTCTTTGGCCAATTGCACCATCCTCCTCACTGTATGTGGGGTAAGCATAGACTTATGACCTCATCCACACAACTCCAATTGCTTTAAATTTCTTAATTATTACCCTGATAGTCAAAATGGGCATTCTCAACTGTTTAACTACGTTCTTGTAGCCATTTCCTTTGTGGAACTCAACAACCTTTTGTCATACATTATTGCAGTATTCTCTACAGATGATGGATGACTAATAGAATTTAGCCCATGGGTAACCTCAAATTTATATCCTAGGGAAACAAGACATTATGGCTGACCATTTAAGTGTTCCTAATCATTCCAATGAACTTTAAAATATAAAATATAAATGGGAATATTCAGTTATAAGAGTACTTACGGGTTCCAACAGTTATGGTAAACACAAGCTTGAGAAAAGCATTTATTTCATGGTAGAAATGTTTTTTCAGCTGGATTTCAAATAAAAGGTTAGATTTTTGTTAATATCTTGAATGAAAGATCAAAAGCATAATCTATAAAGAATTTGTTTTATGTATTTTTACAGCCCACTTTGCTCATGTGTACAATGAGCATCAACACATTTACCCAGAGCAACTTACATATTTATCAGTATGATATCGAACACCCATGACCTTGGTGTTACCTTGATTGTGTACAAACAGTTTTCATTATTTATTTCATTTTTGTGAAGCCCACTGTAACTAACCTTGTGGTTTGACTTTTGTTGAATTTAAAGCAGCAATTACTTGATCAGAATAAAGTTAATCTGGGTTCAACAACAAAAAAAGCACTGGTAGGTGGAGAGGTGGGGCAGACTCACAGCAGAACTGGGATCAGAGTTGAGCAGGGTGCTGCCAGGATCACTGGAGTAAGCAGGGGAGGCTGAAGTGCTGCAAGGCGCACACACCAGGTGCACCATGTGACACTCATCCTGCTGTAGGAGATGATCAGCAGAAAGTATGTTTCAGAGTTCAGACACCAAATCCAAGCTGCGTCTCTGTTGAACTTTTACATAACAAAAGCATTAAAAGAGCATTCAATATACATAAACACCCCCCCCCCCCCCCCGCTCCCATTGGCACATACCTTTCTGAGCACATCCCTTAACTGCTGATGGTCCTGCAGAAGCCTCCCAGAGTAGACAAGCCTCTGATCTTTGGACAACTACAATACATTTTCCTAATCAATGTTCAGTTGTATGCAAGTAATACAGCCTCTTTTCCCCCCAAACATTAACAAAGTTAAACAACAATTCCTGTCACATAATTTGGTGGACTTAGCAACCGTAGAAGTGGTAAGACATACAGCTGATTAAACAAGTTCTATTTTTTCACATAACAATGCAGCTTTTTGGACATCAAGGAGGTAAGTCTCATTAGCCAAAAGTTAAAACTTTACTTTCAGAGGAACCGCAACTAACAAACAAATACTAATTTAAAACTAGGCACCTGTTCTACTGAGATGTGAATGTGTTATAAGAGACATATGCTATTCCATAGAAATTTACAACTGGTCCATTTCTCCAAGTGTTTCTTAAATAACAGTGGGGCTTCTGAAGAATACAGAAGTGCCAATTTACTCAGCTGGGGTTTAAACTTCTGCTTTGCTTTTAAGCCTAACCATTGTTTTCACATGTAAACCATAGCGACCTGCCAATTACTTTGGTTACAGGATACGCATGACAGTGGATCTGAAACAAGCCACAGTTCCTTAGAACAAAGCACATAATCCAACTAAATCCTCCATCATGGAATGGCATAGGCATAACTTAACCTCTACGCATGTCATAAAGATGGCATAACTTAACCTCTACGCATGTCTATAAATGTGTTCTATTTAAAATTTTAAAAAAGTCTCTCAACAAACCAGCTCAACTCACCGGCTTGCTTGGATACACATTAGAGATGTGTTTCTTCAGTTTCTCCACTGTCCAGTTCAAAAAGCAGTTGATAGTCTGGTCATCGTATCTCTGGTTGGGTGACCGGATGATAAGTGTGACGGGGCAGTTGGCTGCATCTTCGCCCATGTTTCATTCTAAGGGAGCAGAGCCGCGGGAGCGAGCAAAGCCTTGGCACAGGCTACCCTGTCCCTGTGCAAGAGGGGAAACCTGTCTTCCCAAACTTTGATTCATGAAAGTGACTGGCCAGAAGCAAAATTAAAAATATCCATTTTGGTTCCCTCCCAACAGTAGTCGATTCTAGTCTCTATGTCAAACATTACAGGAGTCTTCAGATACGCATTTGGGAGAATGTCTCTTTTCAACCTGTCAGAGAGAAAACAACATGGCTAACTCAAAACAATGCATTTGGTGATACTGATGGTTGTGTGTGTATTCTCTCAAAAGACTACACAGAAACTTTGCAGCTCACAGAAGACAACTGAACTCAGAGTAGCCTTTGTTACTTAGCAAATATTAAATTTAATGAGTCAACTGACTTAAGAGATATCAGTTACTGCCTACCTACTAGACTAGGTTTATATGCCCACCAATGACAGATTCAATAAGAGACTCCATGACAGCAGACGACTGGCATTTAAACATCGCTGCAAAACACCAATGGCGAGTTATCTAACTATATAACCTACCACGGCGGAGAAGCGCGAATTTAGTTATATAACTCAGCTAGTTTAGGTTTCTTGTGAAATCTGTAAAACAATCTGCGCGTGTCTTAAATATAAATAATTTTGGAATTTGACTTTTAGCTACACGCTACACAGCCAAATAGTTAGCTAGCCTAGCTAGAATTATAACTGTGTAGTTATCTAGCTAGCGATAACTAGCACTATCTCTGAGAGCGCTGTTAGTTAGCTAGGACTCTACAGACAACTTGTAGAAACGTTACAACTATCGGATAAAGCTGGCTACGGCATGCTAGCTACCCTTTACCTAGCGTTAGCTAGCAAGTGTCACTCATACCTGTAGCCAACAAGAAAACACATTATAGTCTCCTAGCCAGCTAGCTAAGCTAACAAGAAAAGGAATCATTACAACCACTCATCTAGCTGGCTAAATAGACAAACCTTCAAACATTTATGCATTTTGGAGCAAGACTCGATTATGGAATTTAGTTAAATTGTTCATGGAAGACAAAGAATGTATACACACCTAAATGTAGCTAGGTTAGTGTTTTGACTTCCCCGTTCCTGGTGTT
Organism: Electrophorus electricus; assembly: GCF_041902795.1. Classification (NCBI taxonomy): domain Eukaryota; kingdom Metazoa; phylum Chordata; class Actinopteri; order Gymnotiformes; family Gymnotidae; genus Electrophorus; species Electrophorus electricus. The sequence continues at coordinate 33,799,402 of NC_137497.1, read as the reverse complement.
TTTCCTGTAATGGAGGCGATCACATCGCAAGAAATTACGTCAGGGCTGCACTATTCAATTAGAAGTGGAGTGATTTTAAAATTGGGAATATGTAACTATAGGCGTGATCACACCGTTTAATAGATAAATTCGATATCTGCAAATGTAGGCACCAAATGCATTAAATTCATTAATAAATGGAATCGTTGTTATCCTCCTTCGAAAAATGTCTAAACAGACGTCAAACTTTCAATGTCAAATTTGCATACAACCGATTAAACAATTACTAAGAACTGGACACTAAACTAGAGAGGTAGCTGTTAATGGGGGTGCGTTGATATCTACTTTACATATATTATATAATACCAGGTGCGGAATGACAATAATAACATAAACTTATATGCAGGTGCATATCCATGGACCTATTCCATTAGGTAAAATAACAGATTCATGTGGATGACGTGTCACATACATATGACATACATGACACTCCTCTCTGATCAGGTATCTGTACCCAGATAATAAAAAAACGAATAAATGCGATTCCACACATTGAGAAATTGAGCGTTCCACATGTATATTAAGAAAACATGATGCATGGGATGTACTGTGGTACATTATTTATGTATATTGTGTCATTATAAAACCATTCTTAATGTTCATAGAAACAGACCAGACATTTACTGTTTTGTATTTATTGAAATAAATGTACAGTAGATTTTGTCTTAATTTTTGGAGGATTTCTTGAAAGGTACCTAACAACTTTGCCACACAGGCATTTTGCATATCACATTCACAAAATAACAGCACATATTCAGCCTTTAAAGGAGGAAACAACCACCAGAGACAGAATCTGTGCAGTTTCATCCTATCGATGGTTTGAGAACCATACTCACTTAAGGACAACATGATATTAAAATTGGAAAAATTCCTTCCTGGGCTGTAGTGCAGGTTAAATACTGGATGGCAAAAGCCTTCTGCAATTGAATGAGGGAAAGACAGGTTATTTTAGTTAATAAAAGGTTTTATAGGAAATGTAGGTTACTTTATATCCTAGGTAAGACCCTATATAAGGACTCTTGGTTTAGAATTGAATTAAACATTGACAAGCCGATTAGTGCAGTCATCAAAATCAGTTTCTTACAGCTGAGAGCACTCACAAAAATCAAATCATTCCTTAACACAAGCTGTGGAAAAAAAAGGTTATCCATGATTATTGCAACATACTGTACATTGTGATTAGCCAGTCCTCGCTTACACAGCTAGTTTCTTGTGCTGTAGCTCTTCTTTCAGGTGCAAAGAAAAGGGATCACATCAACCCATTTTAGCTTCACTTTATTGACTCCTTGACTAATTTATAGTCCCATATAAATGTTTGTTTGTCTTTAATGTCCTTTTTTATTGCAGATGTTTATTCCATATAATTTCCATAGATCTTTTAAGGTCTGCTTTTTAAGCTTTGCTAATTGTTCTGTGGCCCTGAGTAATTAAATTCCTTAGTTGAAATAAATACTGCTACAGAAGGCAACAAGCTTTAAACACAATACATTTGTACAGTACTGTGTATTACAAGCTAGAGAATGCAAGCGTTTAAAAATTGGGAAAATTAATTGGGCCCAGCCCATAGACTTGTATCTAGTCTATGGCTCAGCCATTGTCGGTCCAACCCTTACTATGGTGCAACCAAAGCATTCAGGACATCTATCTGCTTCTGTCCATTTCAAGGAATATCTGTTACCATGGTTACCAATGCTGACACTTTGTGTTATATCCGGTTGGGGGCGATCTGTAGCAATCTAACTGGCTGGCTGGCTAATAAAGAAATTGTGTCACAGTACAGTTAGACAGTACAAGCAACAGTAGACTCTGAGAACGCTGAATTAGGTAGATAACCTAACTGTTGAATAGCTGTCACTTAGCATTTATTTATGTCGTAGCTTACTGATATGCAATTATGGTAGTTAAAACAAGAAAACAAAACGCAAAGGATCAACCCCAACAGGGCACCGAGAAAGAGAAGAGTCCGTCTGTAGCTCACAGCACAGTGAAAGGCAGAAGGGTGAAAGAGGGGAAAGGGTCATTTTTTCAAAGTAAAAACGGACTTTTTACTGGATTCATTAAAAATAAACTGGGCTTGAGTCCATCAGCTTTTGTAAGAGTCCTCATCGTCTTAATTATCGGTAAGTGAAGTAACTCTGCGTTATCGATCTGGCTACATATCGCTAGCTAGGTTAGCTAACGTTGGTCACTAAACTGAAAATTAACGTAGCTAGCTAGCTTGCTAACCTAGTTAACCCAATATTTTTACATAGTAGCAAATCATGCTAGCTAGAGAGCTGCGATTCTTCAAATACGGAGTTAACCAGTTTAATCTCAAAACTGCTTGCAGTGCTCGCTTGCTATCGTACATAACTAACTTGCAGCAACTGTAACTTCACTAACGTTACTTTGCATCTTGCAAGACCTGCATACATTGTTGGCTAGCTAGCGCAGTCACGGCACCAACCGAAGTATTAACTAGCTAGCTATAGCGGCTTGTGCCTTTAATTCTCATTTAGGTTACTGTAACGCGTAAACACATCACTCTAGTAACCTTTCATTTAGTTAGCTAGCGATAGATATATAACCTCTTACTGAGAATTATGTATCTAACTAGCTAGAAGCAAACATAGTCTTGTTTATTGGATTATGTATATAAGCAATCTAGTTGAATTCCCATAGTTCCGTTCTGTGGTTAGATATCCAATGATCATACGGATTTAGCTATTACTCATACAATGACTAATGAATAATAGTCAATAGTTAATTTATCTGTTTGTCTACAGCTCTTGCTGCAGGATTGTCCCATTGGTATGTAATTGGCTTCTTAGTTACTCTTGAAAATGTTGGTCATTTAAAATAATGTAGCCACAGACATTTTTTTCTTTTGTTTTATGTTTACCTAGGTACCATCTTTCACATCTTTTTGAGAATGACAGACATTTTTCACATATGTCTGCCTTGGAGAAGGAGATGGCCTTTAGAACTGAAATGGTATGCTAGTGTTCTTATCACAATAAAGACACCATAGAAAAGCGAAGATTTATTTTAAACTAGTATTTTTATATTCTGCACATCCTCAGATCAGGTTAATATTCATCACATGAGTTTCACTGTGTTTTCTGATTCTTTGTCATTTTAGGGACTGTATTACTCCTACTTTAAAACCATTATTGAGGCTCCTACCTTCCTGAATGGACTTTATATGATCATGAATGACAGACTTACTGAATATCCATTAGTGATAAATACCTTAAAGAGGTTCAACTTATATCCAGAGGTAAGACTGATGTTCATACAGATTTGATTAACCAAGTTTCATGGATAAAACGCCTGAGAGGATTAGGATGTTACCACACTTTTGAGTACTGTTCAACCAGCCGAATTCTAAAAATGAAGTCTGTCATTATGAACTGCAACAGCTTTTTTTCATCATTTGTGAATACTAGTCTAATTTATATCGGTTGTCATGCCTACATACAGATTTGTAGTAGCTAAGTCCAACAGCCAACTCAGTGGAATCTTCCTTTCTGCCCACTCCACTGCAGGTGGTCCTCGCCAGCTTGTACCGTGTGTACACTGCTACAATGGGAGTCTTAGGAATCCCCACCAAGATGTGCTGGTCCATCAACAGAGGGGAGGGGCTGGAACCAGTGGAAAGCTGTGAAGGTACTGCTGTCCACATGGCAACCTGATCTGCGCAAACACGCAGGGGAGGATGGTTAACTTTAACAAAGACTCCATTTCTTGTTTTTGTAGAAAGTTCTCATTTTTTAATGTGGGCTGCATGGTAAATTGTTTGAAACCTAGTTTAGCTTTGAAACAGGTAAAGGCATTCCTTGCTGTTATCAGTTTTCATACCTGTTGACACCTCTTTACCTTTCCTCTGGTTCTGCTTGCAATTCCTCTGTTGCTGTTTTTAGCTGAGGTTTTTAAGCATTGTTCGCACATGTGAGAAGTGCTTGCTGATGTGGGCGATCGTGTCTCTCAGGCATGGGGGATCCTGCCTACTTCTACGTCACTTTTGTTTTCCTCTTAAATGGGGCAATGATGAGCCTCTTTTACATCTATGGAACGTATCTAAGGTAACTTCATAATTCCTGGATGTTACACTAGTTTCAGGGCTTTTTGTAAAAAATACATACATAAATAAATAAATCCCAGATTGCCTTTAACACTTTTCTGGTTTGTTATGGTCTGTAGCGGCAGCAGGCTGGGTGGTGGTGTTACGGTCTTGTGTTTCTTTTTTAATCATGGAGAGGTAAGGATTCGCCCCACCTCTTATGATGCTTATCCTGTCAGTAAACGGCTTGTGTTTGTATAACTGTTGGATTTCATGTGCCAAACTGTTTCTGGTTGTATTAGCTTGAACAGCTGATGCTTGTGATAGTGGGATGTAAGTGATTTTAGTTGTTGTGACTGGCTACCAGAGCACTCGAGTCATGTGGACCCCACCTCTGAGAGAGAGCTTCTCCTACCCTTTCCTCGTTCTGCAGATGCTCCTCCTAACATATATCCTACGGTAACTGACCCCTCTCCCTCCCTCTTTCTGTTTCCCTCAGATTTTCCTTCTCCTATCTGACAGACTCTCACGTTAAGAGTTAAATCTTCCTGTCTCTTCCTGACTGTCTTCTGACAGATGGGTTCTGTTTGAATACCATCCCTGCCCCATCCGCCAATTGCTGTTTTTATGGTATTTATGTCAATTCCTGCCACATAAATAGTGTCGATCACGTCATCTCCCTGCAGAAACCGGAACCCGAGCCGGAACGCCATGATGGCTCTGGGCTTCTCAAACGTGATGTTCATGCTGCCCTGGCAGTTTGCGCAATTCGTCTTGCTGACGCAGGTGAGAGGAGCATCTTCAGTTGCAGCACCAGGGAGATGAGACAGTGGCTGGCCACAGAAGGCTGGAAACAGTAGGGAAACCCACGTAGCGCTCAAATTACCGTATAGTCCCAGGGGATGTGGTGTACAAGGTTACAGTTGTTTGTGTGACACCAAACATGAGTGCTATATTAATCCAGCGAAGTCTGAATGAGTGCAAAAAAGGAGACATAACATAAGGTTACTGATCAGACCTACCTAAGGACTGCCTGGCTGTGGTCCTAAGATTCTAATGAGTCTGTAAGATTGACATCCCTCTGTGCAAAACCACCCATTGTGCCCTTCAAGCAGAACTACATATTGTGGCACAAACGGAGAGAATCAGAATTTCCGAGGCTTATGTGCTCAAGCCTATCGCTGTTGATTTGAGAGAATTCTTTCTTGAGATCAGCACAGGAGGCAGCATCGCTAGTGTCAGTATGGGAGGGGCAGTGACATCTGCCTTGTAAACATGCACAGTTTGGCTTACATATGCATTACTCGAGATCAAGGCTGCCTAATTTCTTTCAGAAGGGTTTTTTACATGCATATTGAAGGGTCAAAAGACATTTAACCTAATTACAATTCAGTCATAGATTTGTCTCTCCTGCAGCTTTAACATGGTAACCTGGATTTTCAGACCACTGACTTTATAGACAATAGATGAAAAAGATCAAACAGTAATCACACACTACACCATGCAAGAGTACAGACATTTTAAGATCTAATGGAGATTTGTGCTATCTACTCCCTTCAGAGTTTAATTATGATTTTCATATTCAAAACAGAACAGTGTTTTCTAGATGAGCCTGACAGCTCATGTGTTTTGCATGTGTGCAGTTCTGAGTTCAGCATTCTAGTGCAGTACTAATAAGGTCCTCTTGTGGCTATTAAAGTGTTCTTGCTAAACTGTCTTGCAGGTGGCCTCCCTGTTTGCTTCATACATCCTGGGCTATCTGAGTCCTACGAAGATGCAGGCCATCCTAGTGACACACATGGTGAGTGTTTCTCTCACCCCACTCTGTAGGATTAATTAATGTGTGTGTGTGTGTGTGTAACATGCCAGCAGGAGCTGGGGACGAGGTGGGTGTGTGCATGGGTGTGTATGTGGGCAGAAGTAAGCCAGCATGATGTTCATTAAGCCTGAAATCATACAGGACTGAGCACACAGTGTTGGCTACTAATGTGCTGGTGTGGTGCCCACAGCATGGGTAGATGGTGGGTAGATGGCATGGTTAGACACTGTCTTGACCCTGCCTTCCCTTCACATTTTGCAGGTGTCTCTAGGAGTCTGCTTTGTTCTGATGTTTGGGAACTCCATGCTGCTTACATCCTTCTATGCCTCCTCCCTCGTCTCCATCTGGGTGAGTGACAGCCGCGCCCCTCTGGGTGGAGCCAGCTTGCTGGAGTGAAGCCTCGCTCCTTGCTCAACTCACTGCTGTTCTTTTGCTCCAGGCTATTGTGGCACTGAGGGACCGTTTCACAGACACTTTCCGAGCTGGGCTCCTGACGTGGGTGAGAGAGGGCAGCTCTCAGGCAGCTGGTCTTTCACTAGATGCTATTTTTTGCTCATCATTCATTTTAACAGTGCTGTCACTCACAGGTCATGCAGTGCCTTGCCTGGGTGGTGACGACGGCCATTCTGAAGTCCACATTGGCTGTGTTCTTTGGGGCTTCAGATGACGTAAGTGACCATGAGGGGTAGAACATACCATCACTGTGGTTAAAAAAAAAAAGTTTTCAATTATTGAATTTTTTTTTAATACAGCTCTGGGAAAGATGAAGATACCACAAAAAAAAAAAATTTTAATCAGCATCTCTACATATATGGTAGCTGGTTCTTTCCAGTGCCCGTTGAATTCTGACTCTTCCTCACTCCACACATTCAAATCTTATTTGATGAACAGTGTGAAAGACAGAATGGTGGAGAACATGCCAAGAGGCTTGAAAGCTGGGATTGTAAATCAGGGTTATTTCACCAAATATTAACCTCTGAACAACTTTAGTATTGTATTTTTTAAAATGAAGATGAACTTGGTTTTGATGTCTGAAAACTTTTTTTTGTTATTTTACCCTCGTCATTTTCTGCAAAACATGTTCTAAATGACAAATTTTATTTGGAATTTGGGACAATTGTGTGTATGATAAAATACAAAACAAAAATGTTAATTTGATTTAAAACGTACTTATAAATAGAAACCGGGCATTTTGCAGTGGTCTCTTCATTTTTTCCAGAGCTGCGCATGTGTATATGTCTCCCTGCTTTTATATTAGGCTCACATCAGCAGCCTGATCAAGTCCAAATTTACCAGCTACAAGGACTTTGACACCATGATGTATACTTGCGCAGCTGAGTTCGACTTCATGGAGACGGAGGTCAGTAGTGCAGAACAGGGCTCCTCGTGGTCACGCGAAGCTTCTGGATTCCTGTGCAGCCCTCCATAGTACTCCAACTTTAAAAAGCGCATGTGTGATTGGTGGGTACCTCAGCGTCTCTGTGCTCTGCTTTCAGACTGTGTTCCGGTATCTTAAAACCCTGCTGTTGCCTTCTAATATACTGGTGGTGGGCATTATTGCTGGAAAGGTGAGGCATCGCTCTTTAAACTACTTTACGCAGCTGCTGCAACATTTCTCTTCACGTATGTGTTCTGCCTCCCTCTCGCCCCTCCTCCGCCCAGACCATAAAGGATGTGGTCGTGGCGCTCCGACACCAGAGTCCTGCTGAGGTGGAGAATGGGCCGAGCGCTGACCAGTGAGTGCTTTAGTCTAGGACGGCCTTGTCTTTGCTCGATGTCCCTGGAGCAGGGACATCGAGCGTTGGGCAACAGTGGCATCCTTCACTGTACAAGCAGCTTAACCCTACCTGTGGTTTTGTCCTGCTGTTGTATAGAGGCATGCTGAGAGCTTGATAAGGTTCTTAGGGTCTTTCATCTTTGGCTGTAATGTTGTAGAACTGAGTAGTTGGTTTAATCTTATTTTTTGTTCTTTCTGTAGGACAGAGAAGTTGGCTAAAGGGGTGGTAAGAACGTCCTTATTTCTCATTGCCTGTGTTTATGCGACTGCAGTAACCATAGCTTATTAAATGAGTTGTTTGAAAATGAACATTTTCAGTATGCGGCTGCAGCATACAGCTACTGAATATGTTCAGTATTGATGCACGGCATTGCCTTAGCTGTGGTTAAAAAGCTTATCTATACACCCAATTCTACTTTCAGATCTCAGATCTCTCTTCACGTGTTCTGACCTGTAGTTGTGTTTGTGACCATCGGGACCTGGCTCAGAGCCTTTCTGACTGTGTGTGTGCGCGTGTGTGCGCGTGTGTGTGTGTTGTAGATGGTATACCACAGTCTGCAGCTGGTGGCTTTTGCCGTGTTGGCTGTTCTCATCATGAGGCTGAAACTCTTCCTCACGCCACACATGTGTCTCATGGCCTCCCTGATCTGTTCCAGACAGGTCCCTACACAATGCTGCCCATTCTCTTATTTTACTCCCACCGGGGTGCATGGTTATTCTTCAGCATTTCCTGATTCTCACTGGTGTGTGCGCCTGTGTGTGTGTGTGTGCGCCTGTGTGTATGTGTGTGCGCGCGTGTGTGTGTGTGTCTGTGCATGCAGTTGTTTGGCTGGGTCGGTGAGAAGGCCAGGCAGCACATTGTTGTGCTTGTCATCCTGTCCATCATGGCAGTTCAAGGGGTAGCCAACTTGCAGAACCAGTGGGGCATCATGGGAGAATTCAGCAACCTCCCACAGGAAGACCTGCTGGAATGGATCAAAGAAAACACTCCACAGAGTGAGAGTCCGCCATCTTACTGCTGTCATCCTGACATCCTGATGCCAATTTAGTGTCACTTTCTTTCTCTTAGCAAAACGTTCCTGGCTCTTAAACGAGGAGACAGGATATTGCTCTCTGAAACAAAATAGTTACTTTGACCAGATCTGTCTCAGCATATTCAGCATCTTTAACTTGAGCTAATACAGCTAATTCCATTAATTCTTGGCCACCTCCTGGGACATACATCTTAACAACAAAAATTCATAGGAAAATTCATACAAATTCATACATCCCTTCCACAATTAAATGTGTCTCATTTTGTGTCCTGTGAGCAAGTAGGTGTTGTTTCACATGTTGGTAAAGGCCAGGTCTCTTTATTAAGTCTGATCTCATTGCTGCTGGTTGTTTGTTGTGCAGACACTGTGTTTGCTGGCGCCATGCCCACCATGGCAAGTGTGAAACTGTCCACAGGAAGAGCAATCGTCAACCACCCCCACTATGAGGATGCGGGGCTAAGGTCGGGGGACGTCCCCGCTAAACCTAACAGTCTGCTTTTATTAAGCGCATTTCAGTCCGGGGTTTGATCTGTGTGTGCTGTGTCTTTAGGGAGAGGACAAAGCAGGTGTATGCCATGTACAGCCGCAAACCAGCTGAGGCGGTGAAGAGAAACCTGCTGAGCCTACAGGTCGACTACTTCATTCTGGAGGACTCGTGGTGCACCAGGCGCACCAGGTAAAACCGCAAGCACACCCGGGCTCTTGAATGCCCGCCACCGAGTGTCCACATGCACGATTTTCGCATGGCCGCTCTGTTAACGCCTGATGTTCTCGCGCTGGCTCTCTGCCGCAGGCCCGGGTGCAGCATGCCTGAGATCTGGGATGTGGAGGACCCCCACAACGTAGGCAGAACCCCCCTCTGCACACTCATGTCCAGGGACTCCCGCCCCCACTTCACCACCGTCTTTCAGAACAATGTCTACAAAGTCCTGAAGGTCCCCAAAGCTACTAGAGACCCCAGATAACACGCGTTGGCGTGCGAAAAATGCTAATTAGTGTTGTCCAAAAGGTCGTGACCCGTTTGCGTCATTATTTGTTTTGGTACCTGTTGCGGGTGTTGTGTTGACCGTGAGGCAGTCGGTGGAGCACACTGCTGGTGTCCCCTCCAGCTATTGCGCTGTGAGTGTTGACGTCTCAGCTCGTGCTTCCCACGGGCTTGCTCGCTTCTGCTGCTGCTCCTTGCCACCACAGTATGTTCATGCCTTCTCTTTTTTTTTTACCTCCTGCCACAGCAGACCTACCCTTTAAATGTTTTTAGTCTCATGTTTTAGGCGTAAAATGTTTTCTTTTTATTTTATTTCAATGTAGCAAATTGCCACCTTAAAAACCGATGTAAAATCTGAAATTTCTATATAGAATCCAATAATCTGTAACTGCAGTGTATTAATATTTGAACCGTCCTAAGTAATATTTTGTTTTTGTTTTGTCTGTCGTCATTTCTCCAAAACACACGGTTGGACTAATATAGGGTGATGAGTTTGAAGTCCATTTTTTTGTGTGCAATTTTGTGCAGTCTTTTGACTATGTTGTAATTGTGTTTGTAGGAAGCCTGTAGTTTTCTGTTACTGCCTGTATATTTCAGAGTCCGCACTCTGAGTGGGCCTTTGTTTCACTATTGTTCAGTTCTGTTTAGTGTTATGTTCAACTTCCTTTCTGTAACCACATATTGTGCTCACAACAGAAAACTGAAGCAAAACTGAGAAGTTCATTGGGTTTAGTGTAACAGTTGCCCTTCAGCTATTTGGGTGTGGGCCATCTTAAATGGTTCCAGTGTGTAAGTTTAGATAAGCAGCTAGTGTCCCAGACCAAGGAAATCCGATCTTGAGTGAGGATGTGTCCGCTGTCCTGGTGCTCTTCTCCAGAAAGTTTGTACCCTGTCCTTCCTTTCCTCACATGGTCTCTGCATTTACAGTTGATCATATCATCCAGTGCACAGAGCCACTATCAATCATACAGCTGAATGTTGTTGTTTTTGCCTGTCAAGTTGAAATTTCCACAGAACTGTGGCCGGTATTAGATAGGTTGTAGAGGATTCTCTTTGGCGAACGTGTGTTCAGTCCATAGCTTTGAGTAGCTCAAGGGCAGTGGGGGTAAAGCCATGCTGTTTTTGGGCTTAATGTAGGTCATACTTACAGGAGGGCAGCAGGGAAACCTTAAGAAAACCAAACAGCACCTCACACTTTGACCAACGAGACCCTTCAGTCAAATGTAGACATCAGATCAAAAAGCTGTAAAAAACTGCGCGCATATTCAAGTTGCGAGAGAAAACTGGTATCGTTTTCTTACTGACGTAACGAAGCTGCATATAAGCCTTGATGCATTTCTTAAGTATTAACTTTTTTTTCTTCATTTCCATGCTGTAATATACTGTAATTGAGCATTTGTGGCACAAATTGATATCATAATGATATCACAGTCTGCCTAATGTTGGGGGTGGGGATATTTTATGTGGAAATATAATTTTGTTTGTAGTACTTTTTTACTTTCCTTTTTAAGTGTATTTTATGAATAAAGGGATTTGTAATTTTGCACTGCAGTCCCCATTTCCACTGTTTTATTCCCAGAGAAAGTTCTAGTGTAACATTAGTTTTGTGATGCGGAATATTTTGCAGTGTCCCGTTTTTGCTTTCTTTACACTGGCTCCTCGATGGGTAGCTGTGGCCTAGTCAAAAATTGAAAGCAAGCTCAGCTAGGCCTGGTCTTTTGTTTTGTGAGTATCCAACATCACCACCAGGATATCACTGTAAACCAGTCACCTTTTATTGCTTTAACAGTTTCAGAAAATGTACAAAAAATAGATTTGCTCCATGTTTTCCTTTTGACTAAATAATATATGTACATTGTGCAGTTTCAAAACAGTAATCTCTCTTCTATCTGAAGTCTTCTTTAAGTCCCTGTCTTGACCAGTCCTAAATGAAAATGTATTCTGTATGATGGTTTCCAGGCTGCAGTGGGTAGGTGAAGAGATGAAGGATTCTGAGCACCACTACTGCTATACTTGTTCTGGGAAGGGAAGACCTGATTAACAGCCAAGTGGGAATGCAGTCCCACTGTAGCTATAGGACCCAAAGAATCATTACTGATTGATCATGGAAATGTGAAAAAGTTGTAAAATATGTTGTTTATGCTGAATGCAACAGAAATAGTAGTGAACAAGGGCAACCAGGATAAGAACTTGCTTACAAACGGGTTTCTTCCTAATTATAATTATACCTACTTAGAATTTCTAAAGAATAATTTACGTACGTTCCAAAAGAGCGGCCTGCTTATCTCTAACCTCACAAAACTACTCATAGTATCAAACTAAGATTTCAAAACAGGTGATTCCTCAGATTTTATAAATATCAGGCACAATTTTCGTAGTTATTGTTTCTAAATATACTTTCAGCAATTTACAAAAAACAAAAAAAACAAACCCACAACCAAAAAAAAAACCACCTCTGAAAACTCAGTCTTGAAGGTAGAGGTGACGAACCAAAGGCTTGATTTGGTTGATCAGCTAAGGGTGGATGGGAGGCAGCAGAGGTTGGAGCGGGTGGTGCGAGCAGCCTCCGCTGGAACTCAACGGTTCGCGCGGCTGCTCTAAGTGGACGTGGTAGAGGGCTCCAGCCGAGCCGGGGCCCAATGCCGCAGCAGCAGGTGCTAAAGTGCACAGTTTAACACAGGAAAGTAAGGGGAAGGAACAGGACTGCTACAAACTTGATAACCTGCTGCTTCTATTACATGACTGACAATAAATTAAATGATTAACAAACTGTAAAAAAAAAAAAAAGTGCTAAAACAATTCTTGATCCAGTTACACTAAATCTTGCACTGGATGTAAACTAGGTAATAGATTGTTCTTCTAGAGCACTGCACTGCTTACTACTTGTGTCTAGAGCAGAGAATTTACAGCATTGCTCATACATATATATTTCACGTTTAAGTGCTGAAACGTCAAATGTTGAAAGCCTGTGCCAAACGGGTGTGTTTTCAGAGTGAAGACACCATTCAGTTTAAGTGTCTTGATGACTTTTCTAGTAAGTGAACTTGGTGCATTCTCAGCTCAGTAAACTGATCAGTCCGAAACATCACTATATGACACTATATTGTCTTAGGACAATTACAGGGCATTGTACAGTCCAAATGCTCAAGACACAGAAAATCTTTAAAATACTTCTTAAAAAATAAATAAAACAACAATAATAATAATAATAAAAAAGAGAAAAACTATTTATATTCAGACATGGCTGTCTTTTGACACTGGTTCACAATGATATGGTACCTCAAACCTCAAAACTGTGTTTATAAAACTGTTCTCTGTAGTACTAAAGTTTTAATCCATTTGAACAGTGTTGAACAGAAATGGCTCCAACTGAAGAGTGCACAGACCCTCAATCTAAGCAAAGCCAGCTTTGGGCAAACACCAGAACGAGCAGTTTACGAGAACTCCATGTTATTCTTAAAGGTTTGCTACCTTTTAATAACATCTACTGTCAGATAAAAATAAAATGTGAGAAGTCAGCTCATTATAGAACACCTTTGACAGCATGAATAGATTCATATTAAAATAAAGTGAAAGGCAAACTTGTTCGTATATTTAAAAAAAACCTAAGTGGAGAAGGTGTGAAAAGACTCCGTTGCTTTTTCCTGGTGTCCTACATGGCCTGCTGCTTTCTGCCCAGATTTGGGGTCAGCCTGACACTGGTCTCTCTCACTGGTCTCTGGGGAGCCTGTCTGTCTCTCTCTCCCCAGGCCACAAGCTGTCTCCACTCTGCCATCACAGCGATGTCTCCGTGTCCATATGTCCCCCTCTGTCTTCGTCCTCCACAGTGATCAGGATGTTGGCACTCTTTTCCCTGCAGGAGGGACAGGGACACACGGTGAATGCTACTGTGTGTCTACGGGTGACTAAAGAAAAAAAAGCACAGTGCACCGGAGAGAGCATGACACATCGGAGACGAGGAAAGCAGGCGGGATGGTGGAGGTTAGAGGAGGTATAGCTACCTGTCCCTAGCTTTCAGCACTTTGGAACTGTCAGAGTTCATGGCAACAGCTTTCCAAACAGAGGTTTTGGCCATTTCATCAGTAATGTTTACCACAGACGGGTCAGAACTGCAGGGGAGTCACAACACACAGCACAGCAGGTCAACACAAACACATACACACACACACACACACACACAGGCAAACTTTTCCACACAGTCTTCCATTGATGGCTCTGTAATATAAAGCCTGTTGGCCAGTTTTGTGAGTAAAGCTGCAGATTTGCAGGTACTGATTCTGGTGAATTCACACCCTGGTCCAGAATCCTTTATCTGCACAGCATATGATTTCCACAATCAAGAATCGCATCTAGATGAGAACCAGTGCTGAAAGGAGGCTGTTCCCAGGACTAGTGATCTTGTGCCCTGATAAAAGGACCTCATTTTAAAACCTGTTAACAACTTAAAACAAACATCTGGGTCAAAGAGATCCTTCAGTATGCATTAGAACACATCCCTTGGTGATCAGTGTCCAATTATTTCCTGTGTGTTGTCTTGAGAGATGATGGTTTATTCATCTCAGCCTGGCCTCAGGGTGGTTGCTGTCTCACCTCGGGCATCAGAGCCTGACCACAAGTGACCACCTGCTATAGCTGTCTCCACACCTGCCAGGGGTCTAATAACACTGACTGGCTGAGGCACAGCAGTACAAACTGCTTACACACAAGCGTGCGCTGGATAAACACTAGTAAACCATTATAAGCTAATGTTGTTAAAAGCGTTACCAACCAAAAGCTAATTTTTAACTTTTAACACCATTATTTCATTGGTTCATTTTGATAAAAACACTGTTAGAATCTTTTTGTTTTTGTTTTTTCATAAATTGAAGAAGACACTCCGTGTCTGCAGTAGATACGCAGCCAAAGCTGGCAGATGGCATTGCTCCGGGGCTATGAAGGCTTCGCCACAAACCCAGCCGCCAAGGACAGGCAAACCGAAGCCAAAGCCGCCCTACTCCTGGCGAGGTCGTAGACCGTGTCGGCTCTTTCCACTGCGGTCGGCCTGAGCACAGAGTGCCAGGCAGCTCGGGGGTGGGGCGGTGGGGGCCCGATGAACTCCACAAATGCATGCGGTTACGCTTGGGTGAGTACAGGCTTCACCAAAGTTAATCGGACCTCGGCGCCGATTACCCGCGCACTGAGGTCAAATGTTAAAACGTAGGCATGGGATTAAATTAATGACCAACCCCTCCTCCTGCTTCCTACTCACATGAGGTGATGGAGACTACACTGTCACATCTGTCTCGAGAGAAACAGCACAAGTGTCCAAGACATCAACTGCACAAGGTATCACCCGCCGTGGGGAGGGAGATGTGTTGTCCATGGAGACGGAAAGGCAAACTGAAGCTGGACTGACCTGGTTTTCAGGGTTTTGAGGCTGAGGAGATGCTCGGCGTCATACTCCATACCCTGCTCACTCTCCAGCATGCGCTGAGCCTCCTGGGAAAAAGACATCCAGCAAGACCTCACTGACAAGCGTTCAAGACCTCAGCAAATTATGAGAAAGTGAAAAGGAACTTGAAAGTGCGTCGTGGCTGCCAGGGTACCAGGGGTCTTGTTTATAAATGTTGCACATAATTTTGCACAGATAAACGGCTGTGGAAAGTGTGAATGTAAGCTTCCACGCACAAACCAAGATTTATACCAAGATATACTTGCCAGGCACTGGGCATACATTTACAGAACCTTGGACACAGGAAACTGGGTGCACAGAACCTCAGACCCAAGTGCAATCATATTTATGTATTTATGAAATTCTTTATACTGGAGCTAGGGAGGGCTGTAAGACACCTTCACGCGTGCAGAAGACGACTTGCGCAAGACGATTGATTTGGTGAAATCATGTGCAAACGTGTATACTTGTGTTTTAAAAATTGCAGAATTTTTCTGCACACACCATTTCCCATTATTTGTGTGCACAACCTTTTATAAATGAAATTCCATGTGAGTTTGTGTACACAACATACACACGATTCAGAAGCCGGACAGGAAGGGGGTGGGGTGTATAGCAGGCTTGCACACAGACCCATTTACAATTTGTAATATACAAGAGGTAATCTGTATAAAAACAGATTAACAGTAGTTAATGTTAATATAAATGTTAATAATCTTAGTAAATAACTTCACAAAAAGGTGTATGAATCATGCAAAAGACCATGCTGTGGGGACCCACATGCCCAATCAACGAGACCAAGAGTCCACTATGAACCCACACTACTGACCGATGTTACTGTCTGTTACTGTCCAGAGTGCTTTTCAGGTTGAGAAACCGCACGCAGTGGTTACAATGGTGTGATGCACAAACCTCTTTTGCTTTCTTTTTCTTGTCATCCTCTTTCTTCTTCTTGCTTTCGGGCATCAAGTCATCCAGCCAGCTCAGCTCCCGCTTCGTAAAGCAGAAATCTAGAAGTTTCCGCACAAACACCAGAGCTAGGACCTACCCCAGGGAGCACACGCAGAGACCCGGAAAACACATTTAAGAATAGCACCATATAGCATATAATGCCTATATAATGCATATAATACACTGTATATTCTAGTCCACTACAGCTGTAATTGTACTGGTTACAGAATTCAAATAAAAGTTGACTATTTGACTTATGTACCTTTATAACACTGCCTTTATTTTATCCATATAAAGAAACCTTTCCCAGTGATGGTCATGCTGGTTCACTTACATTTATGACTGAGTACAACTTGCACAATTGAGGGTTAAAAGCCTTGCTCAGGGGCCCAGCAGTGGCAACTTGGGAGGTATATCGGGACGGTACTGTTGTGCATCAGAATGCTAAACTGGAATAGTGCTGTGCTGGATCAAGATACTGCAGTGTATTAAGAGCATTTTATCTGAGTGCTGTACTGTATCAAAACATGGTATGAGACTGCTGTGCTGCATCGTATCGGACTGCTGTATTAGACTGCTGCACGAGAGTGCTGTGCGGTATCAGGTGTTTACCATCATGGGGAAGACCACGGCAGCTGCGGACACCTTGATCACCCACAGGAGCACGAGGCAGGTGAGCTGCACTATGGTGAAGACATGCACCTTCCACAGCGGCACATAGCGCAGGTAGATCAGATCCGGCTGGTGCTTAGCCGGCATGCCAAACAGCTTGATCCGGTCAAAGAACTACGGAGTGATGGATAACTCCAATTCACCAATTCAGCCATTAAACCCAGCAAAGAAGAACAACAACATGCTCGGTGTGAAGTCAATAAAGGCATATAATTACTGGACACTGCTGATGTGCACATTTGTAAATGAACTAATGGGAAGCAGTCAGTGTTTTTTCAAATATGTTCAACTGAATTATATATAGTAATATTTTTGAAATTTCCAAATCTGTACTGCTTGACTACTAATCAATGGTGTGTTTACCTGGATCCCCCTGAGGGAGGAGACCCCCATGTAGAGAAAAACACCATAAAGCACAGGCATGGGGATGAACTGGGGAACAGAAGCAGACAGATCACTCTTATTTGATCCTAGACAGTGCCTTGGTCTAGCTACATATTGATCTGCTGATTAAACCTAAAGAGAGATAGTCGAGCGCCTGCCTCACCTTGAGCACAGAGGTCATGAACACAGACACGCCCATAAGGACGAAGATCATAAGGCCGGTGACCCGTTGCTCACGGATGCCCAGGAACTTGGGCTGCTCGCCGGGGGCGGAGCATTCCGACTCCACCTTCAGGCTGTTGACATGGGTGATGGAGAGCACGGTGGCAGCTACGAACCAGGGCAGCCCCATGAGAGAGCACACACCCAGCATCACTCCCACCAGCAGCAGGTCCAGGTGGTACCCACAGCCTTTCTGCAGGGGGAGCGGCGGCAAGAGCCATGAGAAACACACACACACACACACGCACACACACACACACACACACACACAGAGTGTGCAGAAGTGCTGCCAGTAGGTGCCTCTGACCTTGAGTTTGTGTTCCTTGCGGTTGATGATGACTGCAGAGATCTGCTGGTCCATGAAGATGAGGATGGTGCAGAGCAGGGCGGGGATGGCAGCGGCAAACAGTGTCCAGGTGGGGTTACTGCCCAGCGGGTTCATCAACCAGCCACGGCCCTTCGCTGTCGGCTGAAGCGTACGCCACGATGCACAGACACACACAAAAACAAACCAAAAAAAGAACCTTTTTTATTTTTCACACATGGATGCAAAATATGAAACACCTCTTTTATACAGCAGAAAACAGAGACAGATGTGAGAGCAGTCAGGTTCATTTTGCTCAGATAACTACCATCGATCTGTTGTTCAAACCACTCTCTAAATAATGCTTGAGTGAGCAGAATGCCCGAGTCTGAGAGTCCACATTACTTAAAATAAACCCTCGAACCCCTGCAGTCCCTTTATCTACCCCCATCACACTAGAGGCCGATGTGACAGCCCCTACCTCAAAGGTGTCAGGAACGTTGAGTTTGGGAGAGGGGATTCCCACCAGGTAATCCACCAGAACCATAACCATAATGGTGAGGAATACGGCAAAGTCACTGATAGTGGAGCGAACCTGCAGATGTCAGGGTAGGAGGGGAGGTGCTAGTTAGGGTGGCTCGCGGGGCGGGAGGGTTTGCGTTTGGTACCACATGTCAGAAAGGGGCAGCAGGCCACTGACCCTGGTGGGGAAGTAGCGCTTGGTCTTAAACTGCTTGAGGAAGGAGCAGAGGAAGAAGGTTGTGAAGAAGAGGATGACGGACCAGAAGAGTACGTCGGGGATGTAAGGGCCGTGGTGGCTGCATGCCGCGCCCACAAACTCACCACGCAGCTTACGACACGTCTGCACACACCACGGACAGACAGAGACACACAAAGAGAGGAGAAGGGAAACAAATGTTATGCCACTAATCTGGAGTATGGGACAATATGAATATCCAGGAATATCCAGCACGACATCCTGCTTGGAGAGGCTGATTCTGCTCACGAAGGCCTGACAACCAGCCGGTTTGTTGAGGAAAACATTAAACTCTCCAGAGCAGCTGGCCCTGGGCCAGAGCGCGCAGAACCTCACACGGCCACACTCTCATGCACACGCATACTTACAGATACGTCCAACTCGCTCCAGTTTATCGAGTCAGGGGTGTAGCCGCTCACATTCCATGTCAGCTCAGGGGTGTAGTTGGCAGGTGGAGAGCACTGGCACCTGGGGGGATGAGAGTATCACCTATAGGAACACCCTCTTTCTATATGAACACCTTGAACCTAAACCACACTAAATGACAACAGCCAAAATAACGCGGTTCCATTTTCATAGCCGTTTCATTTTATGCCCATCATCGCCCCAAAGCTGGAGAGGAGGGGCGGAGCTCTCACGTGTAGAAGGTGAGATTGTCCAGGTGATTGTGCATGTTGATGGGGAACATCTCCGCCAGGTAGAAGAGCTTCTCCAGGGCCTCGTAGATGAAGATAATGCAGATGAGAGCAGCGAACGCCTCCTCTGTGAACCGTGTGAAGTAACACACCAGTGAACTCGCGTCCGTGGCAACCAGCACGATGCACAAGAAAGCGGTCCACAGTCCGATACTGGTGCGCAAAGGGAGGTAGGAGAGGCTGTAGTCACTGCCGGACACACACACACACACACACACACACACACACACACACACACACACACACACACACACACACACACAGATAGTCAGAAACACATTTACAGATTTAAAATGATTTCTCATTGAAGACACAAGCTGACTGATGTGATGTGATGGATTGATGATCTAACGGATTGATTAATATGTGCATAGGCCAGGACAGAACCTGCTAAAGTGACTGCACGTGGTTCCAGCTTTGGGAGGAAGAGACAGAAATCGATCCATCTCCTATCTGAGTGCATGTTTGTATGCCGTGCATTGTGCAAGCATAGGCGTTTGCATAAGCATGTGCATGGGTATGTGTGTGGGGCTGGGATAAAAGCCCTGGGTTGGCCAGGAGAAGAACGACCCTTCTCCACATGGCCTCGAGTGTCAGAGAGGAAGGCCAAGCTGAATAAGGACTCTATGCTGCGCTGCGGCTCAGGAGAACACAGTGACCCCTGCTGCCCTGGAGGAGTTAACTGCTGACAAGAAACACCGCTGAAGCTAAGGAGGGAGCGGACGACAGGACCACGGATCGAGCTGACGAACACGACAGCCACACTGCATTACAGTAGAGAATGAATGAGGTGGATGCCAGGATGTGGTAAACCACAGTGGCAACCATGAGACCCAATAAATAAAATAACACTCAGAAGTCTACACACAAAATCTGTGAGCAGGAGATCATGTACAAACAGGCGCCTAAAAGTGGTGCTTGCAAAATGTTTGCCTGGACTGTAGGTGTAATGCAGATGATGATATTCTATGATATCCTGTTCAAGAACTCAATGTTGTATTAAACTCTGTGTGTGTGTGTGTGTGTGTGTGTGTGTGTGTGTGTGTGTGTGTGTGTGTGTGTGTGTGTGTGTGTGAGAGAGAGAGTGCCGAGTGCTCTGAAGGACAGGCTAAAAGCTGTAGAACAGCAACTGCAGAGTCAAAAAGGTGAGAGCGGCCCGTTTCGTGCGTTTAGTCCTCGGTGGAGGGCTTCTACTAAGCTATTGCCACCATTCACCATTTGTGTTTTTGTTTTTTTAAAACAGGCTTCTTTGTGTGGTAGTGTAGTAGGGTTGTGTGGCCCTTACTGCGCTATAACTTTGTGCTGATATAATGGTTGACATTACATTAATCTTTATCTATAGGATAGAGTTCTGTTGGTTCTTAGCATGAGGGAAACATTTAAAACAGGGCACATTGCTGAGGAGAATGTCACTAGCGTTTGTTTCTGTGACTTTCAGACACTCCTATAGTGGCCTTTGCTGTTTCCTTGGGAAGTGATGGCCTCGTTTCCACAAAAACGTCTCACAAAAAGCTCATTTCTAAAAGACGTCCTTACTAACGTCGGCAATGCATACGACCCAGAGACAGGTAATACACACACATACACGCACCCCCCACCCCCCATACACACATCTTTGTGCTCACATACGCACAGCCACCCCTCCACGAGCACACACACTTGCACAGACTCAATGCTGCAGACACTAAAGGACATGGTTTTCATACTGAAAAGGAGCACTGGGTTCAGCTATTTATAATTCTAAATGTATCACAGCATAATACCGCCGGGTTACACACACGGTCTGATGTTCATCACGCTCTCCTTCCTTCAGGGGTCTTCAAGGCCCCGCTACGGGGTGTCTGTTACGTAAGGTACACATCCACGGCACCCACCGACAACCTGATGAGCACTGAGCTATACAGGAACAAGCAGGTGCAGCTGAGCGTGGCTGAGCCCCCGAGCAGACCAGGCAGTGACATGGCGGCCAATGGGGCGGCCCTGCTCCTGGAGGCAGGAGACGGGCTCTGCGTGCAAGCTCCTGCCCAACTCCCACATGTGGGACAACGCCAGCCACTGCAGCACCTTCAGCAGCCTCCTGCTCTACCCCACAGAGCACAGAATGCTGGGAGGCAGCGTCCTCTAGAGTGAGATGCATGCAGAGCTCCTGCTGCTCTAAGCCCCTTAACAGCTGACGTGTATATGGAGCTGAAAAACTGAACTGGGTGGAAGTCCTCAACTTGGGTTACAGTTCAAGAGACCCTCTGGGATTACCTAGTATCTGCTGACCTTCTGCAGTTCTGTTACTTGTGCATGAATAATAAATAGCTAGGGTCCCCAAAGTCATCACAACATTAAGATCATTTTAAATGAGAGAGAGTGTCTTCAGTGTAACACGCACTGTATAATTTAACAATAATCTTTGTTTTTACAATGCTGAAACGAAGACCATGAAATCACCGTTTAAAGTCTATGTCTGTTAGCACCACCAGATAGCGCTGTAGGACAGTAGATGGAACCTGTTATTTGCTTGTAGTTTCAGACTCCAGGCCTGCTGGGCCACAGAAAAACTCAAGTGTTTCTGCTGCGAAACACTTGTTTCAGCTCATTAATTCATTATCCAGCCCTCTATGAACTGAGCAAAGTGTTAAAGCAGAGAAAACACTACAGAGGTCAGTACTTGGGGCAGTGCTAGTGTCAAACACCCATACTAAGAGCTACTTAATGTGTAGTAAAATATGAACGTCAACAAAATAGTGGTGGTCATAAGACTGCAGTTTGTTCCTCATGGGTGCCAGTTAATCTAAACAAACAAACAGAGGTGTTATGGAGCTTCTGACCTGCAGAACTTAAACAGAATCTTCTCAAAGACCAGAACGGGCCCAGTACTGCCCAGGATGGTGAGGGGTTGACCGGCAAAAAGTGAATAGGCAATGCCAGTCAACGAGGCTCCAAACAGGGACTCTATGGCACTCTATCAGAGAGAGAGAGAGAGAGAGCGCGAGATGAGACCAGCCAGTATATTCCTACATAGAGAGAGACATAGAGAAACAGAGCTGAGAACAAGAGAAAGAGAGAATGCAAAGATACACATAGAAAGCCAAAGGCTGTGAGAAGAAAAGCCATGACAGGAGGTCAGACAGGAAACTCACGATGTTGTTCTTGGTGACTTCACCCAGCAGCCCGCCGAACGTGATGACAGGGGACATGCAGGCGCAGTAGAGGAACAGGATGGAGGCGAGACACTGCAGACTCAGAGCGTCCCGCACATCACTCCAGTAAAACGGAGCTTTTCTCTTCACGTCCAGCACCAAACCGCCGAAGAACCTTAGGGAGAGATAAGAGACAGAAAGAAATAAAAAGCTAAAACACACAGTAGGATGTGTTCATAAAAATCTAAATTTGATTGCACTGATTACATACAGCTTACATATACGCTGATTAATATCAATCAATAACAACAGCAGTTATTATTGTTGTTGTTATTGCTAACAGCAGTGTGCTACACAGTGAGTGTGCCACACATCAGAGGCTGTTGTGAACGGGAGAGCTGTGGACTCGGACGTGGGCCTCAGCAGACAGGTCTCTCTTCATCGCCTGCGTCACAGTGCAGATGTTGTAAAGGGGGCCTGCAGGTGCCTCGGTGCTCATTTGCACAGACTTAACAGACCATAGACAGACTCTAGCTGCAGAGCCATTAATGTTAATGAAAAGACGTCTGCTCCTGATGGTCACTAAACTCCAATACTTCAGTTCTTTTTGTTAACAGCAGTGACTATTAATAGTGTTACAGCAGTATTACAGTACATTTAGCAGTGTTACAGTAGTATTAGTAGTACTAGTATTAATAGTAGTAGTAGTACTGGTGACAGTAGCACCATTAGTAGTAGTAATACTAGTAGTTGTATTGGTGGCAGTAGCACTAGTAGCATTAGTAATCAATCAATTTTTATTTATATAGTTTTTTGTTTGTTTGTTTGTTTTTTTAATAACAGCTGTCAAGTTCCAATCCCCCACAGAGCAAGCCAGGGGCGAGAGTGCTGAGGAGAAACTCCCTGAGTTCAAGGGGAAGGAATATGGTAGTGTATGGCAGGGTGAAGAGACCAATGTGTGTTTGCTGTGTGCTGTGGCGCTTTGAAGAGCCCTCTCTCTGGAACACAGCTGTGTGTGGACGATCACATCCAGGCCGGATCAAAGCGCCACAGTGGCTGCTGCTGAACGAGCCCCCCTGCATTCAGCTGCTCACACACCGAGGCCTGACACAGTTCAGCCCCATTCAGCACGCCCTCAGTTGCTCATACTAATGCCACTTTAATGAGGTGGCCGTTCTGAGCTGCGCTCTTCACACGCACCGGCCTGCTTCATCAAAAGAAGCTTAGGGCAAATCTACCATGGCCCACCAGGGAACACACACACACACACACACACACACACACGATTCATTTAAGCTTCTACGTGCATGCATGTTAATGTGTACATCCATCCAGAGCTCTAGCGTCAGTATTGGGGTTAAATATTCCCTTTATAAGTGATTTCAGCTGAGGCCATTCCATGGGTAAGGAAGTACGAGAAACTAATTTCACCACGCACAGTGTAAACATGACCACTGTTAGCATAATGCAAATGATTTTGCTAGGCTTCTATCACTGTTAGCCTTGCTGGCCATATGGTTATGGGTCTCAGCGAGAGAGAGAGAATGCCGGAAACATACAAAGGCCTCAGAACGCCACACTATGCGGGGCTCAGCCTGCTCTGATTCGCGCAGGACGCTTGGTTTGGATACCACGAGCTTTATGTGGGGAAGAAGCATGCTGCACAGAGCTGTTTGTGCAGGGGTAAGAGTGTCTGCTCACCGGCCCGTCCTCTGTAGCTCAGGCCCGGCATGATGCGCCACCTCTTTGATGCCATCGGATGGGTGGGCGGAGCCACTGGGCAAAGTCGGCATCTTCCTCTTCTCCTATAGAGAACAACAAACCGCAGAACTCCAGCTTTACATCAATGCACATACATATGCATATGCGCGAGCGTGCGTGCGTGCACACACACACCCACACGACAGATGATACGAGCGTTGATAGCCGACAGACATCGCAAGGCTGAGCCAGCATGCTCACCTGGGACGGCACATTCTTCGGGGGCTCGATGCGGATGCTGGGGTCCCACTCGCCGGGGGGCAGCACAGTCACCTGGTCCAGGAACTCGTCAATCCCTGAGAGCAGGTCGTTCCTATCTTTGGCTTTGTACGCCACATCATGAAAAATCTAATGCCCGGTCAAAGGAAGGGAGAGAGGATGAGTAGCAGCTCTCACACCCCCACTGAAGACAAAGATGTTCCCATTACGCAGGCCCAGATTTCCCTTAGGCAGGCAGGCCATCTACAGACATGCTGACTTTTACCAGCGAACAGATGGTGAAATGCATAATCTCACTGTTTAAATGATAAATGGCTGAAGAAAAGAGACATTCATGCATCCATCTTATTAAGGATGAGAGTTTTGAGAGTAGAAGCAGAATAATGCAGTGTGTGAATTAGTGAACGCAGACTGAAGACCCATCTATTCGTGGAATATTTAAATGACCACTGACCCTGCTCCTATGTTGTCTAACTGAAACTAGTACTTATTGTAGGGCATTGTTTATTACACTGATGTTGACTAACAAACTATAGTACTTATTCTTTATTGCACTTATCATTGTCCAAGATAGAGCTTATGTATTTTGTACTTCTAGGCATCAGCAGTGATCCCTGTATTTCTACAGTATTCTAGATCATTGGTACATTGGACTCTAACCTATTGCACTGGCTAGGATGTATTCTATGAGTAAATGACAAAGCACTTTTGTAAGTCACTCTGGATAAGAGCGTCTACTCAATACCGCAAATGTAAAATGTAAATGTGAATAAGTGAGTGAATTATTGAACACGTGAAAAGGTTAATTTGTGAATATAAATTAGTGAATGTGTGTAATTTCCATTTACAACATATGGCAAACCCTCTTATCCAGAACTATTTACATCCATTACACAGTATGACCTTATCTCAGTATGTGTGCTCCTTGGGAACTGAACCCATGACCTTGGTGTTGCCAGCACCTTGCACCTTGCAGGTGAGAAAATGTTGGTGTGCATAAATAAATGGAGGCAACTGGGAGAACCACACCTCGTCTGTCATCAGTGTGGCGATGGAGCGTCCGATTTCGTGGTACTGGGAGCCCTTCCCAAATGGCCCCAGCAGAAAAAACAGGAACCTGAGAAACGAGACCAGAATCTACTGGGAAGAGCTTAAGCAGAGCAGAGGTAACTGTATCACTAGGGTACAGGGTGTGTGTGTGTGGGAAGTGTGTCTGGAGTGCATGACTGAAGGCAGGTGTGGGGTCCGTGTGTGTGCGTGTGTGTGTGCGTGCGCGCGCACGTTACCTCGTAGGAACAGGCACTTCTGTGAGGCCGGTGAGGAGGACAGCAGGTGAGAGCCGTATGAAGGCGACAATGGGCCTCTCCAGGAAGTCTGCCTCCCCCACCAGCACGTTGGATGCCTCTGCACCCAGAGGGATCTTCCTCATGAAGTTCATATCGACCTGAGGGTCAAGGATCAAAGAGATGGGTAGTGTAGTCTTTCATGAGAGCTAAACAGAGACAGAATGTGCATCGTGTGCTGGTCAACACGCAGATGACTGTGCTTGATGACGAATGATGACTCAGATACAGAATGGTGAAGAGAGCAGAAGCCGCTGGCATTATGGGGAACAGGGCCTCTTGGTGCTGCACGCCATTTGGCCCAGTGGATGTTATTATCCTGCCAGCGATTAACTAACAACCACCCCACAACACCCCCCCTCTGCCCCATAAACACGGACTCCTGGTACAGTACAGTGCTCAGTAAGGTCTGCAGGCCAGTGACCTAGTCCAAGAATGAGAAACATGAACACGTTGTTGGACACACACACACACACACACACACACACACACACACACACAAAAACAGAGGCCTGTACACATATCTTTGTTACTGCTTCATGAAAGACAAGGAAACAGATAGTTATGAACAGAAAGCACCAGTTGGACACTGAGCGATTAACTTGTTCCAGAACAGGCATTGCACAATCTCAGAAAGACACACCGAAACCACAGACACGTGTGAGGGAAGAGAAAGATGGTACTTTCACAACCAGAACTGATCATTCGATTCCTCTGTGCGCCACAGGTGGGTGGAGCTCCGGAGCTGTGTGTGTTCTCATTCCCCTGCTGGTTTTGTTACCCCGAAGGTGCACACTTTGGAAGACTCAACTGACACCTAAAGACAACGGCTCTGCCGAACCAACTGTGTCTGTTCAAAACACACCCGCAGAGCGGATTCCTCCTGTGACCAAGAGAACCTGATCTGTTTGCAGAATAATTCCACTCCTCACCTCCAGCCTGGAACACTACACCAAAGAAAGACTGGGAAGCTACACCTAGTCTCCACCTAGTGACATCTGAATCCCTGTAGCCCAGTACACAGCTCGCCTCTCACGGCCTGTCTATCTCGCTGATGATCAAAGGACATCAATTACAGTGATGAGAGGACTACAAACGCAGCAACAACCAGAACACAGATGACTCCATTACATGGTGAATTAAGAGATCAAACACTATTAAACAGCACAACACTGATCACAAAGACATCACACGGGACCACGGACCACACGAACCGATGCAGGATGCCGCAGCAGCGCCGGGAAGCTCGGGACTTACGGTGGGTCTCAAGGAGCCGCAACGGCAGTGGAAAGAGGGGTGGCAGTCCTGTTTCCGTAGCAACCGCACAGCCGGGGATCAAAATCAAAGCTGGGGTTAGTTTATACCTGAATTCACTTATGATTATACAGCTGAATCACCCCTCTTACCCTCATCCCCACTTCCCTTTTCTGCAACCAGTCCAGTGTGGCGACACAAAACCCATCTATACTCAGCTGCGCCTGTGCCACTTTAAACCCTGTGTTCTCTTAAATTGACAATTCTTCTCATGGTTCAGTTTCTTCAGTCCTGTTGTTCATGATTTAATGTTAGTTCATGGGTGAGACGGCCTTGTATTGGTCGGCAGTGCGGTCAGTATGGAGTCTGCTGAGGTCAGAGAGAGAGAGAGAGAGAGAGAGAGAGAGAGCTGCTGCAGCAAGTCAGCACTCTAAAGGAATCGGCTCAAAGCAGCCTGACAAACTATTGCTACGATGAGCCACCGGAACACACTCAGAGCGGCAGACAGATGCGCTGACAGTGAGGAATGTGTGTATAGGTGCTGTGGAGGCAGTGTGGAGGGAGCAGGATGGGTGTTGGGTTTGTGGAGGGGAACCTGGGTTGGCCCGTGTCATGTCCCACGCTCCCACTCTCACAAAGAGCAGCACTGTCCGGGAAATCCAGCTGCGTGTGTGCTATTAGACACCAGTGTCTCTGACGGGGCCCTAATCAAATCTCATCTCACCTACAGCAAGGCCCACAGTAGGACCACTTCTACTTATATTTATCCTGATGTAACATTTGCACATTTTGCTTGGAGGATTTGCGGTAGGCTCGTCAGTAGGCTCTTCGTTTGATCTAAATTAATAATTTAATTCATTTATTCAGTGCATCAAAATTGAAACATAATAATACCACACGGCTGCTGTTCTGCATGCAGGTGGGCGTTTTGTGTAAAGGTAAGAGTGTATCTCTGGTTTGTTGTAATAAAACAATTCTGTTGTCATGGCGATGACCCACTCTAGGCCTGGTTCTCAATTTCAGTGTTGATCTGCCACCCGCGTGGTACAGGTTAGTGTTTCCGTCCTCTAACAGCACTATGTGCTTGTGTGTGAGTGTGTGTGTGAGGACTGCAGGACAACTCTACCTTGCTGAAGTCAACGGTGCTGTTCTCACGGCTGCCCCCAGACCCTGGGACGCTTACCCCCGATGCACTTATGCGGCTGTCGCTTGGTTTGTCGCTCGGTTTGCTGTCCAAGTTTCCTGGGGCTGAATGAGGCGATGCCAGCAGACCTGACCGGGGAGAAGAGGAGGATAGGTTATTTGTGTGCTACTTACAGAGACAGAAAGGGTATATATGTGTATGTATGCATTTAAAGCAATGCAGGGCTTGTCAGTCAATTATGGCCTATTATCTAACTTTTTTAGTTTAGTGAATGTGAAGACACGACATTCTATTCTAACTAATAAAGTAGTCCAAAGTTAAAATCTGCCTATAAACAAATGAAGGCATCACCACACAGAGAGCACACCAGCAAATATAGCCAGGTATGGGTTATGGCCCTCTGCTGTGTCTACATGCGCTGCAGACCACCCACGCAGCCTTCCTGAGAATCCTGTCCCCAGGCAGGCCCACAGATGGCGGAAAACTCAGCCATCCCAGACCTCTGCTCACAACCCAACAAAACTGACCAGACACTGCCTTGACACTCCCACAGAAATACACAACTGAAGCACAGGTACTTACATCTACCAGAACAGACTAAGTAGCATGGACACTTTAAGCACTAGGACAGTATGTCCTACTATGCCCTGTAGGGTTGAGTATCACTCCTCTCAAGCTGTGGTAATTCTCATTAAGCCTGACATTACAACTATTACATAAAGGGACTAATCATCAGTCATATATAGCTGACAAAATTAAAAAGCCTCAGATTATACTGTCAGGCCAGTGGAAGTACAAAGAAAAAAGAGCAGATTCCTCCCAGACATACCACTGCTCAGATGAACAGGGCTTGGCTGATATTCAATACTGGTGGGTATAGTGATGTTTAATCAACATCAAGCTATATCAAGCTGGGAGTGGTGACAGCCTCACTGTCCCAGAGGATGTGAGATTATTGGTTACACTTTCACAAGTAAAGGACAAAGGAGTGGCTGTTTGATCATGAGCGTATTTGATACTTAAATTATTCATTAGTCATTACAGTGAGGAAATGTCTAATGTCAGAGTTTAGATGAAAAATATCATTTAATTCTCAACATGCCTAACTGTAACTCAGCAAGCACACACATGCACTCACAAGAGTGCTGGCATGAACACACTGTAGTAAAACACTACATTATGACGAGCATCACGATGATGACAACACCGAGTCAGATCAACAGTACTGGGACATGACAGCCAGAAAGAGAAGGAGGGGGACTCGCGTTCTGCCCCGGCCCTCTGCCTTTCAGTGGGAAGTCCTCTCCACCACACCATGGCATCATGGGAGTATGCTTCAGATTGGTTTCCTCACATTCTCTCCACAGCAGAGAGGGGGAGCACAGTCATATTAGAACAGCCACTGGGTTCAAATAGAGGGGGGAGAACAGGCCCATATGAGAATAGCCACAAGGTTCATGTAACTGTTATAGATATGACAAGCTTCCTGCTCTCCGACACTTAAAGGGGTCTTGACATATCTTGACATATCAGGCTGGAGAGGTTTTACTAAGTTCACTATTCCCCAAGGAAGCAAGTTTTAATTCTTAATTAATACTTAGTTTGCTTCTATTTACTTTACATACGTTTACTGAGACACTTTAATACCATGAGCACTCATTACCTTTAGTGCTTTTAAACATTAATACTGACCAGCTCTATCAATAGTTTAAATTATAAAACAAATTTTTATATACTGGCTATATAAATTTAAAAAAACCTCAACCTAAAGCATGGTAATTGTACGCTAATACAGTATAATTGCTGTACTGTTTAAAAGCCTGTGATCTGGCCTATATTGGTGAAGTCTGCCATTAAAACAGGACCTTGAATCTAACTGGATACATAAAATGTAATTTATTAAATAGATAAATAAATACGTGCATTAAATGATTGAATATTGGTCAATTTGTATAATAATTTGCAGGAGGAAGTTGGAGATACATACTAACACATACCAGCACTGATCACCACAGCTCAGGTCAAGATACATAAATTATAATTCAGTTACAACATGGCTATTTCTTTGTTTGAAAACTAGCCATGTATCCTCAGGCTAACATGACACCACACAACACAACAGCCACATGAACTTCTACCCCACACACAAAAATTAGCCTCCAATCCGCAAAATAAAAATTCCACTTTCAGTCACCTTACGAGTAGCCTCAAATACCCAGTGGCAGAGTTCACAGCCTAAACTGAACCAGCAGGTAGGAACAAGGCCTTCTTCTTTAGGGATTTGAGTGGTTTTTCCCCTAGAAAATCCCTATATGGCTGTAAAACAGACACAAAAAGGTTGGCATTCAAGTAGGGATTGACAGGAGTTAGGTAAATGGATCCCCAGTCTTCTTTACTTTGACAGTTAAATGCTTAGCTAACTTACTTACATAACGCAATTTGCTACAGGACCTTATTTGAAGGACAGACTCTCCAAGTGATCATAAAGGTTTTTGTTGACAGACGAGGTGCAATGACAGCCAACCAACATGACAAAATGATATTCAGTTTATCAGGAAAAATTGCCAGTAAGCATATGTTGCTACAGAACTCACAGAAACCATTAAACCAGCTATAAAAAAAGAAAGAAAAAATTCTTCCTACACTGCAAAATCAAGTGAGAGAGAGAATCACCTACAGCTGCATTAAACAACGTGCATCTTCCCAAGTGAGGCTTTTTGTTCACTGGCTCTGAATAGAAGTGTGCAATTATAAATAATTGTACAAATAAGTGATAATCTCTAGCTGGACAAACAGGCAACACACTAATTTCTGATCGTGACAACTCCACCTGGGCTTGAAACATGAGTGGCATGAATGTAGGGGTTAGCAGAGAGCAGCTTACTCACGCACGCGCGAGGCCAGGTTAGCTTGGGTAAAGCAGGAAGAATAAGAGGCTTGTGAGAGAATAAAAAGAAAACACAGAAATAAAAAAAGAAGAAGAAAACAGTGAATAAAGGAAAGTAAAGAGAGAATTGTTGAGACCAAAAGAAAGAGAGAAAGAGGGTTGAAAAGGGGAAGGAGAGCAGCGGATGGGGGATGCGTGCTGGCGTGCCCAACGCCTGTCGGTATTTGCCTTCAAAAGGAGGGGCGAGGGGCAGGGGGCTGTGGGTGGGGTCGAACATAGCCTGGTCCTCCGGGGCGGAGCTCTCACACAGTTGTGGCTCCTCTTCTTCTGGTGGGGACACCACCACCTGCGGGATGTCCTCCCTCTCACCCAGGGACGCCAGCAGCTTTGGGCCCTGCAGGGGAGTTCCAGGTGGGGGCAGGGAGCAGCGGCAGAGAGCAAACGGGGAGTTCTGCGGCGAGGCGTTTGGCAGGGAGACGGGGCCTGGCTGCCGGAGGTCGAGGATGACGGAGCTGCGAGAGCTGTGAGACTCTCTGGGCTCCCGGTGCAAGTGAGGAGTCGGGGGAATGGATGTAGATGTGCCGCGTCTCAGAAGGGACAGGCGGGAAGCGGACAGACCCTCTCCTTTGAGGAGGAGCATGGAAGCCAGAGGGGAGGAAGAGGAGGTGGACGATGATGATAGTGATTACGAGTAAAAGAAACAACAAACTAGCAGTGCACGGGGTTAGTTCATTCACGACGAAGCTGAGGCATGGCATGAATTTGGTGTAGCGGGAGAAACTGCAAGCAGCAAGGAAACAATGCAAAAATAAAGCAAGGAAATAAGGCAACAAACAAACAAACAAAAATGCAGTTACAAATCACTGTGCAGAGACGAGTTCAAAGATGAAAGCAGTACTCAGCACACCCAGAGCACAGTGCAGCCCTGTACATATCCTATGTCCATCATTTAAATATATTTACTCCATATAACTACTATATTCAAAAGGTAACTCAATTTCTTTTATTCAACTAATTTTAGTTAATAAAAATCAAAACAAAACAACAATACACATTAACTGCCATGCATGAGCCCTCATGAGCATCATTCCCTAACAGAGGCGATCAGATGCTTTAAAATATCAAACATAAACCGTTTGTTGTTTCCAAAATACAGGCATGCAAATAAATGCAAGACACATGGCATGCTTCAAACATGCTGAGCTACCAGTCTCTAATCTACAGCCGATCAATCACTGCAAAAAACAAAACAAAAAACAAACCCCATCCTTGCCATCGCAACCAGGGAAACAGGCTCAGTGCTGACCACACAAGCATTAAGTGTGCACCATACGCACCCTTTTTTTTTTTTTTTTTTTTTTTTTAACAACTTCAATTTGTTCTTTTTGTTGACAGAAGGAGGACTCTATATGAGGTGACAAACGTGCAACTCCTCCGCGTGGAAGCGGCCGCCAACAGAGCCAAGAAACAAACTGACTAAAAGAAAAAAAGAAAAAAAACTGGGGGCTGTGAAGCGGCTCACCATTCTTCTCGAGCAAGTGCGGGTCGGAATGTTTCTTGCCTATGTCAGCGATGGAGCGCACAAGCGGGATGCGGTTGCTAAGCTTCTTCTCATTCTGGTGCTGGTGCCGCTTCAGCATGGCCTCACGCACCTTCTCCCGCAGAGAGTCGTCCAGCTGCTGGGATGCCACCAGCCTGTCTATGATCATATCTGAGGGATGACATGGATTCTTACAACTGCAGTCTCCAGCAGGGCGTAAGAACGCCAGGGAAGTAATCAGTCAGCTAGTCGGCACGTACAGACTACATTCAGACTTCATCTGAAACTGAAATTCCGAGAACATGAGTTTTCTAAGGTATTTGGGCCCCTCGGCCAATAACACACACACACACAGAGAAAAACTTTCATTAAATCTGGAGAATAGGAATCCCAACCATTTTTGTATTTGTGGATACGAGCCAGCTTCTGATTTAACGGTGATCTGGTCTCTCTGTGATCTAAACTCTGACTTCTCAAAGTAAAGGCTAATCTGGGTTTGCAGGCTACAAAATAGCCAACTGTCAGTTCTGTCAGCCTAAGTCTCTGTGTAAAGTCTAACCTGCAATTTCTTAGGCCAAGTAGACACTACACAACTAAATCTCTAAATCTCAGAATCAATACTGCTCATACTACACGACATTTATCACCTGTGACCTGTTGTTTTGTTGATGTAGGCCTACATGTGCACACACACACACACACACACACACACACACACACACACACACACACACACACACTACACGAGCGCTTGCAGGTCAGGCGCATGCACTGCAGCCTTTCAACTGAGGAGGTCCCTGATGAATATTATCTTTTGCGAAAATGCATATGAACCTAAACAACTTAATATAGCGGTTGTTTCTGCATTAGTTTGTACAGAAACAAGATAAAAGAGAACCAACTGTGGGAGAATCAGTTAACGAAATATGGGCAGTAAGGACCGTCTGTTCTTCAAATAGTGCTGGAGGTAAATAGTGCCACAAAATGCAATAAAACCTTTGAACCATTAAAGCGAAAAAAAAAAGGAATCAATTTCTCTGATCTGATTCAACATTTTGAAACCCGGGTTGCACGTGCCCTAACTTGGCACAGGCTAACAAAGTGAGTAATAGGCTTAGCTTAGTAGAAAACATTAGAATAATTTTATACGCCTATAGAAAGATTTTCAATATAGGATATAAATGATTATAAATGTTTCTGTTCTAAGCACAGACATAACAAGTATTAGTCCATAAGTGAGCGCCAATGTATTTTGCTTGAAAGTGATCTCCCAGTTTGCAAAAAATACATAAACCAACATGTTATTGTTAGTGTATGTGAAGTCAGGGCAAATGAAACCCAGGTTTCATAAGTTCGAATCAGGTCAGCGCAACTGATTCTTACTGCCCACGTGTCATCAACCAATTCTCTGAGATATAGAGATAGATAGAGATAGAGAGATAGAGAGATAGATAGATAGATAGATAGATAGATAGATAGATAGATAGATAGTGGAACAGGCGTTCCCCATCGGGACCTCCTCAATTAGAACACTGTGCCATGTGTGAGCTTCGTCTGCGATCGCTCATGTAGTTTACACCTGTACATCAACAAGTCACCATAAATATAATGTATTATGAGCATTAAAGCAAGTCTAATCTGCATGTTTTTCAGGCAAAAAAAAATAACGTGATCTCTATAGCATAAAGGCTAACCCGTATGTTTCTCAGGCTAAAGGCTAACCTGCAATCTCTTCGATGGTGTTGGCCCGCATGTCCAGCATGACGGTGCCATTGAGGATGCAGCTGCGAAGCTCAAACAGGCTGTGCAGTGAGAGCGTTGCCACGTACGGCTTACTCCACCGCTCACCACCGTCCTCCACATCCTCCTCAAACTTCAGCCACCTGCGTGCACACACCCACGCGGACACACACATGCAAAACACAAACCCACCTTCATGCATTGTCCTCGTCCAGTGGCATGTTGGGTGGCGGTGCTAGGTTTTGGGTTTTCATGCTGTGTGCCATGTGCATGGTGTAGGGCTTGGGTGTGTTTGAGGGCACACTACTGAATGCTGAATGCTGTTTTTAAAAAGGTACTAATGCCAGAGTGATGCTGCATGTTGGGGTGTTAAGCCACTGGGTGTTTGGGTGTTAAGGGTGTTGGGGTATGCCTACCTGGCCGTCTCTTTCCACTCACATATCTGTCCGTCCAGAAAGTGCAGCTCATCTAGCTCGGTGAACAGATCATGAGGAATGTGCTCTTCATCATCATCCTCAGTACCCAAGATGAACTGCACCCTTTGCGAGGGCGTGTCTGCCATGGAGAAGAGGAAGAAGAGGGGCCTTAACAGCAAAATGGAGCTCCAGGCCCAGAGCGCCGGCACAGAGCACTGCACAATTTAGGGCTGGAGTTGGCAACCCAAAGTTTAAAGAAGAGCCATTTTGTTTCATTTCAATAAAACTCACACCACCCTGGGAGCCACAACAATTTTACTGGTCAACATTTTGGCTGTACATATGTTTCAAAGGCCTGGTATAGGCTAAAATTAAATAAATGAAAGTAAGGCA
This sequence comes from Electrophorus electricus, assembly GCF_041902795.1. Classification (NCBI taxonomy): domain Eukaryota; kingdom Metazoa; phylum Chordata; class Actinopteri; order Gymnotiformes; family Gymnotidae; genus Electrophorus; species Electrophorus electricus. The sequence goes on along the minus strand of NC_137497.1, from coordinate 33,764,462 downwards.
AGTCCTGTCTCTGGTTTTGCAGGCTGTGGCATGTCTAATGTCCCTCAACATTTGAGTTTTTGTTGCTTGACAGTTTCTCATTTCAGATTAAACAAATCAGGAAACCAGTTGGAGTGCATGTAACAGTTGAGAGTGTTCATTCATCTCTAAATTTCAATGTTTGTCTTCTTTGCCATTTTGCTAGCAAGCTAGCTGAGTTAGCAAGCTAGCCGGCGAGAGTGTTGTCTTCGTTGCCGTGTGAGGCCATCACGTTACCACACAGATTAGGCTTTCTTCCCAGTCATCTTGCTCTGCGATTACAGCACTTGCAGTCTTTACTGCATGCCACACTGTACCGAGACGTGGCAGCTGACATCTTTACCACATTCCATGACAAACTGTGCAATATCATGCTCAAAGTCAGACTATACCATTGCTATATGATTTTCTGGCAATAAACCCACAATGCTCTAAAATATGATATTCTGCTTTATTGATCCACATGTGAATTATTTTTGCCAAAAGGAGATGTCAGAAGGCATTGTCTCTGCTGCCACAAATGTCATTTTCTCTATACGGCTATAGTTATAATTCCACGCCACTCCCTATTGTTTTTTTTTTTAGATGTGTGTCATAGCAACAATGACATTGGTTGCACATGCACTGAGAAGCATGACAAATTACATGTTTAAAGACCACAGATTTAAATTCACAACCAAAGAATTCTTTGCCTGCGATTGTTGTCTGCGTATGTGTCCTGAAAATCTTGCAGTGTAACACCTCTGATAGAGCTGAGGACCTTGCTACAGCAGCCTGTCATTAAATAGGAACAACGCAAAAGTGTTGTTCTGCATCACCGTGAACCCCTACCTCAACACAATATCCCTGCCCAGCTGAAGTCCAAAGTCTATATTAAGTTGAAACTTTTTCTATGTCTTAAAAAGTAACTTTTTGTAAACAATGACATTCACTGAGTTCACTGTCTATGTCTATGATCTAGCTGTGTTATCACATAGCAGCCAGGCTACGATTAAAGCACTTCCTTTTATGCACTTGGCTGACATAGTAGACCACAAAGCTGTGTGTGACTGTCTGCAAATGGAACACATGAGGAACTGAGAGTTCTGCATAGCTAGGAGACGAGGACAGCAGCTAAGAAACCTGTTCTTAGCCAGTTCATAGCCAGTTCTTAACCTGTTTCAGGTTCAGGAGGAGCAGGTGTGCTTGTAGCCATCTTGGTGCAGGATTCAGAATGGTTTGTGCTAAAGTTGATCTGCACCATGTCCAGTAAGTCCAGTAAGGTGAACCCTCCATACTGCGTACTGGTGTGTAAACAGATCATAACTTCCAAGCAGAAACAGTACTACGGTGTTCATGACATGATCCACCACACATATTACCAGGGTAACGATGCAGTCATAACAGGGACATGAGAGATTTGGTTGTGAGCACCTGGTCACGTTCCTGCCAGGAACGAGATGCCTTACCGTACGTGGGCGACTCTCTCCCATCCTCACGCTCCAAGCTGCGGTCTTTGCGCTTGCGGTGGTGTCTGTGGCCACGGTGACGATGTCTTCTCCTGCTCTGTCTTCCAAGAGGGACGTGGACTCCCACATACACAGCCCTGTGGCCTGTCAAGACAGCGAGTGCATGAGCACATCAAATCCCGTAGGTGTTTTTTTTTTAACATGCATGTTTTGGATACCCAAACATCATTCCAGTGGAAGTATACTTGTAGTTGGTTGAGTCATATAAATTAGAGACACTCTCCAAACAGGACCTTCCCAGTAGCTACACTGAGTTAATTTAATAAGTCTGAACAGTCACTTTTCTGTGGTCCAGGATATACCCAGAAATGTCTACCACCTCAGAGCAGTAGCAACTTCTTCTGGAAGCCACCGAATGACGTCTGGTTTTGTATGGATATTTTTAAGGCTATTTTATAGATTACAAGCAGGCAGAGTCAATGATGATGAAAATATGACAACCCCCTCCCCCAGTTGCTCTGTTCCATGTGGTCTGTGAAAAGGCAGCAAGACATGCAGATATGAGAAAAATACATAAAGTATAAATAAAGATGCTTGTGACTGACTGGTTTAAGGCAAAGTTCACATTAGCATATTAACAATAATAATAATAATAATAATAATAAATAAAACAATAATTCTAGTACAGCTAGGCCCTTTTAAATTTTATCTGAATTGTGGAGCATACAAAATATTGGAATACTGGTTTATGTGCTTGTAAAAAAAAGTAAATGTGATAATTGCAACTTTTTGTGGATAATATTGGATAGGGTAAACCGTGCAGTGAGTACTACAATTCACTATATTGTGAAGTCCAAAATAATAACAAAACTTCACAATTTGCCAAACTAATAGTATTTGACCCCTTTAAAAACATTTTAGAGTCCACTTTTAAAAACTATTTGAACCCTTTGCTAGTTGGATGTGATGTCTGTGTATTGTGACTTGAGAGTTCTCTTGAGGGAAACTCAATTGTGAACCGATAAATCCATCACAGGAACTCCGTCAAATAGAGAAGAAAAGCCTGAGTAACTCAACACCTCAGAGCTGAGCAGAAAGGCGTTAATCTTATAGGACTTAGTTTCACTCTGACAATTGCTGTGTCTGATTTACATGGTAAAAAACTTTTGGCTGCATTTTAGAATGCATCTGCTCCTACATGGAAATGCATCCTCTATCACAGAGTGTAAAAAATGAAACAAAATACAGATAATCCTGGGATTGTCAGACAACACTCTAAACTAATGCAGGCCTCACACCAAGCAACCATTCAAACGATTTTACTGTAAACAAATGTCCAATGTCAAAATAAAATCATGAGTGTTTTGCTAGAGTTGTAACATACCCCTGTCATCTCATTCATTTGCAGTAAGGTCATTGTGATAGCTGTCTTAAGTGTCTTTTTCTTGTCTAGACAATTCCGATAAAAATCAACCGTTTTAAAATGAGCTATTAGTTTCATGATAATACTGACATGGACATTGTTATCAACCAATAGGTGAGCTCTCTCCAGCACCAAACAGGAAGCAATAAAGCTGGTACAGGAACATCATAAGACATGAGACAAAGTAGACTTCGGGGGTAGGTTCTCTGGAAGCCGTACTTATCTTGCCCTTTTTGGCCGTTTTTCAGAACAAACCACTGCACATACGAGGGCAGCTGTGGCCAAAAGCTGCTTCTGTTTCTGCTCCATTGTTCAACAGTTTCTCTTGTAAATTTCCGACAAGAGCATGACGGGAAATAACCTCAAAAGGAATCTAGTTGCAGTTTTGCAAACTGTGACCCTGCAAGACCCCCAGTCTTTGCAAAATCAAAGTCTTAAAAGTCTTTTCAAAGTCTTCTACTGTATGGTTAGGATAAAAGAATGAATCCCTATGGGTCACCGCTATTTAACTGGTGCTTCTAAAGAAAGACTCCCCCTCAGAAACAGACAATACAGCACACCCTCTACACAAACCCATCTTCCCATCTAGACAGCTAGGACAAATTGATGTTTACAGAGTTCAGAGGCATCCCCCGAAAACCAGCAAACAAGAGCCCCTGCCTGGAAAAGCCCGCCTCCTGCAGCCTGCCAAGGCAACCAGTAAAACAAAGCCCATGTAAACATTTGCCAACTCTGTCAGAGTGTGCAGCTAATAGGCTAGCAGCCTGTAATGGTCTGTAACATTTCAGTAACATCTAGGCAATTTGGTGGAAGATACAGTTTCAGGTAACTTTAGTTAACTTGGAAACAAGCTTTCACAGAGCATCAAATATACTTTTTCATGTAGCATTTACACTTGTCTAGAAAACAGTATTATGAGGAAGTGGCAGAAAGTCTGCACGTGAGCAGGTCAGACAGGAAGCGTCTGCCGAATAGAGATGAGTACTGTCATAGGAACTGTGCACAGTAGGAACAGTGTGCGGTATGAGCGGGGTAGCATGAACTGTGTGTTAAGAACTATGTGCAGTGAGAACATGTGAGTGGTGGGAACGCTGTATGGAAGGAACTGTACGATACAGGAACTGTGTATGGTGGGAATTGTGTATGGTGGAATGTATGTGTGGTGGGAACCGTGCATGGTAGGATATCTGTATGTTAGGAACCTTTTGTTACAGGAACTGTGTATGGTGGGAAAAGTGTGTGGTGGGAAGTGTGTGCACTGAGTAGCAGCTATTGCAGAGTCATGGCTGAATCCAAGCAGGACCTGTTTAATTAATGAGCTCTGGAACCATTGTCTAATCCGCCCTAATGCTATTAATGTGTGTGTGGGTGTGAGCGTGCGTGAGGTCAGCCCAAGGGCACACAGGATTTTACCACAGAATCCTCTCCCAACACTGCCCTCTGCCTCTGGACAAATATAGTTTATGTAAGAAAAACCACAAGAAACTGTTCCGCGTCATCGTCTGTCCTGCTGACATGTGGGATAAAGTAGTGGCTGTCCTGAACTCTAAAATGGATCTATGAGGTAGGATAAAGTAGGTTTATTAGTTAGGCTAAACCCAGGGATTTCTATCATACTATGTGGTGTTTGTTTCTGTTGTTTGAACTCAACTCTCTGCATTCACTTCAAAACAATGAAACAAATTCTCTTCTGTGACTACTGTAGACATGCACTGTAAAAGAAAACAGAAACCTGCATAATGTAGTTCAGGGTTCTTTCAGGGCATCCCATGGCTGTGTGTGTGTGGGGGGGGGGGGGGGGGGGTTAGTGATGAGTGTACTGTGCATGTGTCTGGCTTTAGTCATCTAGCATAAACATCAAACCTCACAACACTCCTCCACTACTACAAGCATGCATGCCAAGCCACAAGAAAAAGAATGGCGTCACTCAAGAGTACACTGTGGGCCCACAGCAAAGCCTTGTGGGTAGTGGAAGTGAGAGGGCTAGAGCTTTACTAATGCTGAGACACATAAGTGGATTCATCCATGTGTGTGAGTTAGTGTGTGTTCAGTCAGAATGTACCAGGAGTCATTTCAAATCACAAGAACTCTTAAAAATACATAATACACCAGTCAGAGATCAAACCTGGTCTTACCAAGGGAGATTTAAGCTGCATATACAACCCAGCCTATAATACAAAGCATCTACAAAGCAGAAGGCTTTCAGAGGGAAAGAAGTGTGATGGAAAGAGGCAGAGGAAGGCCAGAGGGAGTCAAATTTGTGTTAAGAATATCCACATGCACTGAGAAGTAGACAGGTGGAAAAAATTCAAGTGGGGATTTGGCTTACTTTCAAGCTCCTCCTTCTCAAAATTAGTGTTGATCGTGGAGTTAGTCTTTCCCAGATCCACTACCGCCTCATCATCGTTACCCTGGCAACAGAAGGAGAGAGGGGAAAATGATGTCGACGATGGCCTATAGCTGTACCATCCCAAACAGGTTTGCAGATGATCAGGGAATTTTAATTGAGGTATTTTTATTGTTAGTGCAAAAATAAACAGTTAAACAAATGGATGAATCAAACAGAGACAAAAGAGACTCTTTGGATGCATACTACACGTACTGAGCCTAACATGTCTTTATATGAGGAAGTCAGTAAAGACAGAGACAAAGAACACACACGTGTTTGAGCTACATGTGGACATGAGAGTCCCTTGAGCCAGACACCTGGTGGAAGTAGCTTAAAGGCCGCTCCTGGAAACACAGCTAGCATAGTTCCTAGTTCCCTACAGCTAGCCTAGTTCCTAGGTCACTACAGAACTCCACAGAGCTGTGAGATCATGTCTTCATGAAAAGGGTCACTCTGAGTCCGGCCTAATGTGGGACCAGCAGTCCACTGACACGTTCCATCTCAAACCAGCGAAAACCAAAAGCTAAATAAATCCGATCATGCAATACCACACAAGGGCAGAAAGATATTTATACTGCGCTATGAATTAGACCCAGCAAGCTGTATATGGTGAGTTTTTCCCACGGCTTTCTTCAGCACACTGGGCCTGAGGGGCCTGGTCTGGAGATATCTACACGAGTGTCGCGTGCTGGCCTCTGCATCTGGAGGAAACAATCGTTCCTGCTTCATTTGTTCTCCTTCACCTTCCAATTTCCTTCATATTCAAAAGCCAGGACTTCACTCCCCGCATGGAGACATCCTGCACTGGAAAAATGCTTGCGCAGAGAGGAATCTCGCCAGACGTGAATCAGTCAACTCCAACATTAGCTCTTCGATTAACTGAAATACATTCGATCTTCAATATCATACTTAGTCCATGGCAAATTTGTACTCCTAATCTGGAGCAGTGGCTCCAACAGAGCCCAGGAGTGACATCATCAGTCTCCGTCCAGAAGAGCGCAATTTGATATCCCTCGGAAGAAGATACCAGGAAATAACTGCAATGTACTGGAGTAAAAGATGTAGAGGTAGTAAAAGCTGCAGTGAAAAACACAGAAACAGGACATTTTGGACAGAGGCCCTTCACTAGCTTTGCAAAAATGTGTGTGTGTGTGTGTATGTATGTATATGTATGGTAAAGTATCTTGTAGCAATAAGAGGTTTAAAATTGCTATGAAATGCACCAATCAAAAACTGACCCACCCATAAGCTCTACAGATAGACTACTGCTTTCAGGGAGAGCTAGTCACAGAAGAAGCACAAACTGAATCCAGACAGTGTTGCCTGAGGTCAGAGATCTATCTGAAGATTAAAATCCTCATTATCTTCTACACACTTTCACTGGCACAGCAAGATGAGTTCCAACACACTCTGATATGGACCACAGAGCCACATGAAGAATGGAACTAACATATTGTCACCCTGCATGTTGCAGTTGTCAGTGAGATGCTTCCACAGGATCTGTGTGGTGCACTGTGTGGTACTGTGCGTGAGACACTCTCAGGACTGTGCAGCGGGGTTGTTTAAAGGCCCCAGACAATAATCCGATTCCCGTAATCCCAGCCCCAATGTCAAAGTGTAAAGATAAAAGAAGAAAACAAGTTTACGACACCTATTTCCACGTTGTATTTCAACTTCTACACAAATCTAAGCATGAATAACATGTTTAACGACACATCACATCCTGCATGACGCTTGATCAAAAGGAGATGAAGAGATACGAGACGTGTGTATCTCTTTCAGTGATCATTTTGCTGTGGCACTGAAATGCTCTTTCAGCGTCTTGGTTGGGCCATTCTGGCCCAGAGCTTGACAAAGGGCAGCTATTCCTGACCTGGGGAGACTATTTCTGGCTCCCTTTCTGAGCTCACCCACAAGTGTTGCAGTCCAAAAATAACCCAAATCCCCTCTCTCCCTCCCTGATGCTGCCAACAAGTGTGGCTGACTATTGCTTAGTAAATATTATTACAGCCAAGCTAACAGCTCAGAAGACTACAAAATCTAGTGTACATCCAATGTATTTCAAGCAGCTCAAGCTAAGAATGTTTTAGACCAGAGGCAAGTAGCCAACTGCATGGTAGAAGGGTTACACCACAGGCCGCCAAATACCCCAATGATGGCTTAGTGTCTGCTTAGAGTCAGCGAACCGCTGAGAAAAGGACGCATTACGGCAACTTTTCTTCACCAGAACACCCTGTTTTCCCTCAGCTCAACTCAGACATTCCTGAAGAAAAGAGTGTCGGGCAGGGGAGAACAGACTGCCACCATGTAAAACAGACCACCACCAGGCTGAGGAACACACTTTCTGATGCATCAGCTGTAAGAGGGAGCATTGCACACGGTGAAAACTGTCCTTTATTATTTATTTAGATTATTCTCCTCTGCTAGACTGAAAACCTCTTTTACCAGAGTGCTGTGGATTAGATGTCAAATACCAGACCTTCCTCTTATGGTCAGTAAGCCTTAATTCAAATTGGAGGCTGTGAACTAAACTCAAAGCAAAGTTCAAAATAGCAGTTTGGATATATAAGCTATATAACAGTTATTGATCAAGCACCTTTTATTATTTAAGACAAAAGGTTGGCGACTTAATTAATATTCGTTAATAGTATATGCGTTTTGGATCGCCTTCTACCAGTATGAGGTACTTGTGTTTAGACCATGGGACACAGTGAACCTTGCTTTAGCTGAGACCCACTGGTCTCTTTCATACCTCAAGACACTGTGCTCTACATATCTGTATTCAGCATATTTTCTCCAAATCTCTGGGTGAAAGCCAGCACTTTGTCCGGTAGGTCTGGAAAGGAAAACACCAAAGCTCTAACACACTGAGTCCTGTCGCGAGTGTTCCACTCCGATAATCTCACGGCATGTCCGTGTGGAAGGAGACCAAAGCAGGTGCTCCTGCCTATGCCTCGGTTGCTTCTGATCACTCCAAAGGTCAACAAGGGGCAAATGACCAACGAAGGGGTTTAGGCTGTCGCAGGAGGAAGCGTGAGTCACCATTGCGCTGGGGATGAGTCCTGCTTACTCCCAGGCAGCCAGGAGCCATGCTGCGGAGCAAAGCGAGCGCAAGGTGCACTCCCGCGGAATTCGGAAAAAAAAAAAAATGGTTTGGCAACTCCGAAGCGAAGCTGCAGCACCCTTGTACATTCAAGCCAAAGCACAGGTGACAAGCTTGATGAGTTGGAAATGTGTAAACGCCCCACAAAGCATGTAAAGGAACCCTGTGTGTGCAACCACTCAGTCAGACTTCTACTTAGAGACATACCTTCCTGGTCGTTGCTCTGGTGCTCCTCACAATGTCTCCCCAGAAGTCCTGCATCGCATCGAGACCACACGAAGGAGACCTGATGCTCTCACTCTGAGGGAGATCAGGCAAAAACGAGAATCACTACAGCTCCACCGGCACAGGCATGGAGGAAGTGGAGGTGCCAAGGGCTGACGAAGACCACACTGAAACAAGGAGCCTGAAAAGCAGAACTCAGAATATGGGAGGTCCCTCTCAGCAGTCAGCAAGCCGGACGCAGTGCAAATGATCCGGTTCACACGTGTCAACTGTGGAGTTTCCAGCCAGAAATTAGACAGCAACGAGGACCACAGCAGTGACAAGACCAGCAAGAGCCTTACCTACCGTGGGTCTGCATGATCCCTGTGCTGAGGACTCAGACACCCTGTTAGCACAGCCCTAAATATGGGGGTTATTTATATCTCTGCGAGTTAGAATGTGTGTGTGTGTGTGTGTGTGTGTGTGTGTGTGTGTGTGTGTGTGTGTGTGTGTGTGTGTGTGTGTGTTTTTCCAGGAGTGCAATGGACGAGGGAGGGGAGTAATGGAGTTCAAACAGAAATGGAACCACAGGTGTGGTGACACACAGTCCCATTAGAACAAGTCTCCATGCTGGAGTCTTTCCCTCTCACTGCAGTGCTGACATCTGCCAAGGCTCCCCAGTCACCTGGAAATCAGGGCTTGATACACTTTTTGAGGCTGTCTTTCTGAAACTGGGCTAGGACAGGCATGAGACAGCTCTCAAAATACAAAATCAGATCTGAGTCACAAATCACCCTTATAGCAGTAACGCTCAAATCTGAAAATAACAGTTCTTCCCACCAAAGAGTCTCGGTGACAGAATGAGTGCGATGGTAGAATCCCACAGTTTCTGAACATGTGCCTCAGCAGACGGAAGCCCACGCAAAGCTAATAATTACAGAATGACGAGTCACTACATGACTGATATGCCCATTGTGCTTAGCATCATGGCCCTGAGTTAAGGAATATTAATTCAATAAAGTCCTTCTCTTCCCCCAGTTCACCAAAAACACTATGAAATCAAAAATCTCTTTAGAACAAGAACATTAGCCATTCATTAATTTAAAGCAACATCATCTCATTCTGTCTGGAAAAATGAAAGAAAACTCTGAGAGGAAGTGAAGTATTGTTTTCAGTTATCGTGACATTTGACAAAAACAGTGCAAAGACACTAATTCAGCACTTCATGTCAGTCTAATGCCTGACAGACCCACACGCACGCATGCAAACACAAACAAACTCTTACATACAACCACAAACACCTTAGAAACAGGCCAAAACAATAAATTATTGAGAATGTGTCTCAGTGACAGTCCACAAAAACGCCATAGGCAGTGTTTTTAGAAGGGAACTCTATTTCCTGTCAACAATGAATTAAGCAAAATACTCACTGTAACCAGTCAACTGTAAAATACCAGACACAAAATGCTACACTCTGTCAGAATCACAGTGATGCATACAGAGTCTGCTCAGGTGATTCCCATCATTCACTGCACTGTCCACAGTAGTGCCGGCAGCTGCTGACCTGCAGTCCCCCTCTGCCCCCTGAAAGCAGCACCCCCAGCAGGCGCTGCTGCACCACCACTACACCTCCCACGTGTCCCATTACTAATTAAAATGGGATAAACAGCTAATAAGCCCCTGACTCCAACCTAATTATTGGTGATTTCTCTAGTGTATGAAAGACGGGCTGTATGTATTTGGGTAACATTTTAAAACACATGCAGTGACATACTGTCCACATGTCCCTTAGTCTTGGGAAGTTTCATCATGATTTATCTTTCTAGTCGAGCAAGCTATTCTGCATTCTAACATTCCAAAACTATGAATAAACGGCTCATTCTGCCCATAGATGTTTGTTTTGTGTTTTTTTTAATCTATGGTGAACCCGCGGCGATGAGGACATGCGACACGAAGATGACGATGTGCACGACGCCGGGTGGGGGGGAGGGTGTCGGACATGCGGAGCAGACAGGTGGAGAGCGACGGCCCACAACTCCGCCCTCCACACACTTAATCCGTGCTGCTGTCTGCTCCTAGTGCCCCAGAGACCTCCACGCACCTCCACGCAGGAAACAATGTAGGACTTCCTGCTTGTCTTGATCATCCATTCACAAGCAAAAGCCTGCCCTGGGCACGGAGAGGCAGGGGAGAGCATGCCCAACTGAGCCTGAGGGGGGCCGCTCAGGAGCTCAGTAGTGCGCTGTGCTGCGCCCTCAATGTAGTCTGCTGTCTCTGGATCACATCTGCTTTAGCAAGAGTGGAAACAAAACAGGGCAGGTGCGGAAACTATGGCAGATTAGATAAACCGAACACTGATGTACCAGGCCTATCACTGAAGAACAGTACTGAGTTCTTGAGTTCTATGTACACCCACCCCCATTAGTGGTGTCTATTTGGAGGTTTAGAAATGTCAGAATCAATGCAGGAAGAGTTGCAGATCACAAACTGAACATTTCAAGCTATTTTCGAAGAAAGAAGCCAGGCTCAGTCAGCCTGTGAGAGATGTAGGAACAGTGGGTGTGCTGTAGTCCCTGGGTTTGGCCCCCATAACAGCAGCCGTGTTGAACCACAGGCTGGGCTCCTCTACAGTGTTACACTACATGTCATGGATCAAATAGCCTAGATATTCAGCAGTGTAGGTGGTAAACTACTTTGTCTCCATATACACACTATAATAATTTATTCACAAAAATGCTAAAAAAAAAAAGAACAACCTTTTTAAGTGTTGCTATTTTGTTGGAACCAACTAGGCTAAATAAGACAGCCAGTAACTAGACCAGCCATCAGCGCACTCTGACAGACATGTTGCTAATACAGACAGACATGTTGATAATACCTGCACGAATAAGTATTTTTCTGCTTTGGTTTGTGTTAAAACAGTGGTAGTCCTGAACTCACACCCTCATGTCACACTACCTGCATTCAGCACAAAAACAAAAAAAATGTAACAACTAATTTCATCCCAACTCTCTAATCTTATGTCAGCTGTTGACAGTCAATTTGTTCTGTTTTATCTTTGTTGTCATGTAGTCACAATCACTTTTCTATTAAAATTAGGTTGTGTACTCCTTAACAAATCAGGACTTAAAATGTGATGTCAGGGCTCAGAGAGAGCCCATATCCCTGCAGGGTTACTCATCAGACCTGCCCACCTTTTCAACAAGCCAAAACCAGACCCTCCTATTTCATTAGATTCACCACTAATTGTCTTCCACCTGTACTTTGTATTAGTATTTGTCTGCTGACTTTTGATTGGCCTTAAAATGGCTGGTGAGGGTGGAAGTGAGGAGTAACAAACCAACCAATATGATTGCATTGCTTGTTCAATCCCTAACAATTCACATCACAAACACACACACACACACACACACACACACACACACACACACACACACACACACACACACACACACACACACAGCACAAATGGAGGTTAAAACCAGACTGTCCGGGTGAAACCCAGGTGGGTGGCAACCCTAGGATTCACTCCACCCAGTTAGCAAATTTAAATGAATGTTCACACTTTCCCTTGCAATATAACACTGGATGAAACTAGATCATAAAAGAGTTGAGGTGCACCCTACAGCAGGCTTGAATCCCAGCTGTGCTATCTACCGTTCATGGCTAGTGTCACAGAAGATGGCTACATTATTACAGGAAAACATTTTACCACAGGGTTCCTTGTTATCACTACTAGATGACCTAAATACATTTCAGGGTTACCATTCATTAACAGGGCACACACTGACATTTCAGTCTCTGTGTGATACAGTGTTCTTACATAATTATGACTAAGCAGAAGACTGCTAGTTTGGAAAGCAATTGAAGCAAAGCTCTTGGCAGGATATACTGTATAGTCACCTTTGCCTCATTGAATGAATGTACTGGGCCAAGATCTGTTCAGCAGTGAAACGTCAAAGTCTTGTTCTGGTGATTCTAAAAGAGCTGGTAGTCAAGTGCCTTTTTGATAGAGGACAGTTGTGGATCCCGGAATCCACCAAATCCCCTATATGTGTTCTGCTAGAAACACTTTAAAAAGCAGTAAAACATCAAACAATCAGCAATCACGTGGAAAATCTTAATTTCATCCATCAACATGCTCTTGCCACCGCTTTTTGCAAGTGCATTCTGCAGTGACAGATGAAAGACTAGACTTCTTTGTACTGTCTTTGTCTATCTCTTTCCTTCTATACAAGAACAACTACATTCGTCATATTAAGTATGTTAATGACTGTGATTAAACGGCATTTTATGTTTGTTGTGTAACTATCTTAACACTACATCTAACAAATACACAACTACATTTAATAACATCGTGAACAGAGAAAAGACATCATATATGAGTCATCATAAGTGTAATGGCTACGCCGAAAAGTAACTGAAAAAAAAGATACGCGTGAACTCGCAAAAATGGTGCTAAAACAGACCGAGTGTTTACTAAGTTTTGAGTAGTTAGCCAGATAGCGAAGAACTTGCTTGGAAGCCCAAATCTCCGTTATAGGAACGTTTCAGGTTAGCAGCGAGACTTCCTGGCAAACACATGTTCCAGTGTGCTGCTCCAAACCAACACAAAGGCGCGTTTCCCAAAGCACGCAACCAGTTTAGTGTCGTCTTTACAGAAAAAAGCATTCCATTAAATGCCATTATACCACTAATTATTAAAATCTGCAGGGTATGCCACCGAAATGATGCTTTAACCAATCATCCATCAATAGATTCCCCACCCCCCGTTTCAATCTCCTCTTTTTTATTCTTTGAACTGAACAGTGGGCTAAAGCGCTATAAACGCCGAAAATCCCACAGCGTTCACAACTACTTGGGAACACTTTCGTATCAATGAACGTTAATAAAGAAGTCCTCGCTTACTGTGGTTAACAGAGGCTTCATCTGTTCAGCCATCTCTTCCTCCATTTGTTAAGATCGTATACTTCTTCCGTCCCTCTCCTGTGTCTGATTTGAATATGAGATTTCGAATTGCCCCTTTTCTGGTGGAACAGCCACTGAACGCAGTGGCTGGTATTTCTACGTTCATCGCCGGAGGAGAAGTCCCACCTCTTTTAGAGTGACTGTGCTCCCATCCGTTCATTTACTAACTGCCGGCGTTCATGACCAATGGACGAGACCAGCGGGCGTGCATAATATTTTGGGGCGGATTTTGGATGGTTTGAGATCAGCCTTCTGGAGGAAAAGAAACCTCTCGTGAATCGTTGCAATAATCTACAGATTTCAAGTAATATAAATAGTAAAGATAATCAGTGAATGCTGCCTTTCGTAACTTCATGTGTGTCTGACTTGCAGCGACATCAGCAGGTTGTTAAATATGTCATATTTTCATATGAATCATAGATTAAGTGCACTTTATTGTTGTGTATGTACACACACAAACGCACACTCTCTCTCTCTCTCTCTCTCTCTCTCTCTCTCTCTCTCTCTCACACACACACACACACACACACACACATTCGACTATATTCTTATAGACACACTTGAAACAGAGATACAGACTGATTCAGGTCAGCTGTTCGTGTGGTTTCTGTGACACAGGATGTCAGAAAACAACTGGCTCTGTTCTCTTTAGAAGGGAGAGATCGGATGACAGGGAAACAGCGTGTTCACTAGTAAAAAAAAAAAAAATCAAATATTTGAATGTTTGAAATCACTGGAAAATAATTATTTCTATGCTAACAGTCCAGACAAAATCCAAACCAAATCTATTCCATATTAGCCCAAACATCTGTGCTGGTTGGTGGAGTTAAATGAGTAAATGTAAAAGGGGTTTTCCATTGCTGAAGCATGGGAACTCTGGACTATGGGTTAGGCTAATCCTTTTCTGTTGCATAGGCACTGTAATCCATTTTACTCTCAGGTTACCAAAGCACCAATTTACTGGAAATTAACTGCTAGAATAATTAAGGAGAGTGGTATTGGGGGACTAATTTCTCTACCCAAACTGAAAAACTGAATAATTAAATGTTTCATTTAATTATTATGGTTTTAATGCCATAGCAGACTACACTCCAGTGTGATGAAAAAAAGTTCAATACAGCATTACTTTAATTAAACCAGTTTTATGAAACTGACTTCAAGTTCCTACTACAATACCTCTTTTAGTTATTTGATGTTCAAACTAGGTTAAGATGTTCCTTCAGTCTCTATCGTCATACAGCTTTCTTGGGGACACTGGTTTATGTAAGCACTTGACCACAGCTAAGTATACCTTTACATAGGTGACTTCCACCCTTGGATATGCAGTTGCTCTACTTGCAGATGTGAATAAAGCGAAATATGATTGGGTGTGATATTGTGCTGCAAGATGTTTGTTTATTCATTCATTCGTAGGATTTCATGTGGCCAGTTACTCCCAATTCGTTGTTTTCATGTTCCCCTGTTCTGTGGTCCCCCCTGCTGGTCACAGCAGGCTACAGTCTGAATCTTGCGCCCTCTGATGGTATCGGGATACTGAACTCGAATTATGTTTGCTGTTCACTTTCAAGCAGCTGCAATCTGCTGTCTTTATTACTATAGGCAGAGCTATCAGGACATACACACGTCTTGTGTTTTTCAGATAAATTGTTTGAAGCAGCTTTAAGTATACAGCAAAATAATCATTTAATCTAAGAAAAAATTGCAGGCTTTTGGATGGAGGGGGTGGACTTCTTTGAAAGAAGGCGGCAGCATCCTTTGGCAGTGATGTCTGAAGTTGATAACAACTATAACTTCATTACAGCAGCTTTAAAAATCAAAAGAAAAATTTTGTAGCCTATGTATTTTTCTTCAAAAACTCTGATAAAAAGAAGATCCATTCCAATGTGTGGCAGACTTTTATTATTGGTTTAAGCAATGCAAACTAATCAAAACAGACTATCTGGGTTACATCCCCCAATGTTCTGTGGCACCATAAGATAGGAGTGTTGTTTAACTTTTAATTACCTTAATGCTATGGATCTTAAGGAAAGTGTATTTTGAACAGACATCTGACGGACCGTGCACACAAACTTTTTGAGTAATAAATAAGAAGTGAATTAAATGGGGAAAATGATCAATTTAAAAGTTGTGCACTTTAATACATCATGTATAAAATCATTGGTCAAACTAAAGAATATAATTTTGTCAACTCACAATACACTAAAAACATTTGGCTTCTCTGTCTCACAGTTCAGTGATATCCTCAGAGCCACTCAGCTGGTGTGAAACTCTCAGAAATGCCTCTAGGTGGCAGCATAAAAGGGGCAATAGCCAATGTTCTTTGAACTGGATGAGGTCTCTTTTCTAAAGGTAAGTGGGCGTGAATCCTCACACTTGATTGTGGGCGAGTTCTCTGTGCTGGACCCGCCATGCGACACCCGCCTCCTCTTACAGACTACAGAATAAACACTCGGCTCAGAGTCCAGCGGTTTCAAGAACGGCATTGTCTCCACCCACGCTGGGCCTGGGGCAAATGCCTCCTCCTCTCTTGGTTTGTCCTTGTCAGGCATTTGACTATCAGGGAAGTCAGTGTGACCTGGCCTTGGGGACCAGGGCAGGGCGCTGGCCATTTTCTTCTGGTAAGCGCCCCTGGACCCCCACCCTGCGGCCACCGACGTGAAGGCGGAGTCGGAGTAGTAGCTCAGTGAATGCGAGGTCTGCAGGGGTAGGGACTTTAGTGTGTAGGGCAGCAAACTGGTGGAGTAATCCCCCTCATACCCCGCCAGGTCCAGCTTACCACCACTCCCCTGCTGAACAGGGGTCACCAGCCACCTCTGGGGGGCGCCTGTGTCCTCCACCTGCGGGGAAAGGATGCCATTGGCCTGTGGGACAGCGCGCTCGCTGTTGTAGAAGCGGCTGTGGGGCAGGCTGTTGACGAACTGGTCCTGCAGGAAGGGCTGCATGGTGTAGCGGCCACTGGGCACGAGTTGGTGGGAGCGCGGCGACTCAGTGGGGGACGGCGTCAACCGATCTCCCTCTGGAGCTGTATACATCCTAGCAGCCGTCAAGAAGCAGCCATGAGGACATTGCACACAAAGACAGACGACATACCACAGGAACATACCCTGCTAGAGCTTGATTATTTAAACACACATTATGTGAACCCTCAATTACAGCAATGATCTTATAGCTATAGCTTTCATGTAATACTCACGAATCATAATTGTCCCTAAAACCCTTTGCAAATGGATTGTGGTCAATCTTCAGCTGCGTGATCTACAAGGAGATACCAAAGACCGGAACTTGTTAATATGTTATAAAGTGTATGATTAGTCGTGGCATACTATGACCTTATTTGCACTCTCATTCGTGCTAGCGTAACAGTCTACTCAGTAACGATTAAGAAGATTTACGTCAGTGTTTTGGTATGCAGTGACAGCGATGAACTGGCTCTCCGGAAATACGAAGATCTGGGTCTTAGCCTCCCGCCTAACGTCATCGAGACCATCCTCGGGCACCTCCACGATATGAAGCCTCGGTTGGTACTTGTGTAGAGACTGGAGCACGATCATCTGGTTACGAGGGGAAAAATCACAGGGTTTTAATTTTTTAATAATCTTTTACAGAAACAACACATCATAGTAAATGTATAATAACCGAAATAGGTTTAATATTTGGGGGAGGCGGACATGTCCCCCCCCCCCCCCCCCCAGTAACTCCTGCTCATACTACTCACATAATGTGTTAGGTTGGGTGGTATGAGCAGTGTCCCCTCAAAGATGAAATAAAACCTACGCCACTGGTAAACGACGACTTACATAATCGTGTATAAATAAATGGAAACAACCTGCCAATATTTCTTCGTTAAGATTCCCGAGGTTAAAACTTTGGCAAAGGTGGATGAAAGTTAAGATGGCTATAACAATTGTCTGGATATATACCAAGGTAAAATGAGCAGGCAAATCTGTGGCTTTTCGTAACGTTTATAATTGTGTCTAATTTCCTCTATTTTTACCTGCGCATTACTGTTGTTTGCACCCTTGTTGTTTGTCAGTTTCAGTTTCCCAAAGGAAATCTCTTGTCTCATCCAGTGCGCTCCCGTGTTTGGAGATTCGGGGTGGACATAAATTTTGTTTCCTGAAAGAACAAAAACTATTGATGACGATAATAATGATGATTATTACAACACCAACAGCAACAACAATGCTAATAAGAATACTAATAATGCTAATAATAATAATTACGATTATTATTGCTGTTATTATTATTATTATTATTATTATTATTACTAATACTAATCATTAGTAATAATACAATTATTATTATTAATAATAATAATGATTATTATCAGTAGTAGTAGTAGTAGTAGTAGTAGTAGTAGTAGTAGTAGTAGTAGTACTAATCATCATAATAATAATACTTATTAATAATAATTATATTATTATTATTACTACCATCATTGTCATTATTAGCATTATCGTTAGCATTATTCTTGTTGTTGTTATTGCTTTGCTAATTGCAGATCTCTTTTAGCAGGTGATGTTCTGCCGTCTTTCATACCTTGCATATTATTGTCTGCTTTCCCACATGTAACCCATTTCCCGCCCTGAAATCTCCAGTGGTTTGGATCGGCGAGAACGATCTCCACAAAAACATTATAATGCGTGGAAAGGTTGAGTCCGGTAATATTAAAACTAAGGAACGGAAACATCCGCCTGTTTATAAGAAAGAAGGAAACACACTCTCAGTACATAAAAACCTAGAAAGCAGAAACTAGGTCTACCGATGAGCCACTGAGTTTAAAGTAATTATTTATAAATGATTTGTATTTATTTAAGAACAAATCCGATGTGGTATGTTCAGAGCAGTGCTGGAAAGATCACTGGGCGAACTAAGATAAGGCTTTATTTACTCTGATAGAAAATACCAATTAATTAAATTAAAGGTTGAGTATAAAACTCTACTCAAATATGTACATGAGTAAACGTTAAAAGTGAAATGCAAAACCACGTCAGATCTTTCAATACATTTACCACGTCAGATCTTTCAATACATTTTAGTGTTTTTAAACCCAAGGTGCCCAAGGTGCTTTGACTGATTACAATCTCACAAACTATTGTGCGAGTCATGGAACATTACACTGTATGTATTCTTCAGGAAAACGTCACCGATGTTTAGGGTTTTTTTCTGAGGAGTTAATTGAGCAATTTTACAATTTTAAAAGTGTACAAGAGAGAATTATTAGATCTATAAGTATACTCGGGATCCTGAAAACTTAATTACAGTGCAGACAGACTAGACAACAACTAATGCAAACCAAAGTAACGTCAGAGTTAATTTAACATATCTGCAGGATGTTGGAGTCCAACCAACTTACCGCCCTTGCTTGGTGATGATCATTTCTGTCTGATGGCGATGAAATTTGAGCCATAAGGGTCGATTGCAAAGGTAGACCTGAGCCCTCCCACCTGTCCCTGCAGGAAGTCCCATGGAAGCGATCCCGGACCCTGTTCCTTGATATGAAGGATATATGTTTCCAGAACCGTGCCCAAATTGATAACCCGAACCAAACTGACTGCGTCCTGCACAGACAGAGGAGGAGAATCCCGTAGACGGGAGGACCGAACCATAGTGAATCGATGTTGGGTACCTCGATCCATCTGTCCCGGCACAGACAGGGCCGGGTTGGTTTGCGTACGGGAGAAAGGAACACAGGTTCGAACTGTCCTGCATTTGCTGGGATGAGCTCGTTATGAAGTATCGATTTGTGCCCACCCCATCTCCAACATACGGACTACTGTTTGATAGGTTATCTTCACCACTGACCGGCGAAACTTTCCTTTCATCTGTGGCTCTCTGGGAGGGCATGGGAGCATCGCTATCTTCTTCGCCTGGCATGACGGGGTTTTACAAGACTTCGTTGCTCTCCGGACTTCCACGCTCAGCCTGGACTCGTGATTGCGTGGCACGTTCTTCAGGCGAATTATTGAATCTTCGTGAATTTATTGCATATGCGGAGCAGCATCTTGTCTTTGTAATATCACTGGGGAAATAATGTTTAAAATGATGAATGTAACATTGGCATTACTTCTAAATAAATAGCTTTCAATTAATACACTGTAATTTTTAAAGAAAATTAAAAAGCAGGTCTAGACCATCTGTTATAGATATACAGAGGACTGTTAGACTATGAGAAACAACGTTCTCGACTTCCTCTTTGCTATCAGCTGTCTCCTGTGTTTGCAGGTCTGTTATAGCTAAAAGATGACTTCCAATTTGTTGGAAAACAGAAGGCGTGGCTTTTATGACGACTGGCAGTCCCACAGTCCGGACAGACTGATAAAATGTCAGGGTTATCACATTAGCTTTTTACTGAAAGTCTATATTAACAGAGATAAGGTGAGAGCTGGGACAAATAAAAAATTATATTATTGCTAATAGAACACACGATAATTCATCATTATTATTATTATTGTTGTTGTTGTTGTTGTTGTTGTTATTATTAGCAGTAGTAGGAGTAGGAGTAGGAGTATTTTGTCGCTTTCTAAATGTTCATGTTTAATGCTATTATTGATGTTTTGGGGTAGCTTAATGTATGATAGACTATTATATGTTATTTTATGATATGTTAATATTATGATATGCTTCATTAATCTAAAAATAATCACAGAAAACTACGTTACTAATTTTTGCCCAAACAGTTATGAATTTCTGTTTTATAAGCCCTTGATCTCTACACTTCACTGAGCTAAATAATTTTAATAATTTTAAACTGCAAAATCAACCAAAATACGATATTATTCAGTTTCTTGCACAAACGCAGTACAGTAGGCTAATAAAAGCTTGTTCGTACTAGCGTGATCTTAGGCGTGATTGATCCTTTGCTATATCAATTAAAAGCTATAACAGGGATTGTTAATTAAGATAATTAATGTAATGACAACCGTTTTATGACAATAAAACCTTTTTGAATAGAAATTGTTAATTAAGAAATCAGTGATCCAGTTCTACTGCATAGTTGTATCTTATTGCACATTAACTAGGCTATTTAGATGTTTTACTCTCTACAGTCTTAATTAAAAACTGTAGAATTTGTAAAAGAAATACGCTATTGGTACATTACATAAAATTAAACAATTCCACCTTCAGTAACTGCACTAAGAGAACTATATATTGTAACGAGACGGACAACTGTTATACACTGTTATATGCTTCTTAATGTACTTTTTCGCTTTGGATGTAACGAAACTTGGATTTAATATAGGCCTGCAATTGCGGCCATCCGTACACCCAAATTTGCTATTTTCTAGCTAATTATGCTTAATATAGCAGCAATAATTTTAACAGGCCACGTGTAAAGAAAAGAAAAGCACCTTACCAGTTGCACTTCCATCTGCCCACGGGAAGACAACACAAAGACCTTACGCTGAAATAAGACCTGCTTAGTCCTGACTCTTCCGTGACTGAATTATTGTATTGGAGAAGGGCACTCGCGTGCATCCGTTTGCAGTGACAACTGCGGCGCGAGAAGAAGCGTCTTTTCGGTCTGCTATAAGGATGCAGCCCTCCCACTCCCGTCTCCAGCGCTTCTTTGATAGGTGGTGGTAAGTTCCACAGTTAGCGTCAGCCCGCTCCCTAGAGCTGGTCTAAAAACTAAAAAATAATACCGTATTAGGATCAGTTAGGATCGCCACACTGCAGTTCTTCTGAACAGACAAATTGGGGTAGGCATCTTAATATAAATCGTCCCAGGGTGTCCGATCCAGCTGATCGGAGGTGATGAACAGTCAATAACGTTTCATACAGCCATTTTTCTATGTCGTCCCCACAAATGTTTTTGTTTAGTTTGAGAGGGAAATTATTACGCATGTAATCTAGAAACATCTACTGATGTTTCGCTTGACAAATGTACTAGCATTATCACAACGCCAAAACTGAAAGCAGACCGTATGAGGAGAAAGCTACCCTTTGACAAGACAAGATATGACACTGCCTCTCACTTTGAAACTAAATCAATTTTTTCCCCATCAACCTCGCTCACTGTCATATAGAGCGAGGTTTGCTTCGGGAGAAAATACTGACCGTCGCTCAAAATGAGTATTTTACAGTCCTCTCTCGCTATTTCTTTGACACGGGTTTAAAAAAACATTTTTACATGCAGTTTAATTTATCTACTCCTAAGCCTTTTCAGTTTTATCTACACCTTAGCCTTTTCATATTTTTAAATTTATGGAAACAAAGATAAAATCGTATTTTTTAATCTCTTTTTTGTTTATTAGCTTTACCCTTGGTAACCATAAAGGGAAATTGTCCATTTGAAACTACATTCTGACATCGTTGTCGTACTGCATATTTAAATCACGGCAGGTCGGAGCCGGGATCTTTGCGGCAGCGGAAGGGAAGTTTTACCATATTGTTGTCAGAGCAGATAATCAGCAGAGCACATGAAGAGGACACATTCCAGGTTTCTTGTGCCAAAGTTACCCATAGTAGCTCTTTTGCTTGTGAAAGCGAATTTACGTCCCCCCACTGACAGGATTAATAACCTTCTCTCATTAGCGGGTTTGGGAAGACGCCGTGGACAGAGACCTGTTGGGAAGCAGCTCCCTCTCGCTAAGCGGATGCTAGTTGTCCTCCTATACAGTTTAGGTTTGCCTTTATATTCCAGTTTTAGCCTATCGATAAACCACATATATAACCTAATCTATTTACACAATTCAAATGCAATGCAAAGGCAAAGGAGATTGCACGCATCTGTTTGGACATGGGCAGTGTTTTAACTAAAATTGGTTTTGTTCAAACATGAATTTGGTTGTTTGAACATGGGAACAGCTGCAGCATTTGAATTTGCTGATTAGATTTTTGTTTTTTCTTTTGTCTTTAGGTCAGTGAAATAACTAGTTTGTCATATGCCACATTAAAAGGAATTTCCTTTTAACATGAGCAGGGGAAACATGCAATTGGGTTCCTGCCAGTTCCAATAGTGCACAGGTTATACATGCAAAAAGAGGGTATGAAGGTGTTGTCACGCAGCTTGTGGTTCAGTTGCTGTTGACTCTCCCTCAGTGAGCAGTAAGCTACTTCACACAGAAAGCCTACATTTATAGTATTCAGAATGATGTCTGTCTGTCTGTCTGTTTGTCTGTCTGTCTGTCTGCATTCCTGAAAGCTAGGGATTCATATTAAGGATTAGTTTTACTGAAGTCAGTGTATACAGCAAAAAGCCCAGACCATAGTGTTGAACTGATACTTACAAAATCAGCTTGTTTCCATATAGACATATAAACAGGATATTATTGTCTGCATTAGTGTTTGTATGAGTGAGTGTGTGTGCTTGTTTCCTATTCAGACTTCACTCATACACCGTAGTAGCAGTATTTCCTTTGGTGTTGGCCCATATCTGTGGGTATAGCTCTAACAGAGTGCCAGGCTCAAAGTTCATCAAACACAGGTGCACTCACCGTTAGACTCCAGTAGCATCAGGACAAACAGATCTCAAGTCCATCACTGTCTGAGTTATTGTACCTATCATACTATACAAAGTCTGTCTCAGGGTTGGGTGTTTTGGTAATATTTCAGCTCATTTAGTAGTCTTAATCTGTAGCTGCATGTTAACCACTCAGTCTACTCTCCTATGAGATCAGGCTTTCATATCATTTTTCACTTTTGCATTTATGTTTATGATTAATGCTTTCTGGGGTTTTTTTTATCTTTTATTTCTCCATTGATTCTATTTAGTCATGTTTGCATTTGACTGGACGATGGTGCTCAAGCAATTGAGCCGAAGCAGATTTTATACTGAACATTCTGCACACTTCTCTGAGGTGACCAGAATATACACACTCAGGCAATTTGCAAGGTGTGTGACTAAAACTCACATACTCAGGGTGCAAAAATGCTACACTCACAGGGTTGCTTCAAGAAATCCAGCATGGTGTAAATAATTCATTTTTTTCAGGGGAAAATTACAATGTTTGGCATAAATGTTAGGTGAGGTCCTTCAGAGGAGTTGTGATCTCGTTGAGTTAATGACTCATGTAGGAGCTTGTTCCTCACTGTTTCGTCCCACAGGACAATAAATGGAAGTAGATTAACTTTTCCTTAAATAACTAAAAGCACCATTTGTCCAAGGCTAGAGGCATTTTTAAAAATGGAAAAACTGCATTGCTACTTTTGTGTGGTGGAGGTATTCTAATTCTGTGTCAACAATCACTTGAGAAAAGGGGAAAATCTCTGTCGTTGTGTTGTTCTCTGTTTTATCTGGTTGTTCACTATCTCCTCGTGGGAGGTGTTAACCAAAGGAAAAGATGCAATTGTTGCTTTTTGTTTCATATTCTGTAATGCCAGGGTACTGATGGTCACTGTGTGGAGTCTGTGCATCGTTTCACATGTACACATAAAGGAGGGGACTGCGTGTTTGTGCAGATCGCTTTCATAGAAAAGCCCTCTCCTGCCCACGCTGCACTGTAGCAAGAGACTGCTATGAGTAGAGGTGGTCTGCTAGTTCCCCTGTATGATGCTAGCACTCCCCTGCACATTTAACACTTCGTCATACAACTGTTGAGTGATTTCAAATAGGAAATGACTTGAGCCTTTGGTGCGGAAAATGTATCATCATGAGTTCTGATACTTTTCCTTTCATGTCTGATTTTCTTCTCCATTTTATTTTTTCAAGTGCTTTTGTCCTTTGGGTGTAAACTTCATATATAAATGTCCAAATGTGGCAAAGATGGCCACTCGAAAAAGCTTGTGCTTCTACCCAGCAGAGAGTTCATTTTGACACGTCTAGAGGCTCTGTTCCGTCTCTTTGCCACTCTTGGCCCCTGCCGAGACCGGGCGGGTGGCAGGGATGCTGACCTTGGCTCGCCATGCTTGGCAGACTCATCAGGCAGGAGCAGAAGGTCTGCTAAAACCATGCCAGCAGCTCTTCAGCACGCTGCTCTGATGGCATACAGGCAGGCGATGGAGCTTTGGGTTGTTTTCATAGCCATTTCCTCTAATTGATTATCTGAATAGTTTGGGGTCTATACTAATATGGCTCTTTCATAAAAGGTCATTCAGAATATTTGTCTGTATAGCACAGTATGACACAGAGATAATTATGAAGTAAAGAGTAGCCAGGAATGAATATAAGAGTGTTATAGAGAGGCCGAGAAGACTTTTCGGCCCAACAGAGAAAACGTTGGGTGGGGATTTGGACACCAGAAGGTCAAGGCCTTTCGTGACCTCCTCCCCCTTCACCCCCCATGTCTATATTTATGGTCTGGTCCTGTCTCATGTAAAGATCAGCAGCAGGAGTGGACCATCCCATTTGGTCCACAGCATGAGGGCGGTTCGTAATGTGACTCGTTCCAGCTCTCCCACAGAGTTGCTCTTCTGCTGCACCCCAAATCCACACTCTTCCCGCATTTGCATCTGCTAATTAGATCCTGTTAGCATCGTTTTGTACATGACACCCCTCGAAAGCATACAAATTAATACAATCACTTGTAAAAAGAATAGAATGATGTTGATAAACTAATTAATTGCCTTATGATTGAGCAGTGGCAGGACAACAACATGAGAAGAACAATTTGTCCATCATGGTTCAGATCTCCCAGAGGCTGTGTTTGAAACGTGAACCACATAGAGAAGCCCAGTGCATTTCCAGTATTCTTGGCGTGCAAACATCTGCTGTGTCGGCTTCCTGTGTGTGCAAATGCGTTCACTGGTTTTAACTAACCCAGAAGTCGAAGGTTACACGAGACTGCTGTAACAGTAAGGAAGGTTTTGGGTGAAAACATGCTGAGTCTGGTATCACATTGAGATTAGCTATTGACTGCACGCTTCCTTAGCTATTGTCATTCCTCCTCTTACCACACACCAGCAGACCACACTCAAGCTCCCGAACACGCGCAAGCTTAATTCATACTCTGATTGATTTATTGTTTCTGTGGCTAATCACTTCCCCCAAAGGCAATTTTTAAGCCCTTTATTTTTCACAAAGGCACATCATATGGCCATAAGATAAAGCCTGAGTTAATTAATCTGATTTACATGGAACCGATACAGAAACGCACTATGAATTAAATATTGAGCACAAGTTAGACTCTTTCCACAGATGTTATCAGCTGTAGCTGGTCCTGTTCTTTGCATGTATTTGCTGTGCATACACATTCTAGCAGAATGGGAAGGTGCTGCAGTTTGTGCTCCATTTAGTGTCACATAGATCAACCAAAGCATGACAAATACAGTCAGCATGATATAGATTTTCAAAATACACCAATGTATTTCTAAAGCTACATTTTAGTTCAACTTAATTATTTAATCCTGATCCTAACCCACCAACCAACAAAACTAAGGTTTTGTTTCAAAGACACACCCAACCACACACACACACACACACACACACACACACACACACACACACACACACACACACACACACACACACACACACACACACACACACACAGATACACACAAACATGTTTCCTGCTTCAGTGCTCCATCACTGTCTGATATTCTCCCATTGTTTATTTTAGCACCTTTCTCTGAGGTTAGTGTAAAATGGTGCGTAATCTAACTCTGTCAGTCTTTCTCAGAGGTACAAATTGCTACATATTCATGTAGGGAGTCATTCTTTAGGTGGAGCTAGAGTATACGTATTTATGATGAAATGATCACTAATCTAAGTAAGGCCTTCTGCTTTTAGATAGTATTTTTCACCTAATACAACCTGTACCTTACAATTCAGTCATTTTCAGTCAATTCAGTTTTTCAAAACCCTGCACCTTTAATAACCCAAAGAGAGATGTTCTCAATCAAACACATGCTGTTGTTGTTTTTCACCAGTGGTGGAAGAAGTATAACAGCTTCTCAGACAATTTAACATATCATCATCTAAAAGCTTCAAATAAACTAAAAATAGCACTCTGTACAGTATAGGTAAATGTATATGGAAACACTGTTTTACTAATTTAGTAAATAAACTGCTTCAGAATCATCAGTTGTTGAAAGGCTGACATTCCACAAATATTCCATATCACAAAGAAACTCTAAAATGGCTGAAGACAAATTTGTCAGTGTGTCCCAAATGAAAACCATAGAAAGGTGGTTGGACCGTTGTAGTTACTGAATGCAAGGCACATGGATCCAACAATGCCATTTATTGAATTAATTTGTTCCAAAACCTATGCTTAACTAAGATGGTGGGCATAGGCACTACATATGCTCCAAATCAGCACAGCTGATTGACCCTGCGTGTTTTACCATATTGTTATATTTTGATTAGATTTTTCTCTGACTACTTGAATATACACTCAAGTACACTCAAATATTTCAATTCCTCACTTGAGGGTTAATTTGACAAACATCTATTTGTTGCACACTTTCCTAAATGACTACTCTGTTTTAATTGTTTTACAGAGAGAATATTAATATTAATTTACTAAAGCACTATTTACATTTAATAAGCGTTAATGTTTAAATACTTAACTGCTAAATATATATTATTATTTACTGGCTTGTCTCTCTGTTTCCTGAAAGAAAGGGTAATGCATGATAGCTTGATCTAGTGAGATCTAGTTTAGCTATACTTTTGCTGTTCAGGTGTATTTGTTCAATACTGCTGGGCTGGAACTGCCATTAATTTAATCAGATTTAATTGCACACATACCTACAAACACACATGCAGTGAAATAAAGAGTTAATTCCCTTTGGATTTAAAAGGCTACAAATTTGTATTGGATTCTCCAACTGTTGTACATAAGAGAATCATATTAGGGTTGCAGGTGCAGTTGTCATAAAAGTTTTTTTTTCCACTTACCTACCAAGATCTGGCAACCTTGAGGTGTTTTGCCCTCTTTGCTGGTGTCTAAAGCCAAAGCATTGCCCCGTTCAGCATTCTGTAAGAGGCAATGAGTCACGACGGTGGAGAGAGCAACAAGGTAAGCGAGAGACATTTTCTGCCTGTAGGGCTGTAAGCAAAAGGATGTGAAGTCGAACACACAGGAAGATGCTGTGCAAACTATAAACATTTTCACACGTTAACAAAATGTGAAATGGCTGAGTTAAATTAAAGGGCAGTGCATACACACCAAAATATGCACGCATAGATGGACATGTCCATGCACAAAGATATGTGCATACACATTCCCTCTTGCTGTGAGTGATCTCTCCAGGTTCTCATCAGGGTCACTGGTGACCTCAGTCATTACTCTTATTTGGCAGGAATATGAATTTGTCAAGCAGTAATACATGGTTCTGTGTATTGTGTGTGTATATATGTGTGTGTGTGTGTGTGTGTGTGTGTGTGTGTGTGTGTGTGTGTGTGTGTGTGTGTGTGTGTGTGTGTGTGTGTGTGTATCTCATTAGAGCTGAGAGTGAAAGGTTTTCCCAGATGCTTTCTATTGCCCATAATAAGCTACTGGAGCACAGGAGTCCAAACTCTGGTGTTCTAGTAATTAACCTTATCCAGGTATTCTGGGAGACTCTAAAGGAATAATGTTGGGAAGTGTATTAAAGGCCAAAATGAGCTAAATAAATAAATAAAACTTTGAAAGCTTATGTGTTTCATATCTGCTCCCTTTCACACCAACTGGGTCTTCATCTACCTCTTCATCTTCCCCTTATCTTCCTCTTCCTCGTTTTCCTCTTCGCCTATTCAGCCTGTTTCTCTTTTTTACCATGTTGGAGATGCACCACGTAGAGGAAAAAAATCTGATGATATATAGGACGAAAAGCAGATTTTCTCTCCCTCTCTCCTTGCTCTGTCTCTCTCTTTCTCTCTCTCTCTGTTAATGAACACAGAAAACAGAGGCTCTGAATGGTTGTCCTTTCTTGCTAAGCCTGGTGCGAACCTCAGGCCATCCATGAAGAAGCCTCTATCTGACGCTGCCCTTATTAAAGAGCATAAAGCGAAAGCAGAGAGAGTAATTCTACCAGGCCCTTTTCTCTGGCTGCCGGCGTCCACTGCTTTTTAGGAGTGAGCTTTTATGGAGCTCATAATTATCTTGGCGAGAACCCTCATGTAAGAACCTTGGAGTCTTTGTACAATCTTTTTGACATTTTTTTGTGACCAAGATGGAAGTCATATTAACATTTCTACTTCAACTGGACAATAGTTTCATCTCGGTGTGTGTGTGTGCATGTGTGCGCGCGTGTGTGTATGCAGTGCCCTGGTTTCTGAAGAAGTAGTTTATGTATATTCCTTTGTTTTGTACATGATAAGGTAATTTTTACATTTTTTTCATGTAGTTACATGTATACATGTAGTCCTTAAAGAAAATTATCCTTATCCATTTTTATCCACAGACCCACTCACACACACATGCACGCAGGCACACACACACACACACACAGACAGTTGTTTCTTTTCAATATCTAATTATGATATTAATTTGTGTTCATTCTGCAGTAAAGCCCCAGAGGAGAGCAACACACTCACTGTTTCCTGAAAGAAAACAACTCCGACAGCCAGAGTCCCCTAGACTATAATGCTTTGTGACTGTAACAAAGCTAACAAAGTCCTGCAGAGTAGAGCTGCACCTCCTCTACCCTGCAGGTCAGAAAACTCATCACATCCACTGCACTAGCTCCTGACGACTGGACATGTCACTGCACATAGAACACTGCAGAATACTGAAACACAAAGCACAAGTGTAACACTATATCACCACATACAACACAACTTGAAAATGCATGACAATTGGTACCTAAGTTAAGGAACAGTGTGTGAAAATCACTGGGATTTTTAATTTATTTAGTTAATTTTTTAAGCATCTTTTTGTAAGCTATTGGTTTTGCAAAAATGCACTGAAAAAGTAAGAAATTAGCTCTACTACTGACTCAAAATTTTAGGGGCATGACAAAATACGTACCCATAGTACTACTAAAGGAATTACACTGTCGTTCCTAGAAGATAACCATATTAATTCTGGGAACATGCTAGAAAAACTCATTTGCATTATGAAAAATAAAAATTAGCACTGAACTATGAACTGAATACTAGCGAGTTGTATGATACATGCCAAACCCTTTCAAAATGTAATAGAAATCCTGCGTCTTTACCCCCAGACACACCTGAACCCCTGAAGAGCATAATTTAAGAGCACCTTCATTTTATATTTCATATTTTTAAAAAAAACTTTTATATTTTATATTATAAAAACCCTTTTTATATTTTATATAAAAAACTCCTGATCTAGCCTTTACTTTTATATAAACTACTTCGCACTATTAAAAAAAAAAATTATTCAGTCTTATCATTAGCTAGTAAGTTGAGAAGTAGCTCTTTAAGTGATGGGGAAGGCTCAGTGGCAGCAGATGATATGCTCCAATTGCACTATACACCCATATTTTTTGGTTTGTACATATGGTAATTACATTGACCATAATGACAATATCTGCCACATCTTTCGCAAGTTAGTGTCAATCCTCCACAGGTTGGCAGCCTACATGTTTGACTGGCATGTATCCTTCAGCCTACGTGTTTGACTGGCATGTATCCTTCAGCCTACGTGTTTGACTGGCGTGTATCCTTCAGCCTCTGCGTGTCCACCCCTCACTCCCCCTCCTCCTCTTCTGGCTGATTAGTTCTAATGTAATTTTAATTAAAACTGCAGTGTCAAAGGCTTCAGCTCGCCTGAGAAGCGGGCCCAGATTGCGGCGCTGTGGCAACCCCTCATTTGCTTAAGAGGAAATGGATAGTGACTCGGCCGAAGCGCCAAGGCCAATAAGCGGCAGAGTAAACAAAAGCTGCTCGTCTTCAGAGTGCACGTTCCCACGGAGCGCATTCAGAAGCAGGAGCTGCATGCTGGGAGACAGGCCCTAGCCCTCGTAAACCACACAACAACGGCCACCTTTACCACTGCCTTTACAGTCATCTGTCTGAATTGGCAATTGCATAGCAGATTTTGCAGGTGCTGAACGGTCTGAACACTAGTGACACAGTTTGTTATCTACAGGCTTGTTATCTAGCCAGTAGTCTTGGGACTATTTGCATCATATATTTCAATGTACAAAAATATTTGTGTCTTTAACAATTATTAAGTAGCTATTACATTCAATATCCTGGAGCAACAACTGCTTTGTCTGCATTGCAAAAATATGATTTCAACAATGTTATCATAAAAGACTTTAGAGTATAACATGTAATCTGTATTCAAGTCTAAATGTCTTCAGCTTTATGTTTGGACACTGACGATACATAAGTGGGAAAGAGTTATATCTAATTCATCTTCACCTAACCCAGTGTTTCCCAAAACTGGTCCTTGAGCAGCCCATCTTACATGTTAATGTTTTGTCCTGCTACCAACACACCTAATTCAACACATCAGCTCATTAGAAGCTGATTAACTGAGCCTCATTCACATAGATCATTGGTGTTTCGATCTTTAGGCTGTTGAAGCAGAGACACAGAACAAAACTTCAGCCTGGAGCAGGCAATGGCTCAACCTTGTTGCCTAATACAGTCCCACATGAAACCCACAGCAACATCAGCAGTTGCCTCCACCACTCCCACCAAATCTGAACAGTTACAATCTCGGCTCTTGTGAATCAATAAGCACAAAGCATGCGGCTATAAGTTTGTTCTCATGAATTAATAAGCATGTGCACAGCTGAGCAACTGCTCCAGCAAAGGCGTTACAGGATTTAAGGGTAGGGCAGCAGAGCCATCTGTGCATCTTCTCCATCATGATGGAGTAGGTTCCTCACAGGAGTCTAACCCAAGCAGCGCCAGGGCTGTCGCCTGGGTGTTTGGCGGGTGGGGCGTGCAGCCTGCCCGGTGGAGGACAGTTGGAGCATCCGTGGTTGGCCTAGGCAGTGAGCCGTACCCTAAGAGGGTTTAACTTTGCTAACCTTCCCTCTGCCAGCCTTGCAGAGGCCTGCTGTGAGGAGATATTGGACAGGGGAGACGCAACCCCGCGATCTGGCAGCCCCTGATAACACGGGGATGTGATGTTATTAGACGGTCCTGTGTGCTGTTCCCCCCTCCTGCCATGGTGGCAGAGGGAGTAAATGAGGTCCAAGGTGCGTGGGCTTGGGTATGTGCCACAGTGCTTCACCTGCTGAGAGGGAGTTGACTCTTCATGGAACCTTCCTGAGGGTCCAAGAGGGCAAGCTGAGCTCTTTCTAATTAAACACTCACAGAGAGACACCCACACACAAATAAACATAAACCCACAGAGAGACACCCAATCACAATTAAACACAGACTCACACACACAAATAAACACAAACTCACAGATGTCCACACACAAATAAATATAAATTCACAGACACCCACACACAAATAAGCATAAACCCACAGACACCCACACACAATTAAACATAAACCCATGGACAGACACCCACGCACAAATAAGCATAAACTCACAGACAGACATCACAGTGATTGTCTGAAGAAGAGTATGGGGACATGGGAAAGGGACTTCATATATTTTATTCAACAAGTACAAAACCTAACCACAGTCCTGCCACAGCAGCCTGGCCTGAATGGAACTTCTCAGCTTTCTTTCCACTGTGGTTGTTTGCATGCATGGTACGTACATC
Organism: Electrophorus electricus; assembly: GCF_041902795.1. NCBI lineage: Eukaryota > Metazoa > Chordata > Actinopteri > Gymnotiformes > Gymnotidae > Electrophorus > Electrophorus electricus. Next base: position 33,732,396 of record NC_137497.1, on the reverse strand, counting down.
TTTCAGACTAGTCTCTGTGGTTGGGGTTAAACTAAAGATGTGGTCAGTTCTGTTCATTGTCTTGAATACTTGCATTTGTATTGACTTTGTAACACAGGTGCAAACAGTAACAGAGAAAAGAGATGTCTTGTAAAGTTCCTATAGCTTTAAAATTGCATATCTGTGTGAAAAGGTATGCAGATTTTATAATTAAAACACTGATTTTCAGATAAAAAAAAGTTATTTTTTACCAAGTGTATATTTTGATTAGTGCTGATCCTGTTAGAAGTTGGAATTATGTAACTTGGATCATAATAAAGAGTAGTTTCTTAGGTAAAATGTGAGTTACTTCATTTATCCTAATTTCAAACCACCATACTGCTACAGCTAGCTAGCAATGGCTGACAGGGCTGGGGATGATTGTAACACCTTTTAAAAAGTGGTACTAATCCTTCAATGACAATTATAAACATTTTCTTTATCCTCCTTTTTCTCTATACTCCTTTTTTAAAATCACACCAAGACAGTGGACGAGAGAATCTAATAGGGGTGAACCTGCACATATACTTAAATCTGCATCAGATAAGTTGAAAGGGAAAGACAGTAAGGTCTGTCGCCAAAGAATACTCTATCTGCCATGTGACACTGAGCAGATACTGCAAGAAATATCAAAACCCCAGAGAACGAGAATCAAAACAGCTACCCAGTGTGGGCTATCACAGCAGAAAAACGTATTCAGTGCAGAGCAAGAGGATGTGTTGACTGCTTCCTTGACTGGGAAGTAGATTTGTAATTTGGATTGTCTCCACATGAGGTGGCCCTGCTGAGCATCTGACAGGTGTAGATTAGTGTGTACAGTGTGTTAGACCTCATTAGGAATTGGTCTTTAGTATATGCAGTTCTTTTATATCTGCGTTATGTTGATATGTACAGGAAGAGACACCTGTGAATAAGCTTTTCATTGTTTCTGGACATTTGTGTTGGGATCATATGACAAATAACTAACTAACTGTGTATATGTGTAACTCTTTATATGTATGCATTCAGGTATTATCGCTATATGTTGAAGTATTGAAATTAAACACATTTAGATGCATATTTTGTGGTGTGGTCTCAGTATTTAGATTCTTATTGTTACAATTTAGCCCAGGTTATGTTACAACTTACCTGGGAAGTGGGGCAAGTTGTAACAATGGAACTCCATGTATTTGACATCAGTTAATTAGCTAATTAACTTTGTGATAAAGCTGGAGAAGTTGGAAATACTGCCAAGCAATACTGTCAATATTGATATCAAACTGAAATTAACATGTCAATAATTATTAATGGGCAGGGATGGGAAGGTTCCTTTAAAAATGTACTCTACTGTGAAAAATTGGGTAGAAAATAGAAGAAAGGAATGCATAGGGGTTCACAAGTCATGAACTTATGTGACCGTGAAGACATTGACTGTGATGTTTTAAAAAACAAATAAAAATATACTGGGAAAATAATTACAGATTAGTGATTGTTGAAACAATGTTTCTGTAACCAAATTCAAATGATTACTATATTAAAATAATGTTATCTGATTATTTCCATTTCTTTTGATTCCTTTGTAACCCATCAACTGTGAAAAAATTGAGAAACACCAGTCCCAGGATGGCAGCCAACATTCCATCTGTAAAAATTACAATTATAGATGAGATGCTGTCTACTAAAACAAATGTCCTGGTATCAACCCACAAGCTTCTTCTTCTTCTTTTTTTTTTGTTTTTTTTTTTTTTTTTAAATCTGTGCAGTCCAGTGGTGTAGGATTCATTTCAACTTCATTTCAACCATGTAAGTTATATTTTTTTGGTATTTTGATTATGTAACCCTGTTACATATCTTCCATTATTACCCAAAACCTTGTAATGGAACAGTGCTGCCAAAGTTTTGGACTAAGCATGACAATGACAACATGTTTGGAATATGTATATGCCCTTTTATGTTTGTCATTTTGATATAATAGAAACCTTTGTGTCCAAACTTCAGGGATAGGTGGCTAAATAACTTTCAGAACTATAAATTTGAATTCTTGGTTTCACCTGATCTTGCCTTTAGAGGGCATTTACAGTACTGTAGGGTCTGTAGGGTCTCTCTCTCTCTCTCTCTCTCTCTCTCTCTCTCTATCTATCTATCTATCTATCTATCTATCTATCTAGCACATGAATGGTTTAGAAATCCCCAGGAGAATGACTATTACAGTGAATTACATAACAACAAAATAAATCTTAGCTGAGGATAGCTTCCAGTGGCTAAGAAGCAGTTTTGATCTGCTAACTCTCACTGAGTGATTCTGGATATTGTCAAGACAGCTGACAAAGTTTATTAACGTAGTTATATTAGGAAACAGTAAAAAAACAAATGTTTTTATACTTAGATTGAAATAGACAGAATGTAAGCTTCTTGCTAAAAGAAACAATTACAATAGAGTACTTTAGAAAATGATTTGTAAATTTAAACTACCACGTAGATATATAGCTAAAACCAGGTTACTTTCTCAAAGTAAAAAAAAAAAAAAGATCAAACACAGTTTACACTAGTTTAAACCTTTTCGAATTCGGGCCATGTTAGTTACGTCAGCGGAAGTGAGCTATGTTTGGGACAGACCTGCGGTATCAGGGTCACACTGTATACACACGGTAGCTATTCCTGCCTGGGTTGTGGCTTTGCGTTTTGTTAGTATATCATAGTTATCAGCTTAATATACACATGGAGACTTCTAAAGCAGGTATTGATCTCCGAGCATTTGGATTTCAGGCTGAGTGAAGAGTAAGCTGTCCTAAAATGGAAGATTTTACTCTAGTTTGCTAGCTAGGTTAGCTAGGTAGCTAACGCCACCTAGAAATCTATTTAGCAAACTAATACACCTTAAATGCACCTTGAAAACGATTCTAGTAGCAACCGTGTGCATATGACATCTTCGTTACAGAATTTGGCTCGCCACTTTAAGCTAGCTACCTCATTTGTACATCACGATTTGTCCTCGTGCAGGTTGCTAACTAGCGAATAGCCATCGCGTAATTCTTTTAATTTGAAGGAGCTAGCTAGCTAATTTACGCTATCTGGCTTGCTGCTACTAGCATCAAGAGACGCTACTGCCGGTGTAGTTACATAGCGTTAGCTACAATATAACGACTATACAGCGACTTCTAATACAGTGATAACGCTAAAGATCGAGCAAGTATTTATTAGTAACTAAGTTAGTATTTCTACATCTCAGCTGAGTAAAGTGGTTGGGTTGGGCTGTAATGCCTCAGGAGATTAACAGATGTGCTAAGCAATTAAGAACTTTGTCAAAAACTTTGCAGCCAGTGCAAACTCAGCAAGACCAGGGTAGTTTGCCGTCACTTTGTGTCCTGGTAAAAAGCTGCTGTGTTCTGAGCTAGTTGAAGATTCCTTAGCGACAGCAGGATAACCAGCAGGGGAGTTATAGACCATCTTGACTATATTTGGGATTTACAGGATAAGTATTAAGGTGTAGGACAAAATCAACATCCTCACGTTAAGTAAACTTGGTATCCAATAGCAGTACTTTTATTTTTAAAGAGTGTAGTATATATTATTGCCCAATTTAATTTTAGTTATCCCCACACACATGTATATAGATGAGGAACTGCAGTGTACTGTAGTGAGAGATGTAGAAATATTCAACATTGCAATAAAGTTCTTCCTCCTACAAATTCAGAAGCGCTTTGCTTGCACAACTGATGAAGGGCCTTTGTCCGAAACATTTCTCTGGAAGCTCTGTGTACTTTTCTGCAATTTCGAAAAATCGCTCTATCGCTCTATCTATCTATCTATCTATCTATCTATCTATCTATCTATCTATCTATCTATCTATCTATCTATCTATCTATCTATCTATCTATCTATCTATCTATCTATCTATCTATCTAATATATATATATATTAGATAGATAGAATTAACAAAACAAATTTTTAAAATCCATTCCGACCAGTCTGCATAAGAACATGTTAATGAAAGTGTGAAAAACACTGAACTCTTAAAAAAAAAAAAGTAAGAAAAGTTGGCTTTGTTAAAAACAGGCATTGTTTTAATGATCAGTGGTGTGTGGCTGTCTCTAACCCCCAGATGAGCCACACTTGAGGCATGTGGAGCTCGATGTGCTGATTCCAAAGATGATGCGAGAGAAGGCCAGAGTGCTCTGTGATCAGCAGGCTGAAGGTATGTGTCCATTAGAGAGCCACAGAACTGGGGCACTTTGCAAAAGCATGCCAATTTTCTCAACCATGCCTTTCTGTATTTAAGTAAAATAGAATTAACATCTTTTCTTAATGGGTGGAATTTTGTCATCATAAAAGATAGGAAGAGAATATCTTGTCCTTATTGGCAAGTAATCAGATTGAATTTATATTGTGATCATTTTAGCTGATGCTTTTATCCAAAATAACTTAGTCATGACTGAGTACAACTTGAGCATGTAAGGGTTAAGTGCCTTGCACTGTGGAACCTTGGCAGTGGTGGGGCTTGAACCAGCAACTTTCCAATTACAAGTCAAGTATCTTAACCACTGAGCTATATATGCCTGGGTTCTCTAGCTGCAGCTAGCTGTAGTATTTTGAGAGGAAAATAACACAAATTTAGTGTTTAGACAGTATTTTCATCATATGCCTTTCAAACTAACAAAATGGAGCAAGATCTGTAATTTATAGTTAATGCATTATTTTGTTAACCTTATCAGAAGACTGTGGAAAAGTCTGCAGAGCCAAAAAAGTGTTTGCAAAACATTTTCATTTTGACCTTCCACGAGCTGTTCTTTTAGGTCCTGCATTTCCTGTAAATAATTCATTTCAACTTTTTGGTTATTTTTTTTTCCCAGGATGAGACCAACTGATTTCTAGATTCTAGATGTTGAGATTTGTCAAATTCTGAAACTGCAACCACAGTCCAAATGTTAACATTTGTCAGCTAGAAAATTTTCCCCATTTCACAGATCATATAAATTAGGTATTTTATGGCAGTTAAAGAATCTTGATTACAGTAAAAAAGGTGGGCTCATAAACCAGTACTTGATTCTACATCATGCTTTTTTTAAACAAAAGTGTTTTTAATAGAAAAGGTTGAAGACTTTTTTAAAGTTAATTTGAAGTATCAGTTCTTTAAAAAATTTTAACAGAAAGACTGTGGCTAGATCATTTATATACTTTTAGGATCTGAGGTGGTGAATGCTAAACCAAAGCAGCCCTTGGTTCGCATGCCTACTACTCATTGAGTTTTGTTGTTTTTCCCCTCCATTCTTCATACAAGTCACCTCACGGTTCTCACTCGCTTCGGTTAAGTTGGCGGGGTCGACACCCATCTCTGTTCGTTCTTCATTTTATCTTTTCATGTCCACACCTGCACACCATACAGAGACAGCAGCGCACACACTGACGAAGACGTGGAAAGCCCCCTCCTAACCTTCAGTGCACACTTTCACACCTCCTCCGTGAGTGTGTGTGTGTAAAAGAGAGAGTGTGAGAGAGAGAGTGTGTGCACACGCATTTGTGTGTGAACATACAGCTGCAGACTGCCTTGATGTGTCCTACTCTCCTGGACCTACCTTTCCTGTTAAAGTGGTTACAGTGTGATTTAAAGGTGCTGAATGTGAGATTTCCGTTTTAGGTGCTGTGTCTATTGTAAGATCTTCATGAATTCACCTTAAATGTAGAATCAGAGCTGAAGTAGCTTGTTTTTTCTGTTGTCATGGTTTTTGAGTGGTTCTCTAGTTGTGTCTTGTCCATTCTGGTGCTCCATTCGTCAAACCAATTCTAAGGTAATTTCAGACAAGGATACTGCAATGTTAAACCAAAGTTCACTAGACAGTTTGCATATATATATATATATATATATATATCTGTAAATCTAGGTCTTGTGGTTTCTTTGTTCTAATCTTTTGTTCTTTCCAAAGAGATTATCCAACACCACTTCTCCCCTCTGATAAATATGGTTCTGATATCACCCTTATTTACGGTTCTCTGGATATATCGTTTCAGCTTTTGTTGCACCAATTGCTCTGCGTCAGGCTTCTTTAATCTGAAAATCATATCAGGACTATTGATTTCTACGCTGCTGGAGAGATGATTGAGTTTGGATATCTTCTTTGCTTCTAATCATGTGAGAATTAATTGACTTTGGAGTAAAATCCCTCTGCTCCTGCTGCTCAGCCAACCAGAAGAAAGAGAACGAAGGGAAAAAAGTCTCAGAAAGCGCGTGCCCAGCAGAGGCCTGTGTCTAGGCCCACTGCACAGTGGGGGAGACTGACCTGCACTCCCACTTTACTGGGAGTTTACCAGGCAGCAGCACACCTGGTACAGTTCTATGTCACTTGACCGGTAGTCAAGTAGGACTCCCCAGTTCAGAAGCATCCATTCTTGAGAATTAGGATAGAAGATCCTAATGTATTAGGAGTATTGGAATAGACAGAGGATCCTAACATGCATTAGCTGAACTAGTACTACTGTTTAGGTGCCAGAGTGTACTATTTGCTGAGGAGGTGTGTACTCCCCCGAAGATCAAGTCTGTATTAGCAGCTATTCAATACTGCTTACATTTCACTGCCACTGTTAATTGATGAAACAGTGCAGTGCAGAGATGCAGTTTTTCCAGTGATAGTCTGGACTTGTTTCAATAGATGTGCTTTAATTTCATTTTGCTTATATTGGCGTTTACCGCTGTGATTAGGCTATCAAATGAATTGATAGAAAAATTATACAGTGTTCATCCTGATTACAATGAGTGGAGTGTGAGCAGTTTTATGGACCTTTAGAAAGCCATGTATGTTCCATACATGCTCCTACTTCTCATGTTCTTGCCTTTTCTTTAAGTTAGAAAGTGAATCTATGCTGCATTTTCAGTCAAAAATCAGTTCTGCTTACAGCACATGGACAGAGTCGATTGTTTACTGTACTGTGGTGTTTTTAGATTTGTGTTTATGCGTCTGACGGATTGAGTGGAATGGTTTTCATATGTATTAGATTAGTTTCGGGGTTGTGAATCCTGGAATTGGTTTTGCTCAATCTTCTCTGCATACAGATGAAACATGTTGACAATAATCAGTCATATATAAGTAATTGGAATTATTTATCTGGGAGCTTTGGGATGCAGGAAAGAGGAGCCTAATTAACGCACATCTCAGGACCTTGCTAACCACAGTGATGTAAAACCCTTAAGCAGCCTTTTCACACAGCCAAGCTGTCATTGTTCCTGTGCTTTCGGAGAGCGAAACTTTGACTCGGAACTCGAACGCTAGTTGTTCAGCATGGCCCCACCCACTCCTTTAATATTCATTAATATTTCCTTTTTCCTAAGTACCAGGTGTTATTGCATCCCACGTATGCAATTGCTAAAGATGAATGACAATACTGATGAGGTTGGCTCAACGGCTTTTGTGGTCGTGTGTAACCGGCCACTGGAGCGTCCTGTTCAGCACAAGGAGCTGCTTTTGCCCCATCAGCAGTTAACGATCAGGCTGCTGGGGCTCCATTTATGTCTAAAGCTTAGGGACCCAGAGAGTATTTATAACTGGGGTGCAGTGGTCCTCTCTTGGCCTGAAGGGTATTTTTGTTGGTGCCTTTTGCACGATGGTAGAGGTCTGAACACGTATGCAAGCAGCGTCCTTTATTTTAGCCTAGGAGAGGAAATGTGGGCTCTTGTCAGATAAGCAAAGTGTGGGTCCTGCTACAGCCTGCCAGAGGGGCAGTTTGTGGTTTGCTGTCTTGTTTCGTCCTTGGCAGTTTCACATCTTGAGTGAAAAAAAAGAAGAAGAAAGTTTTGTTTTTTTTCTAACTCACTGTCATCTGCAATCTGAACTTTTTCTTCTGTTAACAGCTTTCACTCATTGCTGCAAGGAGACTGGATTCCTCATGGTTGTTAAATGCCAGGAAGAAAACAAAGCCCTGAAGGAGTGCCTGACAAAGCAGTGAGTGGCTACTGCCCCTGAGAGACTGCTAACATGCAGTCATGGGACTGCACACTAGCTTCTCCTTCCTTCAAGACTGATGAACTGATGAATCAATACAGCTGGTTGGAACACAAACAGTGCTGAGATCTCCAAGAGTGGAATTAGAACCCAGACAGATCAAACCTATATCCTTTCTAAAAATTTAAATGTCAAAAAATGTTTTACTTGGTCATCTATATATAATGTATTCTTCTTGCTTACAGCTACAATGACCCTGCATTCTTTGAGGAATGCAAGCAAGAGTATATCAGGGAGAAACAAGAATATCAGAAGACTGGAATTTCTGCCAAGAACAGGAACCAGAAGTCCCCCAACAGCACATAGGAGCCCACACAGCCCCCACTGGGCCTCTGGGTCAGCTGACAGCAGTAGCAGCTCTCAGCGATACTCTCCATGTTGCGGTGATGCTGGAGATGCCTGAGGAAAGACACTTGCAGGCAACCAGCAAGAACTGGGGCTGATCTGGGTTACGTTATGATGGAGACTTTCCTAGTGGGCTGGTCATGGTTTATATTCATGATTGCCTTATATGAATCTTCACTAGCACCTAAAGCCTAATAAAAATTCATGGGAATAGGGTTTTTTATTTTTTTGAATTGCATCAGATAGCAGTGTGAATTTCCATCCACAGGGAATTATAGACAATTTTTCCCCTAAAAAAAAAAAAGGTTTTGAAAAAAAGTAGTTTACTTTGGTCTGTTTCTCTGATGGTGTGTTTGCAGAGTATGTCGAAACTATGAATGTGAACCATGGTCCAATTGTTTTCAGATAGCTTTGTTTTCCACCTCCCTTTATTTACACTAAAGATGCCAGAGTTTCCATAACAGAGTTGACCCATTATTTTGTTGACTATGTGAATGTTTTAGCAATATTATTTAATGTATATATACACACACAATTGTTTTGCAGTTGTAATGATGCTTGTGGTGTTTAAAAATCAAATCCTGATATCAAATAAAGTGATACTAAGGCAGCCAACTTGTGATCTGGCCATCTAACCTTTGATCAGCTCCATGGGTCTAACCAAAGGAAGAAAAAAGGAAATTGAGCTTTAGAGACTCCATCATGTATGCTGTATTCCATTTACCAAGGACATTCAACTACTTGGGCTGTGTATTGTCCTGTAAAGTGGTGAATACTGCTGTACAAAAACTGCATTACTACAAAATTTTATTAAAAAAAAAATCCATTATATATGAAATCCTACTAAAAGGCCAACTTGGTAGCCCTTTCAATAAACACTGAGTTACCACAGTCTCACAATATACACTGTAAATGGATTAAAACCATAAAATGACCACCTCCCCAACAAAGATTGATGCTTGTTTCCAGCAATTTAAATACTGAAAGACATGTTTTACTCAATGTTTGATTCATCAATAAGTACAAATGTTTACATTGATTTATTTAATATTTACAAACAGTTTGAAGCATGATCATCCTAAAAAATAATCTACACTAACTGTACATTGCATTTTGGTTCCCATAGTAGGAGTAACCGAACTGGACACAACTCCATTACCTCTGAAATCAAAATGTCAAATTATAAACCGAGGCCATAGTAACGGCCCTTCGTGCCAAGAACGGACAGATGACTCGTCACACGCTGACAGCGCTACCAGAGCGTGTCGGTGCGGTTTCATGATGGAGTTTCCTTAGCAAGAGCAATAAAAGAGGGTATTGATGATGACATGTTCCAGTCCTGCATCTATAACCCAAGAGATCTGATCTTAACTTTCAAAATGCGTAAACTGCACTTAGACATGTGCGAGAACATTTTCACATTTGTTTCTTACTGGGAGGTTTGATGTACTATGTGCTGTGGTACAGTCAGTACAGGTATAGATCGATATACACAAATGGATGTGCCAACATGTCGAAAAGCTTCGTTTTAAAAGTCAGCCCTAGGGAAAGAAATTGCCTGTTGTAAGGATCACGCTTTCAGGAATGACCCAGTTCCAACTATGCACCATAGCAACAGGTTTTCAGTTCAATTAAACTGGAATACATCTTATTCCATTTGTTAATTCAGTTTGTCTAAAGCCTTCAAACAACTAATAAATTAAATGGGATTTACTCCATGAAAACATGGAACCACACCAACCCTTTATGGATTGCCCACCCATTTAAACCCATAAGTACACACTAACCCAATCACATCTTGGTGATTAAAGGGAGTTAACCTGGGTAAGTAGACCAGAGAAGATACAGTCTGATACTGAATTAACATGCGACCTGAAACCCTCCATGGGCTCCTATGTGAAACAAAGTGCTAAACGATCTTAATATGAATGTGGAATTAATCCACTTTAAACAGTTACAGCATTACAACTGTAGCCTCTCTGTACACATTCTTATTTCCAAAAATGGTTCAATTTAAAGCCAATGTGAAATCATTTAATATTCGGAAATTAACAAAAATGTGTGGATTAAATAAGCATCACAGAGAGGGTACTGACAAGTATTAGCTACCAGACCTACAGCCATGTAACTCACCTTATTTATGATCTTTCACAGTAATGAAAATATGAAACAATACATGAACATAAATCCCTAAGGTTCAAGATGTACCAGTGGCTACACAGAAATCACAACAACAAAGATTCTTATTTGGAGAGTGAAAATTATGTCGGTTTTCTCTCTCTCTCTCATGCACACACACACGCGCACGCACACACACACACACACACGCGCACGCACGCACGCACGCACGCGCACGCACACGCACGGCCACCCCTCTCTGTAAAGTTATTTACATCCTCCAGGTGAAAGCAACACACCTGCCTTCAGCAGCAGACAGTGCAGGTGCTTTGAGGTACCTCATCCTGGACATTAGAGACGTGGGGATTTAAGGCAGATAGGGCATCTTTGTGGTTGGACACAGGGTTGCCTGTCAATATGGTTTGGCCCTGTTAGCACTGGAGCTGCTGGCCATGGGGTTCTCCCAGAACAAGGCGTCGCTGGGCCGAGGGTGGCTGGGGCTGTGAGGGGCCCCGGGCTGTGGGGGGCTGGGGGGGGTGACGGGGCTCCCCGAGGGGGCAGGGCTCCCCACAGGGGCTGGCCGCTGCAGTGGCCAGGGCTCCTTCCAACAATTTTCCTGCAGGCCATCGGTGAACAGGGGTGCTATCGAGGGGCCAGGGCGGGCTGAGCTGCAGGGGACCGGGGGGGCGCTGGGGGGGCGCGGTGCCGTCACTCGCACTGGGGAGCTGTTCCTTTCCACGTCATCCCGACACTGCACAGGCAGAGCTGAAGCAGCTACAACACACATCAACAATCCCATGCACCATCAACCACCATAAGCTTAGTTAAAAATCATCTTAACATACAAATTATTTAAACTTCAGATAGTACAATCCAAAATTTTATGTAGATAAATTAATGAGGCATTCAAATCCAAAAATACCAGATGTCAGACTGAAAAAAAATGACTATGAGAGAACACATGTAATTAACTACTTTCTCATTATATCACACAGCTCTCAATTTCCCTACGTGAATGCAGTAAAAAAATGGTTTGTGTGCACTTTTGTTGTGACAGGTCCCGTAAGATGGCTGGTTCACTAGAGGGTCACCAGAAATCTCCCTCTGCCTTACCATCTTAGCATGCAGGTACATGCACCTACACACACGCACTCGCATGCAAGTACCCACAAAAGTGCATACCCTCACAGTGCCACACTGCAGCATGCCCAGCCTAACCTCTAACCTTTTAAAGATTAAAAAAAACAAAAAAAACCTCTCTCTCTGTGTGTGTGTGTGGTGTGTATGACCTGTGTGGAAAAGGACCACCCTACTCACTGAAATAAGCATGAAGGTGGTCTTTAACACACTCCAGTTCACATTCCTCTGCTCTGTTTGGGAAACTCTAAGAAACTCAGAACCTCCAGACACTGAATCCCGCTTGGGCCACCACTCTCTCTCACATCTCACGCTACAGATGGGCAATTATTTCCACTTCCCTGGATGTGACTGGAGAAGAGGAATGAGATCATCCAAATGTGTTTTTCATCTGCTAACTTCGTGCACTGTAATGTATGTATGCTGGATTTGATTGCCTAGGTTTTGAATGGAGACATAAGGAAGATTGACCACATGCACTATCACTGTAGGTGTGAGGTCAAGCTTTTCCACCAGGCACTGAATTTATTTCATCTGGGGATTCATGAACTCATCATCCCTTCTCACAAGCAACCAAAGAAGGTAGTGGAGGAAAAAGAATGAAAAGAGGAAGACTCAGAAGCAGATAGCAGCAAGAAAAAGGGAACTATTCCACTTACATGCAGGCCTACTATTATAATTCGCCAAGCACACACAAGTATTTATACCTATTCTACAAAATGTCTGAAATAATGTCTAATGACCTATTAGGCAGTTTTAGGATGCTCAAAGTGTAACTGGAGCTTTTTGTGCTCAAAATGGGATTGTTTTTCGGGCATCCTAAAACACCAAAACGTGAAGAAACAAAGACCAACATCCTGATGATATGTTATGAAGAGATCAATATATCTATAACTTTATACATTCTTGTTTCACAAGACTATGTAATTCCTTTTTAATTCTGTACACATAATTAGAGCTGTACGCCACCATCATTCATTCATTTTAAACTGGACTCTTTGTGAAAAGTGAGGACTTACAAAAAAGTTAAATTACCATTACGTAGAACTGTATATTCCTGTGAATAGGTTTGTGTGTACATATCTGCAGTATGTTTAAATGTATAAAGGTTTGTGAATATGAGAGGTGAAAGTAGATATGTGTGTGTGAAAGAGAGACAGAGTGTGGATGTAGAAAAGGGTGTGTGCGTACACAATTGTGTTTGAATGAGGACTGACCTCTTCGGAGAACTGGTGGCAAAGGTTTGTTTCGAAGCTTCTTCATTAAATCAGTTTGAGTTTTTACCAACGTCTGCAACCACAACATCTCACTGCAAACACCTTCATACAGTCTCACCACAGCCACCTCCCTGATGCCAAAACACAACCAACAATGAAACATCATTAACATGCATGCAAAATGTATATGTAAATTTACTTAAATTTATAAAATAAAATAAAAGACAATAAGTATGTTTAGGACATGTCAGGAATGTACAAAAAATATATATTCAATATCTATATTGCATATATTACAAATATTATCATGCAGGAGTCCAGGAGATGACCGAAATACCAGATACCATTAGCTTAGAATGTTTGCCTGCCTTAAGTCATTGATCAGTGTGGTTTGCCAGAAACAGGACATGTAACACATACTGTGCATTCTTTTACACCCCTCACATAAGAAAGAACAAACTGCATTGTTTACACTGAACAGATTCAAAACAAGCTACTATAATCAAACAGCTCCCTCTGGTAATAAGAATTTCTCTTCACTGTAGAAAGAAAACAGGATATACAGACCCGTGAGCAACCACATTACCTGGACTCTGCTGCCACCTCCTGGCTGTCATCATTCTTAACAGAGCTCAATGAATCTTCCTATTAAAAAAATTTAAAATCCATCAAGAAATGAATAATGAATAGTTCAGCTCTTGGCCAAATTGGTCTCACGAGGACATTATGTCAAATGGAGTAACAGTTACTGAGCAAAAATAAGACCTCATGCAAGCTCTTAAAATAAAAAGCTGTGTTAACTTGCATTTATATATGATGGTCCACAGGCATCACTTATAAAGGAGACACACACACACACTTGCTAGCACACGCTTGCATGTGCATATGCTCACACCTGCTTGAGACCACAGAGGTTCTGTAGCTGGCTATTTTCCAGTTTCAGTCTTTCCAGTTGTTTTTGAAGTGTGTGGTGCTGCAATTCATGGTTCCCTCGGTCCACCTGCCAGTAATCCTGTGTGTCATTCAGGCTTTTCATCACTGACAGAGCACCAAACACAGAGACACAAATACATCACTTACAGTAAACCAAAAAAGGTTACATCTTCTGTTCCTTTAAAGCCAACATGTATCAATTAATACTCCATGCAGTAAGGAGTAATTATTAATCCTTATTACTACACCAAATATAAATGTCAGACACTAATTATTTACTTTAATCCAAATCTAGAATTGGATTTTAAAGGCTTAGCACATTAAGCAAATGCATTTGGCTATAGAAACTATTTACAAAAAGAGTCGTCTCATTAAATACTGCAACATGAATTTCCTACAAGTCAAATTAGTTAAAACAGCATAGCGAAAACGTATACAGCACATTTTAGATGATAGGACACATGGCAGCTGGGTTGGGATATCTGAGAAAGCAGATCATGTGTTCAGAGGAGTACGTACCTTGGCTTGTCTCCATCTCAGACTTGAGCTGCAGCAGCTCCAGCTCTTTGGCTTGTAGCTGTTCCGTCAGGTGCCTTTCTGACTCAGCCCGCTCTTTCCTCTAAAGCACACATAGACACCCTTACTTACTGGTAGTCTGAGTCCTGAAACAGCAGCAGAACTCAAATGTAACAATGTCTCATACCAGTTTGTTAAGCTCCGCCTGCAAATCCTTCTTCTCCATGTAGATGCCTCGGTATGCACTGAATGCTTTGTTCATGTACTGGGGCCCTTCAGAGGGCGGGGCCTCAGGTCGGAACACCTGATCATATGTAAAACACATCAAAGTCAGCACCCTTAGTTACCCAACAGATCAGAGTTCAATTTCATCACCCTTATATGATTATGTCATGTTTCATTTCCAGTGGCACGGAACTTTAAAACTTATGGACATTGCATAGATGACGCATCTGTTTGCATTGACAGTTGTTGCTATAGCAGCACTGAAGCTAGAAATCTCAAAGAATAAGAACTGATCTACAATCTCTTAACTTCCTAGAACTTCAGGAGGACTTTCCTTTCACTGATGATGAAAGACCTCTGTACGAAATGTCCCGTTTCTCTGGAAACAGTACTTCACTGGAATTCTGCCTATCTATATCTATGTCTAGATATACATATAACACATACATACACATGTAACACACTACCCAGCACACTAAAATGTTTTCTACCCTAGGCTGAAGCATGGTGAACTGTGGAGTCAATGGCTGAGTTCACCTTGTCCTCGAGCTGCTTGACACGCTTGCGGAGCAGCGTGTTCTCCTTCTCTGTGTCCCGCAGGCGCTTTTTGATGTCCTCATAGGCCGTAACGAGGGCGAAGTGAGAGGCGACGGACTCGTCCCCCGCGCACGCCGCTACAGGGCTTTCCGCCATATACGCTGTCTCATGCTTCAGAATGCAGATGTCGTCGTCCACCAGCGGTGACTCCATGCCAGAACTGCAGTGGGACATGTCCCAGTGGATCAGAGAGATGTCAGGCATTTCTACTGCGTTTACCATAGTTTCAGGTCTTAGATCTAGTTCCCTTATGGTTTTTTAAAGCATTATCAGAAGTCTGGGAAGATGAAACAGCTGGTTTATTACTTTAACACAGGAAAAAACATTAGCACAGCTTTAATAAATGTGAGAGTTACACTAACTTTTGCTTCTCAAGTGCACTAATCACACATGTTTTCATTCGAATGGATGAGAGTACTCAGGTTTACTTACTGACGTTGCATGGCATAGGGATTAAATAGTGATTCTCTTATTCCGCATTGCTGGACATTGTGACATTCTGATATTCTGATGCATGTCGTTCCTTATGTAACAGTACTTATGCGGGTAATTATGCTAGCTAGCAATGTA
Organism: Electrophorus electricus; assembly: GCF_041902795.1. Classification (NCBI taxonomy): domain Eukaryota; kingdom Metazoa; phylum Chordata; class Actinopteri; order Gymnotiformes; family Gymnotidae; genus Electrophorus; species Electrophorus electricus. Next base: position 33,716,750 of record NC_137497.1, on the reverse strand, counting down.
GATCAATGTATTTTGCTAGTTAGACTTATGATTACCACTAATTGCTTTAACTGTAAGAAAGGACCAATGCCCTGAATAAAGCTGAAGGCAAAGGCCATGGCACTGGAATATGTGGTAGAATCTGGAGCCAAGGGCTCTCCTCAGAGCGTAGAAAGGCAGGTAAAGCACAGACACAGACCTGCCATTATAACAGATGGACAATTCAGTCCTACACTGAACTGTCTGACTGAACAAACTTAACATGCTTGGATGGAAAAAAAAACAATGTATCAGAATATGGACAGACTAAACCTACTGACCTTCTCAGTTACATACACACCTACACACACACACAGACACACACACACACACAGTCAAAACCTGAAGTGAAGAAACAAGGTTTCCAGAGAAACAGGACGTTTCAGACAGAGGTGTATGAACATCTAATTAAGGACCTCTGCCCCCGATTAACATCTTGCTTCAGTTACTCACTTTAGTCTTCTTCAGATATTTATATTATATATGACACACACACAGACACACACACACACACACACACACACACACACACAATACTTACTCTATATATTAAGTCGAGGGTCCCTTGTAAGATTCATACAGGTTTGTCGATCATATTGAGATAAATTGTTTTCAAAAGTGAAAGGGAAAGTATTACTCGTTCATGAAAAAGAAATCAAGGGGAAACACCGATTTAAAAAATCAACCTAAAAACTAAACCCTCTCTACAGGAAAAGATACAGGCTTCATTTGTAATAATGAAACATTTTAGCGTTAGTTAAAATAATGCAATTAGCTTCCTAGCTAAAGCAGCAAAAAGGACTGAGGGACAAGAAAAACTGTACTATAGACAAACTGTACTATAGACAAACTGTACTATAGACAAACTGTACTATAGACAAACTGTACTATAGACATTGACAATAAAACCCGTGCGTGTCTGTTTAACTCCACAGAACATTCTATGATGACTCATGCATCTGGACAAACAGCTAAAACTACACACATATATTGTCAAAAAATGAGATATCGGATAAACTGTCAAGCATACTGTTCAAACAGCAGCAGAGACAGAAAACAAATGTTCCTCCTCCTAGTGTACGAGCTAGCTTCAATGTTAAGACTATCTGCAGCTACCTACTTACAAGCCAAGCTGCAAGCTGGCAAAGCCAGTACTTACCGAATAGCAGTCAATTTAAAGTACAAACTACGCTAAAAATATAAACCATGATAAAACTTCAATTATAAACAGGATGTGGTAAATTCACGAGATTGCGTTTCTTCGTTAGGATTACAGGAAAATGTCAACGACTGACACAAACATAAACCGGGAAGTAAATCACCTCAGTGACGCAACTTTTTTCCGGCGGAAACAAGGTTGCATAAAATATGCCCGCGCCTTAATAAAAACAGCGCAAATGTCTAAAGGCATTGATCATACCCTGTCTTGATGTCTTCTATTCAGGAGGCGTATTAGTAGTTGAATATAGGTTGCTGATTTTGATTAAAACGAGAATACCCAGCTACAGTGGCGGGCTAATCGTCACTTTCGTGACTTTCCTCAGCATTAGCTACACTAGCTGCGGTAATTTAAAGGTAGCTCAAAACTGACTAAATTTCGTTTATTCAGCTGTGATTAAATCGTCAGGAAGAATGTATGCATTATTTCCCCTTTGTTCTTACATCTAGGTAATTATGGTCTTCAGCCGTACGAAATATGTAACAATACAACAAAAATAATTAAAATAAAGTTAGCCGAACTTCCAATATGTATATATTTCAATAGTATAAATTTCAGCATAGTATGGGCCTAGATAGCAGTATATAAGTATTTAGCAGCTATAAGTATTTGTTGCTGTCTGTATGAGGGGTTAAGTGACATACACAGTATAAATTCAGATTTTCATTGGGATTCTTATCCACAGCATGAATGAACCAGTTGTGAATAATAAGGACAGTAAAGAGAACTTGGATGCAGTGTGAATCAACAGACTGTAAGTTGAGAACAATTTCTAAGAATGTGAGCTTCAACTCAGATTCTATCTTGGGTTGCCACAAGAACTCAGGGTCCCTTCACAGCTTGCAATGCATCCCTCAGACCCCACACTAAGGCTCATGTGAGACCTCTCCCTGGGAACTGCCTCCTCTCAGCTGCACTCTGTAAATCTGGTTCAAGTAAAAGCAAGCACATGGGCAAATATATACACCTGATTTAACTCATCAGTTAATTACCAGGTTTGGTAGGAGCAAATAAAACCTCCAAATCTGTGTTTATAAAGATTTTTGAGGGGTATTTCTTTTTTTGCCTTCATAGGTGGCCGGCCATAATTAGTTTAGATCCGTCATCAGAGCAGTATGCACTCTGGGATAGAGAGGGCCATGTGCTAAAGTACCATGTGGAGTTTCGGGGGGATCCACACTTAAGGTTCTGGGCCTCTGCAAAGAAAGTGGAGCTTTTTAACTTTCTCTTGTCCCAAGGAATTATTACTTGTGAAGTAATAATGTGAAGTAATGGAACTGAAAGACATCTTCTCCCTTCTGCTTTTTCAAGCCTAAACATCTCAGATGTGTGCAATCATATGAGAAGGCTGTGGAAGAAGCAATGTGTGCTCAGGCTCTAGAATGTAAGGAGAGGCTTCTTCTTTGCCATTTTAAACCAAAGGAATGTGAGCGCAAAAGTCTTAGCTGTAGTACGGCTAGAATTATAGTGTGGAGAAAAAAGGGTCAATTGTTTCCTGCTATTAGTGTTTAGTAGGCTTCTGTAATAAACATAATTAACTCCCTCTTTATCCTTTTTATTTTATCATCTCAGCTCATAGGGGAAGAGCTTTCTGTTGTAATCTGAATTTTAGGCTTATTGTGTATGTGTGTATATAGTGGTGTGTAAGGCGAAGATGCTGATGAATGCTATAGAGCTAATGATCGACCAATGCAATATCAAGCAACCTGCACAATACTGCTCTCCTCACCAGCAGCTCTGAATGAAGGTAAACAAACTGTTTTATTCTGCCAAGCCCATGAGCCATTAGTTGCATCTTAATCTAAACATCGGTAAACAGTGCGGCTCACAGGTTCCAACTGGGCCTCATGCTGAGCCTGGCAGGGCTTCACCAAATGCAGGGCCTGCCATAACATGCTTTTATTGGGTGATGCATGGAGCTTTTATTTACACAGGAGAACCAGGAGTTCAGAGACATTATGGAACTTGAAGAGAATCTGATGATAATCAAGGGCTTCAGGTTCTTCTATGCCTCTTGAGTGGAAGACTTGTCCTTTGTACAGGTGCCTTAGACTAACACTAGACACACCCGTTTTGCATTCTCCAATGTGCCACCTTGGGTTAGCTGTTTGGTTTTTTTTTTGTTGGTTTTTTTTTTGTGTGTGTGAAGTACATTGCTATTTAATTTACTGTATTCATTTTATCTTAAAGTTGAATTTTAAATTGTTGTTGGAAAATGTTTTTTATACCTGTTTTTTCTCGGTTCATAAAACAATTGTGGTGCCCATTTATGAAATTTTGTAGTGCATAAAGGCAGCCAGTAGATAGAGCTATTTTATAGTTTTCCTGATGCCAGTCTCCATTAAAGGATATTTCAATTAACATTTCTCTTGCTCTTGTGTTGCTGTGGGAAGTAGTATTATAATACCAGGCCATAACATTTTGCTGAAATAAAGTGTAAAATATAGGAAAACCTTTAAGAGCAAGGCATCCAGTTCAGTCACTGCAAATGAGCTTGAATTTTGTGTTCCTTCTAATAAAGCAAATGTTATTAATGACACATTTTTAATGTCACATTAATAATGTTCACCTTTGACATCACTTTTATTTTGGAAAAAGCACAGCTTTTTTGTTTAGTGCAGAGGTGTCAAACTCAAATATACAGTGGGCCAAAATTAAAAACTTGGACAAAGTCACAGGCCAACCTTGATATTTATTGAAAAAATGTCTATAATTGAGGAAGTTTTTACAATTGAGGAACCTTTTCATATGGAAACAAACTTAAGTTTTGCTTAAACATTGAATCTGGAACAAACGAAGCTTAATACTATAAACACATAAAATCAAATGTCAAATAAAAGGCATCTGTGGCATTCTAAAAACAAAAACAAAAAACTCTTATGCCTCTCTCTCTCTATTTGTAGCCTTCCGAGTAAATTTCAGCGATAACCCTTTTTTCACAGGCTAACAATAATTTCCTTCAATGAAAATCCAACCATTCAAGTCCATGCTTTGAAGTAGCAAGGAAAAGTGCATAAAGAAAACATTAATTCAAGCTCAGTTTGCTAAGCTCTGATGCACACTAGTCCAAGACAGATACCTGGCATCTTTTCTTGGATGCTAGTTCATCAATGTTTGGCGTCAGGCTCTGAGCTGAGGAAATCCTCAGGATAAAGTGAAGGTGTTCATGAGTAAGACGACTCCTGTGTGATGTATTGTTCATCTTCATCAAGGAGAATAGTTGCTCACACAGATATGTGCTGCCGAACATGGAGAACATTTCAGCATCTTGGGTACGGAGCTGGGGCATTGTGTCAGGGATGTGCATCGCTCACAGCCTCATACTTTGACTTCAGCGTGTCACTACACTGGAGTTCAAGCAGCTTCATCAACTGCAAACGGATTACTAAGCAGTTAAAACCTACATTTCTGGGCATCATAGTCAGCAAATCGTCGGGTAAACTTGGCTCTGAGTACACTACGTTTTTCAGCAAACTGTGCAATGGGGAACACGGCGGGAAAGATTTGCGTTTTTATGGTTTGGTTTCCTTGCAGCATCTGAGTCTTCCACAGGCATAATTTCGTTTTAAAAGCCCTCACTGCAGCGTACATGTCTGTAGTGACACGACCCCGCCCCTAAAGCTGCAAGTTGTGCAGCTTGTAGCATGAGGTTGCTAATGAACGTCAACAGAGGAGAGGGCGCTTGTGGGTCCTGATTGACGCGCCAACGCACCAGCAGAGCATTCTGGGATTTGTAGTATTAGTGGTGCATGCGCTGTCTAGTAGATGTTTGGTATTTTCTCGCGGGCCAAATATGATTACGCTGCGGGCCAGATTTTGACATCGTGTAAAGGAAGTTCACATAAAAATCATGACGTAAAACCCTGCGTCCAAACACATTCACTGTAACATGATGAACACTGGTAAACTGACACACCAATTTAAATAAAACATTCACAGAAACACATGTTTCATTTTCAGGAAGCTTATAAAGTTATTATACTAGTCAAAACTATTATTCTAGCCAACTAAAAATACTAGCCAAATCTTTGCAACCAATTCAGTTATGTTTTGAAGCATTATTTTTAACAGTGTAGCACATTTCTCTATTTCTACTTTATTTGATGTTCATGAACATCTGCCAATCTCTATACCTTCTTGTTTGCCTGAAATCCAATGGCCAGTTGAAGATGACATCTTCATTATATTCGCATCTTATTTTGTCATTCCCTGATCTCACTGAATTTTCAGATTGGCTGTTACCCTTTGATCATTAGGGTCTGTGGCTTGACCTCCATAGATCTACTTTAGGAGAATGCCTATTGTAAAATGCACTATACTAATAAAATAGACAGATAACTAAAGCAACTGGCAAAGCTCCCAAACTCTGTAAAATATTCTGCCATTTAGATTTTAGGTCATGCTCTGGTCATCTAGTACACATATGCTTCCTGACTAGCATTTTGAAACTTGTCCTAGATTAACAGATTAAAGTGTCCTGCATTAAAGTGTTTGATGCTAGATGGATTGTAGATAAACTAGAACAGAATCACAGAGAAATTATTTATTGTAACAAAAAGGTGAATTACAGACAGTGTTGGCACTGCATAAGAATACTACAAACAAATGTCTGCAATGTCTCAAATGTTCTTTTTTGCAATAAAACAAAATTGAACATGTACAAAATAAGAAAGAATGATTAACAAATTGTACAATTTAAAATGTAACATTCCTTTTCAAAATCCTTTTCAGAGCCTGCTCATTCAGATATTAACAAATATAAACAATTTTATGCTATAATGCTTTTCAAAGTGAAACAGGAAGGACCCACTTGGAAAAGTACAGGCTCCAAGTGTGTTGAGTGCAATCCAATATCTGTCTGTGTTGCTCTGTGTTCTGTTACAGAATATCTTAGTCTTAATAGTGTCATGTAAGTGTCAACTAAAGAATTCCATTTTCTCCTAGCAGAGCTCTAGTGCAGTTTTGGTCTAGTCTTCTAACGGCTTTAGACAGAGTTTGTACATTGCAAAACTGCCACAAATCTCAACCTGCCTCAACCTGATTGCATGCTGTGCTTTGTCTCTGCATGACACACCAGTTTCTGGGCTGGAATGTCAGGTTAAACACAGTTCCAATCAGCATGCCTGTTAAACCTTGAGCATGTTGGTTATATGTTTGGCTTTACTGGAAGGTCCACACCTCCAGGGCCTGGATGGTGAAGTCATGCTGGGGGGAGAGGGGCTGGTTGTGGAACGTATTACAAGGAAATGTGGCTCCATGATAGAGGTCAGCATCCACCCAAAGACCAAAAGAGCCCCTAAAAGCAAAACAACACCGGTGAGGGATGGCTGTCACTCTTAAGTAAGATTGTTCAGAGAATTTACCTATATATTGTATTAATATTGTTACAAAATAAATGAATGAGCTGCTGAGACAAAATAATGACTGAAAAACATACCCTCCCCCTCCTATTTGAAGGGAATCAAGGAATCCTCTCACAAAATAAGAATTTTCCCCACTCCAGCAGAACATCTGTGAAAAAAGAGCAACTTGTTTCACATGTTTAATCAGAAAAAGACATTTCTGCTAAAGCAAGCAGACACAGGTGAGCAAAGAGATAGAGATGAACAGACCTTAAACTCTGGGCTGAATGTGAAAAGGAAAGTCTCTCCTGTGCCATAGCAGCGGTCGCTCACTCTGAACGGATCTGAAGAGAATGCACCAAATACCTGCAAACAGTTCACCAAAGCAACTCTGAGATTTCATATACGCTACCATTGCACTTGCTTTACTTAGACTGTATTTAATGTAAAAATGTGACTAAAAAAAAATTTGCATGCACACAGGATTTCTCCCTGTACTAACCTGGTTGCGCATGTCCTTAATGAGCAGCAGGACTGGGCGGTCCACATGAGCCATGCACCTGTACAGGGTTCTTAGGCTGGTGCCATGCTCCACAGTGCTGTAGACCAGATGCCACAGACAGCACTGGATCCGCGCAGGCAGGTGGCTGGCCAGCTGTGGACACACACATACAATCACTAGTGAACATCTGGATCATCTGCAGGTTTTGCCACATGCCTCTTCAGGTTCACACTATGTGATATATCATGACCACATATTCAGACAGGTGCTAAATATTAACACCTAATTAAATCATACACAGTATAATTTGACTATATATATTTTGTTTCCATATACAATTTATATTGTGTCATTAAAAAAAGCCATGAATTCCTCACATCCCCATCAATAACTTATTTAAAAACAGAAACAGTCCTCCACAACCATATTACATTAAGCAAATAACAGACAATTCAGCATCACTTATAACTAAAAAATGTCCTAGCCTTGATAAAATTAAGTGGCATAGGTATCTATTAACACATAGAGAGTAGACTGATCTATGAATAGATATGTATAGAATCACTCACACTCTGGATATGGTGCTCCAACAGGATGTGGCTGTGCTGTTTTAAAATGGGCAGTGTGTCGTCCACCTCCTTGTCAGAGGTGCATGTGCTCTGGGAGCTATAGATGCTCAGTGAACGCTTTGCCTTTCTCACTGTGATTATCTGCAGAAGCAGACAACAAGAACATCTAATGAAGCAGAAAATATGACCTACCCTCTTTGCTGGTTTTCTTTAAGGCTGCATTCCTAGTGCATGTAACGATTCAGCTCCTAAAATAACAGACGCCTGCTGACAGGCACGCAAACGCAAACCAAATACCTGGATCATGCATGTATTTTAATCTCTTCAGAGGGATTTAATGCTTTTAAAATCCTTCTGAGAATTCCATAAAATGCCTTTTTGAATTTGATCTGCAAAGGCAGAACCTCACCTGTACATAAGGCTCCTCATGTCCTTTGGAAAAGTAAAGGATTTTTATACTCTCCTCTGTTGATCTCATATTATCTCGTTTCTAAAACATGCATCTAAAATACATTTATATTTATATATATATATATATATATATATATATATATATATATATATATATATATATATATTTATATATATATATATATATTTATATATATATATATATATATGTGTGTGTGTGTGTGTGTGTGTGTGTGTGTGTGTGTGTGTGTGTGTATATATATATATATATATATATAAAAATATATATATATATAATTATTTTTTTTTATAGTTCTTATGCAAGCCTTTGTCCTCTGTAGCTCTGCTCTGTGAATGAATGGACAATCCCTCATTTATGCACCATATAACGTGCCCACAGAAACCCTCATATAACCTTATTGGTGTGTTGATTTTTCCTCTCTATATGCACTTGTGTGCCATTGGTTGCTTCACTTGCTAGATAGGTTTCATTTCTGGTAAAAGGCTTAGAACAGGAAGTAAAACCTAAAAAGACCATTAAATGTGTGAAGGCAGTTACAAAAGACTGAAGTGAATCCTGGAATAGAGAGGTTGTGCCGTGCATTGATTATGTGATAATATTGTGCTGGGAGGAGACCTCCTGATTTACGCAATTCACAGTTGGTTTCTGTGAAAGGATTCCTGAGCAAGCTGTCAATCACAGCCAGCTTGTCTTTGTTGACCACCAAGAAGCTCTGTTTCCTGCCATGTTTTGAGTAAAGGTTGGGTGACCACTGCACAAAAAAAAGTGTAGAGGTGGTTGACTCTGGAGAAAATCATAAGAGTAAACAACTTACACCTTGAATTTCATTCATTGGTAATATAATGAGGGATATCATTAACATAAAATATGTAAATGAATATATCGGTAACAATTTATAACCATTTCTTTAATTGACCCTCATATGCATTATTACCAATATGCAATTTAAATACTGTGACTAAAGCTGTACAATATAAGACACAAGTGGAATGAATGAAAGTGCTCTAGCCTGCTAGCACATATCATCAAAACCGTTGGCCTATTTCCACACACCCACATACATACCACATAGCCCAGGAAATGAGCATCAGCTTCTTAACCTGCATGCCCCAGCCAGCAGCCTCAGTGAGAAACACTGGAATGCTGTGCACACTGCTGCCCACAGCCCGACACAAAACCTCATATTTTTAATCATGAGCCAAAAAGTGCAACGACATCCACTTACTCTCCCACACTGTAGGCTGCCCCCATGATGAGAAAGAGCAGGATTTAGCTCACAGGTGCAGAGAAAGGTGGAGGGAAGGTGGAGAGTGGCAAGGAGTGAAACGTACTGGAAGCTCAGTTCAGTAGCACCATGTCCATGTGCTCTCCATGCTCAGCCTGCTTTTATAATGATAGAAATAAGCCCTTCCAGTAAGCCCTCCCAAGCCAACTACTGCTGCTCTTTCAGAACCAGGTTAAGATGGCTGCTAGGTAATACATTAACCCAGCCTGTCTCTGTCTCATACCAAAAAGAGTGGGGTGCCAAAGTGCTAACGTGCAGAAGAAGTGGGTCAAGGGACACGTGTCTGGCCTACATTAGAGGAGAAAACGACTCCCAACAAGAGAAAGCTTAGTAAAACCAGTTGAATCTTGCTGGCTCCTCACGCCATTCCTTTCCAGTAATTTTCAGAGCCGTTTTAATATTGTGCCCATGACAGAGCTTTTGTATATGAAATAAATATGTTTTTAAAACTGAATATTCAATACATGAAAAAAGAACATAATTTATGGTTAAGCACAGCTTAATGGTCTCAAATGAACTTAAATGATATGAAAAAAAAAATTAAGAAGAACAATTGACAGCTTACATTCACAACTGAGGGCCATTGTAGTCTCTTACTTTAGAGCAGGCACAGATGGCTTTTTGAAACTTGTGCTGCAAATCTGTATCTCAATTACAGTCAAATATGCAGTGCCAATCAGAAAATGGTTGTTGACTTAACTTTAGCAGTGGCTACTAATGCAGCATATTGAAATCTGGTCAGTTATAAATTAATGTAGTAGGAACTTCTGCTAAGTGAAATATTTGTGATTTGTATGGGAAATATGGCACTGCACAGAGATACTACACCGCTTTAGAACCAAATGACCAGTTACTCTACAAAAACACAATGCAAGCCTGTCTTACAGCTAGGAGCTTTACTGTTCTAATAAAAGCATTGTTCTGATAACACTGACCAGGCTAGATTAAAGTTTTAGAATAAACACCTTTATTCTAAACCTTGAACCTTAACCACTTTCCCCAGCGGTGACGGCTTTACCAGGCTTGAGGCTTCAATGCTGTAGCTGCTGCAATTTTGGTTCACCAAGTACAGCCATTGGAAAATAAATAGCAACAAAGCAAAAAATCTTACAGTACAGATGTTACCAGAGGACTTGCTTGCTACCTTGCTGCTCACCTGTGTAGGACTCCTAGTTTGTTTCATATCCTGGTTATAATGTGTATGACTATGTATATGACAAATAAACTTTGATTTGATTTGATTTCATAGCCTGCTTAGTTCAGTTTTGTTCAGTTTGTGTCTGTGAGTGCCATTTGATTGTATATGTACCTAGTGTCTGTTACTGAACTGGCCTTAGGAAGAGGTTGCCTGTTTGTTTTGAGGTTGGGGTTCTCAGAAAGTAAGTTAAGAGTTATATTTTTGTTTTGCAATGTATGTATATGTCTTGTTTATTTTTAGAGAGGGCTTTGTTTGTGTTTTGGCACTGGACCACTTCTGAAGCCTTACCAGTCATACATATTACATGTTATGTCTTGAAGACACCTCTTTCTCACCTTATCACTGTCGTATATTTTACTCATTTCTCAGATAATGATCTTTTTTTTACACTGTTACGGCTCTATGGCCTAGACAGGGTCATAACAATAGGCATAACCTACCTGATTTTGATGCCGTGCTAAGGGCCTAAGTAAAGACTGAAGACATACTAATGTGTTGGTGGATGGTTTTATTTCAGGGTGGCATTTTTTGGTAAAAAATAAATTAAAGTGTTAATAATTAAAGTGATAATGTCAGCAATGAATATCCTGGATGTATGTGGATGTATGTACAAATATTTGTATTTTAGAACAACTTCTATTTGTAAAACTGTAAACTAGCTAGGCCTACTTTGTTCATAGCTAGCACTGCCACTCAGTGTGGAGCCTCCTTCTAAGGAAACCCCCTAAAACTTTCCACAGCTCTGTGGGTAGAAGCATTGTTTGACTTTCTGGAAAGTTGAAGAGGCGGAGATAGTGTGTACGAAAGAGAGAGAGAGAGAGAGAGAGAGAGAGAGAGAGAGTGAGAGAGATGCTGTTATTTTTAAGGCAAGTTTAATTTCCAGAGATATTGGGTTGCTCCCATGGACAGTAGAACACTATGGTGATGAGAAAGAGGGGGTGAGCGAAAGGTTGAAGGCCATGGGTTACTAGAGGCTAGTTAATCCTCTTAAATAACACTTGCACTTACATAACCTTGGCTGTTAACTGAGATGCTCTGGCAGATTTTTTTCCATGCTTCAAAAAACACACTGTATGTTGTACTTCAGACCTCTTTTATAACAGCTCTACTTTGGTAATTGGTATGAAATAAAGTGTGCTCTGTCTGTAATGCAGAAAAATGAATAATCTTTAGGATTTAGGTTTACTGGGATATTTCTACCTATTTTACCAGTCATCTTAATATAAATACATTTATATAGTATGTGGAAAGGATCATAATTAAACTGAATTTTTTTTTGAAAATTTGTATATCAAGAGAATAGCATTGGGTCTGTCATAATGTTTTTAAAGTGGATTCCTAATGAATGAATTTTATGGCTTTCTTGATACCTTTAAAACTTTTTAACAGCTAAAGATCAGTACTGTGCTGTCAATCATATCATTATCAAACTCAGGCATGAAACTCATGTTAACTCAAAATAAGTTCAGTGACTTCAGCAGAGCAGTCTGTGTGACACAAGACTTATACACCTATGTTTTACAAAGCTCATTTTCTCATCTAGAAATATTAAAGTTCCTTATCAGAACATGTTTAATCTGGTGTCCAATCATGTATTACATAAAGGGCATCTTAGACATTAATGATATCATTAATGGCATTTTCTTTCATTTGTTTGGGCAACTGGTTTTTGAGGTGATTCTGATGAGTCATTGAGAAACTCAGTTCACAGAAAGTTTTGTTTTGTGACTATACACCCAAATTTCCTCTTATCTTTAAAGAGAATTAGAGAAAATGTCAATAAAAGCAATAAACTGAAAAGAGCAGACCCATCCAGCAAAAACGCATTGAAAAGATAACTTAACAATGCTAAGATTTGGTTGACAGCTGACAGGTAAAATGCTGTCTTTTTCAGGTTATTGAAAAGATGTCTAGAAAAGATGTCTACATCTAAATTCGGTTGAAAAGTGAAAGCTGAAAAGCTGTCTCTTTCAAGTTGTTGAAAAGACGCCCCTTTGCGTCTAAATTTGGTTGTAAATTGAAAGGTGTAAAGCCAAACTTTTGTATAGTGTAGACATCAGGATGCAAACACATGGTGTGACATAATATATTACTATATTCTATTCTGTTCAGTTTTCCCACAGAAGGGTAACACCTTATTTGGATAGTCCTCCCACAGAGAGTTTACGGAAAATATCTAACAGCATGTCTAACAAAGTAAATACAAATAGTCGACAAACAATTAGTAAACTATTAATCTTTCTTGAACATTCTAATTCTATGCCTTACCCTAACCTTAAACCACACCCCAACCCCAATATGATGTTGAAATCTTACAAATAATCTCTGACATACATAAAACACACAAAGTAAGTGTATACCAATTAAAATGATTTACTGTTTTTGAGACAGTATATCCAAATATCCTCTCATCTTTAATACAGGAGAAACTGTAGATTAAAACAACTGAACAGAAGATAAAACATCATATTACTTCTCTCATGTCACTTAAAGTGTATATTTTGAATATATTAAATTTTGCAGATTGAGATTTTTCAGTATGAAAATTATTTTTCAATGAAAATGAATGAATAACCAGACAGGATGAATAATTACTTATTAGTTTTTTAATGCAGTCTTTAGTCAACCTGCTAAAGTTCAACTGGTGATATTAAGAGCACATGAGTAGAGTTTCAGCATCATGTGCCAGGGCACTTAAAAGGACCCAATGCTCCAGCATTATGGTGGGAGCTGCTAGCTCTAACATATATCAACAGTCAGAAGAGAAAATGAGAAAAAAAAAAGAGAAATCAGTAGGTCAGGTACTGACAAAATAATGCACAACTCAAGCTAAAAATTATATTTAATTATATTTAAAATTATATGTAATATTTAATTGCCAATGCTCACCAATACCAACCATATCTATTCAGCTAACTCACTCTGCCTAGTCAAACCGACCATTCTTTGTAGCCATAACTTAAAGTAGTTGGTAACTTTTGTAATTGAGTGCTTAATATAGTAATCTATTTTTTGTGTTTTGTTTCTCATTCCAGGTGTCTCAAAACAAAAATTCATGCAATGTCTTTTACACACATCTTCAAGAAATCCTATTTAAGGACTACAGACTTCATCACTGGCAAACTGGGAGAGGTTCTTTCCTGTGATGAAATGTGTTAAAGTGTTAATAAAACACTTTAAGTATATTAAACACATTTGCCATGTATCAGTAAGTTTATGTTGTGTTTTATTATTGTTACAGTATAAAATGTATAGCCAGCTCAGTCAACTCACTTAAGGGCTTGAAAAAATATAGCTACATAACTCTGTCAGTAGTGTCATGGCATTTCATAAGGATTCATAAAAATCATATAAACAGCCAAATGGAACTCATTTACTTAATCAGTAGATACATAACTGTCATTACAGTGTCATAGCACTGTATAATCATTTATAAGAATCCTATAGAAGAATCCTAAGACCAAAACTCACATAAGGGCTAGAAAAAAATATACATTAACCTGATTGCAGTGTCATGCCATTGCATATAAGTCTTATAAACAGCAAGATGAAACTCATATAAGGGCCAAAAAGGCACATTGTAATCTGTCATTATCGGGTAAGAGAAATGTCACTAAAATATCTGTTACACAGCAGTTTTTTATGTCATTACTACAACATTAATACAGGAAATATCACAAAGCTTCTTTTTGAAGTACTCACTTTTGTCGACAAGGTATGTCATATCTTCTGTATTATATTAAACTGACATACCAAAGTCTGAGCTGTAAAGTCCGTTGTTATGTCATTACATCCCACAAAGTGTCACGACACATCCCAATGTCACCAAAAATTGGTCACTTAACACAGTTGTTATATCAACTTATCAGTTTTTATGACAGCTTACACTTTTTTTAGAATAAACAGTCAGTTGGCATGGAGTGCTTGTGTCATATAACCTTTTAAACAGCACCTTTCTGTAGTTTCCATCATTATTTTATGCATATGAAGCATTGTATATCATGCTTTACTTGAAATTAAAACATGTATTTTTAGACCACCTCCTTGATGATGTTGGAGAAGTGCGTGCTACTTGTCGTGTCAAGTTCCTGTCCTCCTCCTTGTTTTCATATAGATCAGACTGCAGATGGGGAGCTCCCTTTCCTTATAAAAAATGCACAGGTTGAAAAAAGTAAATGTCATGCCAGATTCTGTATCGGGTGCTTAAACTAATTAGCAAATCAAAATCACAAGATCACAAGATTCTCACCTCTGTATGACAGCTAGGGCCACTTTGAAGATGTATCATATACAGGGAATGAGCTATCTGGGTTAGATTTAGATGTCTTCTTACATAACGTACATTAAAGTGGTGAGATCTAAGAACATGGCTATATTGTTTCCTTAGCTGAGGAACTGGGGACTGGGGAATTTCCCACATTATCTCTAAATATAAAGAATAAAACACCACCAATGTTGCTTTTCTGTTTTATTCCCAGAACCTTCTGATTTCATACTGTAAGGCCACATCAGTAGACTTTATCTACACATCCCATCATTCACTGCTGTTAATAGTCAATTATTAGTCCAAGCTAAAGCTTATTATTAGGTTACAAGTTGGCCATATTTATAGAGCAAAGTGTAATTTCAGCAAACATAGCGAACAACTGCTCACACTGTGCCATAAGTTGAGAGAGGATGTTTGTAGTTTGTAGTATTGGCACTAGGCAGAAGGGACAAAGAGAAGCAACTCCAGCCACCAGTGAGATTTACAGGAAGAATCCTGGGAGATTTTATGACTACATTAAAAAAGAAAGTACAGAATTTGCTCCAAAGTTGGATGACTTTTTTTTTTTCCATCATTCACCCTAATGTGGCCATATCTGTGATCTAGAGCTCTCCATTGCAAGTTGGGCTATCATGATACCTCCTTTGCCATTTCCAAAGGTCCCATTAATCCATGAGTGAATTACCTCCATTGAAATAATTAAACTTACCAAAGGTTTCATTTTACAATAGCAATTTGTCATTTTGTTGGATCTTTAACTGAAAACTATATATATATATATATATATATATATATATATATATATATATATATATATATATATATATATAAAGTTAACATTTTAACACTTCCTGAATGAGCTTTTTAAAAATTTAGCTCAATATATCACCATATTCATGATCATATCAATTAAAGATTTACGGCGGTGGGTACTGACCTGTAAACATTGTTCTTCCTCTACTTCCACATCCAGCAACTGTCTTTCTTTGCCTTCTGTGCCAGCTTCTTCATGGCTTTCTGCATGTTCATGCCAGCACTGGGGAGCAGTTGAACACCTGGCTTCCTGACAAAGCCTTTCCCTTTCATGGTCTGCTGCCTGCCATGTACTCTTCCCAGGGCATGGTAAGTTCTATGATGAGGAGCCTTTTCTCTACTGCACACCACATTAAGATATCTGGCCAGAGAGTGGTTGAAGTCATCTCTCTCAGGAACACTGACTGCCTTCTAAGATCCAACTGCATCTGAGTGTGGTGTCTCTCTTTTGTGCAGGTGCTTGTAATGTGCTGCTAGGATAAGTTGTTCATGTACTTGAGCTTGACTGTTGTTATTGTTTGTTTGGTTTTGTTGGGAAATCAGACTCTAAAAGTGTAATAAAAATACTTCTAAAAAAGGAAATACATGCAAGGTCAGGTGTCAGGTTAGAAAAAAGCTGTGGAACATCATCATAATAAGCATTACAGTCAATGAATGATTTCAGTGAATTTCAGAAGTGTGCTTTGTCATTTAAAAAATCAGTTGTTAAAAATACCAACATGTAAAGAAATACAACAAAATGATCAATTCCCATTTTATTGCTTATAATAAAATATCACATTTGATAAAAATATTTTCCGCATTAGATTACTATAAAATACTTTACACTATACACTATAAAACACACTATAGCATACACAAAACATAAACAGTAACATAAAAAAGATAAAATATTGAATTATTGCACACAACACATACTTACATCTGACCTCCTATTGCACCAGTTTAGCTAACTGATTTTAATACATTTTTGTGTTTTGTTTATGACACCCACCATTTTACATTATAATAATGAGCAGATTGTTAACACTTGTAGCATATAGTGGGTAAAATACTGTACAAGCATCCAAAGAGACAGCAACACCTTCCTTGGTATCTGATTTCATTAGATGGCAAAGTAGAGACCTCCCAAATATGTGTATCATATATGATAAGCATGACATTTTAGGATTAAGTGTACCCAAAATGGAGTTTCATAGTACTGCCAAGCAGAGCAGCACTGCTTAGGGCAATGAGGGTTGGATGCCAAGCATACAGCAGCAGACCAGTCATATCTAGGATCCTGGTACTAACAAGCCTCTACTTGATAGCCCAGACACCAATCAGCGGTGCCCAGTCAATCCTGGGATTTAGGCCTGCTGGTTGCCAGCTTGCTTCTAGTAGGCTATACTGATGGTACACTACCTAGGTATATACTATCTATACTATATGTACAACACCATTGCAACACACCTCTTAATCATTGAATTTGGGTGTTTCATTCAGTTCCATTGCCACAGGTGTATAAAATCAAGCACCTAGCCATGCAGCCTGCCTTTACAATAATTTGTGAAAGAATGGGTCATTCTAAAGAGCTCATTGAATTTGAGCGTGGCACTGTAAAAAGATGCCACTACTGCACTAAATCAGTTTGTGAAATGTCTCCCCTTCTAGATATTTCACGATCAACTGAGAGTGGTAGTACTGAAAATTCAACAATTCAGCCACAAAGTGTTAGACCACATAAGGTTACAGTGCGGGGTCACCGAATGCTGAGATGGATAGTCACCAACTCTCTGCTAATTCAATAACTGCAGAGTTCTAAACCTCCTCTGGCACTAACATTAGCACGAAAACTGTGTGCCGGCAGCTTCATGTCATAGGTTTCCATGGCTGAACAGCTGCATGAAAGCGTGACATCACCAAGCACAATGCTAGTCGTCAGAAGGAGTGGTACAAAGTATGCTGCCACTAGACTCTGGAGCAGCGGACACATGTTCTGCAGATGAATCATGGTTCTCTATCTGGCAGTGTGATGGATGAGTCTGGATTTGGCAAATGCCAGAAGCACATTACCTGCCTGACTGCATTGTGCCAACTGTAAAGGTGAAGGAGGGATGGGGTTGTTTCTCAGGGGTTGGCCTCAGCCTTTAGTTCCAGTGAAGGGAAACCTTAATGCTTCAGCACACAAAAACATTTTGGACAATTGCATGCTTCCAACTTTGTGGGAACAGTTTCGGGAAAGTTATTTTTTATTCAAAAGCATAATCAGAATTTGTTTATTGGCCAAGCATTATTTCCACATTGGTGCGTGGCAATCAGAATTTTCAGAGTTTGAAGAGATCATAGGAGCGCATAAAAAAATGTACAATTTAACTGACAAAAGATGTGCAATATAGTCAGAGTGCAATGAGTTTATATCAGTGGGGCACCCAGATTATTTTTGATGAGGCTGGCTGCAGTTGGAAAAAATATTTTCAACATGACTATGCCCCAGTGCATAATGCAAGGTCCATAAAGGCATGGCTGGGTGAGTTTGGTGTGGAAGATCTTGACTGGTCCACATAGAGCCCTGACCTCAACCCCATCAAACACATTTGGGATGAACTAGAATGGAGATTGCAAGCCAGGCCCTCTCATCCAATATCAATGTCTGACCTCACAAATGCTCTTTTGCATGAATGAGAAAAAAATCATACACGCACAGTCCAAAATCTTGTAGAAAGCCTTCCTAGAAGAATGGAAGCTGTAATAGCTGCAAAGAAGGTGCCAATTCCATATTAATGCATATTGATTTAGAATGGGTTATCATAAAAGCTCCTGTAGGTGTAATGTTTGGTTGTCCCAGTATTTTTGCACATATAGTATATGTACATAAAAGTAGAAAAACAGCTGATGAATACAGAAAACAAAATTGTATCATGACCTAAATGTTCCATGTAGCATGTATCATGACATCTCACATGGATATAGCATGTAGCATGACCTCTCACATGGAATCTAAAGGGTTAATCCCAAAGCTGTAGCACATTGTATTAAAATGATTACTAGAGACTTTTTTCAAGGTAACCAGGGCCTGCACAGCTCTCTTTACGCCTTCTGCTGGGAATTAAAAGGTCCACTACTTAATTCAGCAATTCAGTTCTAATCAGTAATCAGCTTTATACTTTAAATGCTAAAAGCTTTACATGATATAAGACTACATTTTTGATCATGTTCAATGTTAACCCACTTAAATTAAGAGATTCATCTTCCAGTTAGATCAGACCTTACTTTGAGCTTGGCCCTAGTGCTCACAAAAAATTTTTGCAAAGGCTATTTGAAATAGAGCTACACTAAGGGGATTTTGATGTAAAAGCTGAAACTACAAAAGGATCCCTTGCAATATTCCATCAGGTTCAACTGATAGAAATGATAGTTTGATACTTTGTTTAAATGCAGAATGTGTTGTTTACCTAGGAATACAACACTTATATTGGCAATATATTTTTATATGAATTTTTGTTGAAGGTCTGTCATGGAGCATGTCCTCTTGTGCAAAATATTTGTGCAAACAGTGTAAACATTAACAACAACTATGTTTGCACAGGAGCACTTAAATATAAATACTTTTCCATCATTCTTTCCATAATCACAGCTAATTTACTCAGATAAAAGGTTTCCAAAGAACACCGCCTAGTGGTGTTTTTTTTAAACTACTTTTTAACTACACATTGTTCCGATGTATCGTATGTTGCCTAGGTTGCATTCATCTCTAACAGGTGCGGTGTGAAGGATTTTTCAAGGTCTGTTTCACTGAAATGTATGTGGTGCTTCTTTTAAAAATGAGAGCCTGATTATTTTACTTTTGTTCTTCCTCTACTTGCCACCAACGGCTAAGAAAGATCACTCTACTGATTGTAATTTATAAAGTATATATATTACAGGTACCTCATTTATTATTCTAATTATACATGCTAAAGATTCATATTTATTTTCATAGGTATTTTCAAATATCAGTAAAAGTGAGGATTTTTAATAAAAAATCATCATATAGAACTTTTTGTATAGTGGAGATAAATACAGAATTAATCTTCATTGACCTTGTTTTGCACCAGACACGAATGAGGATGCTGTCATAAAAAAGGGAATTAAAGACCAGGAATACCACCCCCCACACGAACACTTAAGTGCCAACTGCTGCTTGAAGATTTCTTCAGGACTGAGGAACTTATTTTAAAAATGCATTTCATGACAGATTACTGATAACCTGTTAGAAATGCCATTGTAGCCTAATTCATAGGATTACTATATTAATGCAACATAATCTGATTACTTTTCATTACTTTTGGATTACTTTGTAACCCATTAGATGCTAAATGTTCAGTACATGTATCTGCTGCTGTGCCAGCCAATATGGCATCAACATTACAATTATGAAAATGACATTTATAATTGAGACATCATCTAAGAAAACCATGGTTTTACCATCTGCATATGTACTACTCTTAAACAGATGAGAAAATTAATATTTATTTTTAAGTGCTTTTGTGTTCCTTTGTAAAGGACTGGAAAGAATTACCCTTCAATAATTAATAAAGGTTTAATTAATTTCAATTTGAATAGGTTTGCAAAAGTGAACAATAAACACCAAATCTTTTGTATAGATTTGTAACAACTTGTACAGATTTATATCTAAAAAAATATTATTAACTGTTGTAAAAATAAATAATTTATGAATATGTAGTACATTAAATAAAAAACAAGATCAGCTCAAATTCTTCACTTCACTTCTCCAAGGAGATTGGAGGCAGAACAGAATGTGGGTCAGTAAAGCAAACTATAGGGAAAGAATTCTCAAAGCAGTCAATGTTGAAATAATAATCTGATAAATATTATGAGTGTGGTGTTAGTCATTATCGTCAACAGACATTCAAATTGACTGAAAAATACTGCCATCCAAAATAAACCATCTTGGTTTAGTAGGGACACAGGGCAGGTTTATCTGGGCAGGTCTTGGTGTAGTAGAGGCACTGGACAGGTTTGACTGGGCAGGTATTAGTGTGGTAGAGGCACTGTGCAGCTTTGTCTTCTGGAAATTCTGTCAATGTTGTTCCATCAGACAAACATCCATGTACACTGGAGGCATCTGCACTTTTCTGGTCCCCTCTCTCTCTCTCTAGAAGACCCTGTACTACTCTCTTCTTGATATCTGCTGCATCCAAGTTATTGCCACTCTCCTGCTAAATAATGTAGGCATTCACTAATGCCAATGTGTTAATATTTCACACTGCAGTGCCCGGTCCACACCACCCATGTACATGTCATACATCCTCCATACACACAAATGCTTTTTTACATCACAACCTTTTTGTCACCATGGAGGTGTCATATTTGGTGTACAAAATTGTCACAACTCCTGTGTCATGGTTTGTTGAGAGCTATTTTCACAGAAGACACTGGGGTCAGCTAGCTTAGTTTCAGAGTCCATATCTAGGGAGAATTTCACACACAGAGAATCCCAAAGCCCCTGTATATTTTCTGTACAGATTTATGATCAACTCAGATGTGTAAAACCATATAATCATATAATAAACATGTCCCTTCTCCTGCCATCCAAAATTTAGGAGATGGCCCTTTCCTACAGAATGACCAATCCCAATACTCGTTATATTTAAAAATCCTGTGTTCATGATAAACAATCCTCACGTCTACATGAAACAAATCCCATGTTTATGATTTAAAAAAGCTTGGCACTCAGTTTGGGTTGTGTGTAATGAAAGTAAGCAGCGTTAAGTGTAGCATTATGAACACCTCGATAATTTGTCAATCAAAACTGATAAGATTAATAGGGGCACCACCCTGATTAGCAGAGAAATCTTCATTATTATCTGATTAATAACTGTTAATTCAGTCTCAAATAATAAAATTCGCAAGTTTGACAAAATAATTATTTCTCATCTACCTGAAATTAGTAATACCACTCACAAACCACAATGAGTTACCTAATCCAATTCTGATGCATAGAGATTACAGTAGCCTAATCCTACCAGTGCCAATTCGTAAGAGTGGGGATGCAGGCCTTAGGCTTCGATGGGTTCATCCAGCTCAGACCGACTGGGTGGGTAGTCAAGGGTCAAGAAATGTATGGTTGTTTTATTTTGTTTTAAATTTGCTCGCTGTGAACCTCCTTAGAATGCCTTTAGAATGTCTCCCTATCGTTAAAACAAATGATATTAAAAAACATGAACCCCGAACAAGTACGTCCCTTCCCATGGGGTGTACCTGATAAAAATGGTGTCGATAGTTTTTAGATAAGTTTGTGCCTGAGTGTGTAAGAACAAGTATAGTTTATGTGAAAATAAACTGATGTATGTATGCATGCATTTATTTATTGAAATGAAGTCAATTGCAGACTTGAGTCTCATTTTATTCTTTTGTTTAATTTCTTATCTTTTAGGACATGCCCATCTTAATTCGTTAATCACAGTTGGCTTTCCCCATTCTTTTTATTGACCTGTATTTTTGATTAAGCAACCCAGTACAAACAAATTAGTATCAGTACAAACTACTGACAGAAATGTAGGTTTTTGTTGAGTGGATACGGGGAGGGGGATGATTCAGGACAGAAGAAAAAATTGTGAAGCGCTTACGTGGATCAGATGCTGATGATTCGAATTTTTCTCTGTAGTAGGATGACTTTGAGGATGTTACTTCCAGTGAGAACTTGGAAAGGAGAGACTGGTATGAGCTGAAGTCTGAATTTAGGTGAGATTTCCTCCACTGCCTCTCTGCAGTCCTTAGTTCTCTCTTGTGGCAGTGAAGTGTGTCTGTTAGCCAGGGGGCAGGTGGCGAGGACTTAGCAGGTCTAGAGCAGAGAGGGCACAGAAGACTCATTGATGAGGAGAGTGTAAATGAAAGAATTAGTAACTGTATCCAAAGAGGGTGAGGAAGGGTGGATAAAATAGTAGAAGTAAGGGAAGAGGGAGTTATGGATTGAAGATTGTGACGGAGAAGAGGAGGAACACGTTGGGCAGGACTGGATGGAAAGAGAAGGAAGGGAGAGAGAGAAGGATAAAAAGTGATGGTCCGAGAGGTGGAGGGGGGTGACTATGATGTCCAATGTTGTAGTAGTGCAGGTGAAGAGCAGGTCTAGAACATTGCCCGCTTTGTGATTCGGAGGAGAGTGGTTGAAGGTGAGGTTGAATGCTGTCAACAGCGGAAGGATGCAGGAGGAATGCAGCTTGTCCGATGGAAGCTTGAAGTCTCCAAGGAGAATGAGTGGATTTCCTTCAATGGGGAATTGACTCAGAAGGGTGTCAAGCTTATCAATGAAATTATCTAGGGAACCAGGAGGGCGGTAGATGACAATGATATGAAGTTTGGTGGGGAAAGACACTGTAATGGCATGAAATTCAAAAGAGGAGATGGAAAGAGTAGAGAAGGAAAGTGGAGTGAAATGTCACTCTTGAGACAATAGTAAACCTGTGCCACCACCCCTGGCAAGATGCCTCAGAGAATGGGTAAATGAAAAGGCAGAGGACAGGGCAGCCGGAGTCACCGGGTTCTCAGGGGTGATCCATGTTTCTGTTAGAGCCAGGAAGTGTAGGGAGTGGAGGGATGCTAGTGCTGAGAGGAAGTCAGCC
Source organism: Electrophorus electricus (assembly GCF_041902795.1). NCBI lineage: Eukaryota > Metazoa > Chordata > Actinopteri > Gymnotiformes > Gymnotidae > Electrophorus > Electrophorus electricus. Next base: position 33,693,500 of record NC_137497.1, on the reverse strand, counting down.
TTCTGGACAGCAGATTGGTAATTCCAGATCCCTCCTGCCACCATGATCTGTGATGGTGGTGAACATTGTGCGAAAGTGAGGTTGCTGAGATTGCGACGTCTATGATGATGGCGTCGAGGAGGTCTGTAGGATATGTGGACAGGCATTGAGAGACATATTTCAGATGCTTGATTTGTGGATATATGAGATTAAAGACTGAGCTAATATGAGAAGATACTTAGATGAATTCATGAAGTCCTGTAGTTGAGATGTAGATGAACTGATTGAGAGCAAAAACAAAAGATTAATAGTTCAGTCTGAACTCACCAATTCGATGAATGTCACCAATTCAATACGTAATTATATCTTGCCTCCTAAACATTAGACATAATAACCAAGTGATGTTTACTGAGTAAGCATAGGTAGGAAAAACATGCACAACAATCATTGACTAAAATTCTGTTAGTAGAAGTATTAAGTTGACTAGAATAACCATTCTAACAGTTAACCAAATGAAATTTAACGCAAATAATTTGTGGTGGAAGGGGTAGCTAATTAGGATTTTTTTTTTAAAAAAAAAACAAAAGAGAAAGGAAACTGTTTTAACCAGCCTCTGGGATTGACCAACTGGGTAATCTACTTATCGACCAAACAAAACCAACATAGCAAACTTATTAATCAAATTATATTCATGATGCAAGCATACTTGGAGTCTAAAAGCAACATCAGGGGAACAAGAGCCAGACTTTGTGACACAGTGTAAGGGGAAACTAGGAAATGCCAGTTCTTACAACTCACACAGGGCAGTGGTAGCTCAGTGGTTAAGGTACTTGACTAATAATCAGAAGGTTGCCAGTTCAAGCACCACCAAGTTGCCATTGTTGGGCCCCTGAGCAAGGCCCTTAACCCTCAATTGTACTCAGTCATTATTGTATGTCTTTTTTTTTTTTTTTGGGGGGGGGCATTAAAGACTCATGTTCCTCTCCTCAGTCTAAAGGTGATCTGGAAAACAAACCAGGAGAAAAAGAGAGACCATCAAGCCTGCTTGGAGATTAACCTTTTAGCTGTCTGGAGGTACTCGAGGTTTTTATGGTCGGTTGCCAGACCATTCTGGTAAACACAACAAGGAGTAAGTAAAAATTTGTTTACAATATGCATGAGGTAAGCAACAAGTAATCTGGGTGAATAATGCAAAATAAATAGTGATAGATAGCTGTTTATGGCTTTGTTGCTCAACCTCAAAGCACTAGCGGGTCCAGCGTCTTGTCCAAGGCCTGGGGATTGGAGAGAGCCCCCTTATGACAGGTCAAAGTTTAATCAGGGGAATAATTTGTAGTCTATCTTCACTACAAAAGGTATAGGTAACATCTGAATGATCTCAAAAATGTACATCTGATTCCAGTCACAAACTGCAAGGGAATGAAGTAAAAGCCCTAAAATGCACCCATGGTAAAAACCCTAAACACAGATGATGTAGTGCAATAAGACATGGGAATCATTCATTAGAAGAAAGAAGAGAAGAAAAAACAGAGTAATTGATTACTGAGTGATTCTTGTTAAATTCCGATGTAATCCTGCTAGTAATCACAATATTTAAATCTAAGTACTATATTTTTCTGTAACAGGAACAGAATACCTTTTTGTATCCTTATTGTGTAATGATGTAATAGGTATTCTGTTACTACCCAACTATGTTGAGCATGTGTTAATACTAACATTAACTTTGTTTTTAGTTTGAGCTGTAGTTCAAGCTATAATAGGGTTTCCTGCTGAGGCAAGAGTAAAAGGTTAAGTCCTGGCAAAACTGGCAGAGCTGGGCAGGGAATTTGGACTTGAACCCTCTCACCCCACCCAAAATGTTTTAACCTTTCACTGGGCACACTGTTGCTGCTATTTTTCTATTGATCTTGAACCCCCACACAAAATAGTTAATTTATTAAATGGAAAAATGTTGAACCTTTCACTGGGCCCCCCACCCAAAATAGCTAATTTTTGAAATAGAAAAACTGGCACACTGTTGCTGCTATTTTTCCATTGATCTTGAACCCCCCCCCCCCCCCCCCCACTTAATTTTTGAAATGGAAAAAAATTCAGCCTTTCACTGGACACACTGTGACTGCTATTTTTCCATAGATTTTATGAAAGCCTCTGAGAGTGTGTGTGCGTTTAAAGTCTGGAATGTGGCTAACCCCGATCTATGGCCCCTATGTCCAAACACAGCATGTAACTTTTTGGATTTGTCAGCTAAACTGGTTGGCCCCATAAGCTGAGGCTTTTGTGAAATTGCCTCAAGGAGGCGTGATGCTATAAAGACACCCTGGGAAACTCTAGGAGTCCTACCCCACTGCTGTACCAAACCAAGGCTGCTGAATATGGTAAGTCATAAAGCAGTTTTGATCAACTGAAGGAAGAAAATTTTATTTTTCTTCATTTAATTATCTGACATTTTTGTGTCTGCAGATAAACAACGTTGCCGTAGTGTTACTCCTTTTAGGGGCTGGAGTTCATTCATTCGAATTTGATGAGTTGAAAAAATATGTGGACACACATAAAGAAGAGTATGTACAGGTACTATCAGAGCTTTCATTTCATATTCCAAATGGTGTTTGAAACAATTATATATATATATTTTTTAATTGATTCGCATGTCAATTATTCCAGCATTCTATTTATTAATTCATTTGTTTTTATCGTTGCCTTCTTTGTTGCCACAAAGTTGGACATTATGTCTGTAATTAAGTTTGCTTTTGACATTTAAGGCGCTGCGAGAGTGGGTTGCCGTGGAGAGTGACTCAAGCGACATCACTAAGAGGTCAGAGGTTCAGCGCATGATGGAGCTGGTAGCAGAGAAACTGCGTGTCCTCGGGGGCAAGGTGGAAATGGTGGATATTGGCATGCAGAAGGTGGGACCAACCCCATCACACTAAACACCTCCAATACTTGATGACCTCCTTTACTTATATTGATTATCAGACGCTGTGTGTGTGTTCTTGCTATCTTGAATAAAAACAAACAGTTTGAATCAAATTTTCAACTTGCTCTGCTCTCTGTTGCCTTTAATTTTGTCTTCACTCACTCAGCTGCCAGAGGGAGGCACGATAGCTTTGCCCAAAGTGGTAACGGCAGAGTTCGGTTCTAATGCGAGGAAAGCCACGGTGTGTGTGTATGGCCATGCAGACGTCCAGCCAGCCCGAAAAGAGGATGGATGGTCCACAGAACCCTACAACTTAACTGACATTTATGGTCATGTCATTGTCCACTGTTATGGGTTGTCCTGAATGATGTGTCATGCTCATAAGTTTCCCAAGTTACTGTGTCTCATTGCAAATGAAGACAACTGTTTCATTCAGAACCATGCACAACCTCTATTTTCGGTTTAGAATTTTCCCTAATCAAATGGACCCGCTTGAGATTATTAGTTCATTCTGAGCTTTATGATCTAGTACAGCACCAGACCTGTATTTTGTTTATTTTATATATTTTTCTTCACAGGAAACTTGTATGGCAGAGGGACGTCAGATAACAAAGCTCCGGTACTGGCGTGGATCCATGCAGTGGAGGCTTACCAAGCTCTTGAAATAGTAGGAACTTAGGACATACCATACATTATTATGAAAGTATATACAGTACACCTTACAAGGATATAATCAGGACTTACAGTGCATCTGTGCGACAACCAATAGTACATCATTGAGCATAATGCAGGCAAGCCAATAACTCCACATTTACAGGCAGGTTTGCCATAAGTCTGACTAAGTTTCAGGTTGGATTCAAAGACTGACCTATCAAAGGAAGCTGTGCATGTCTGGTCCCGCTGACTAAGGCTGTTGTCTCTCCTGCTGTCCTTAGGACTTGCCCGTGAACGTGAAGTTCATTATCGAGGGGATGGAGGAGACTGGCTCGAATGGTCTGGCTGCCATGATCGAGGCCCAGAGAGACACATTCTTCTCCAACGTTGATTACATCATCATTTCTGACTGTGGCTGGCTGAGCACAAGGCCTGCTCTCACCTACGGAACCAGAGGCAACTGCTACTTCTTTGCTGAGGTGCACAAGTGAAACCCACTATTTTTACAAACTATTCAATTGAAAAAAAGGTTTTTTATAACATATTTCTACATCCCTTTGTACTGTTGGTAAGTCTTGCTCTGTATTCTGTGCAGTGTTGGATCAGACCCATGTAACATTGTTTTGTTTTTTTTTACCAAGACCACCTGTTTGTAAAAGGTCTGTGTTGGGTTTCCAGGTGGAAGGACCCAAGCAGGATTTACATTCTGGGGTACACGGAGGCACAGTGAAGGAGCCTATGACAGATCTGATTGGAATTTTAGGTGCATTTTAAATTTCTCTCACTATTAAGGTGTGATTTTAAAAATTTAAGAGTGTCATGGATCTAATGTAGGTTAGTGAACTCTTACTCACAGACACAATGATCAGTTCCAATGGAAGCATCCTGATCCCCGGCATCAGAGATGCAGTGGCCCCCTTCTCCGATGACGAATGGAAGTTGTATCAAAAAATTGACTTTGACATGGACAGCTACAAGGCCAAGATTGGTGTTGATCAGCTCATGTATGAAAACAAAGTAAGAACAAAAACCTACAGGTGCATTAAACTAGCATGTATCACCATTGCTTATATCTCTATAAATGCAGTGAAAGCAGAATAACCAAATAAACTTGCTGGAATGGTAATTGTTTATGTGTGGCATTACTGTGAAGATGAAGGCTGACACTTTCCATCTATTGTCCCCATGAAGGTTGAGCTTCTTGCTCATCGGTGGCGTTACCCCACTGTGTCTATCCATGGAATAGTGGGTGCCTTCTCTGCCCCAGGCACGAAAACGGTCATCCCAGCCAAGGTCACTGCTAAGTTCTCAATCCGCCAGGTACCAGACATGGACCCTGCAGTGGTCGAGAAACAGGTGTGTATGAGGAGAGTCATTCCTCAAGCAAAACTGATACTGAATGCCATTCTAATCCTTAGGTGTCAGTATAAGTGAACTCGAGCCCCTCTGTTGCAGGTGACAGACCACCTACAATCTGAGTTTGCAAAGCGTAAAAGCCCCAATAAACTAAAGGTGACAATGATTATTGGGGCTAAGCCATGGTTAGCTGACCCCAAACACCCTTTGTATCAGGCTGGAAAGGCAGCAGTCCAAAGAGGTTATCTTCATAAAAATAAACATTCACACACATGATCTTTCAGATCTCTTAAATAAAAACTTCATCTGTTAATATTAAAGTTCAACTAACACTTACATTTCTGTATTAAATTTGCCTGGAGCATATTGGCAATTATTATGTGATAAAATGAGTTGCAATGACATTGGATCAGGAATGCTAACTTCTGTTTTAATGCAGTGTTTAACACAGAGCCTGACCTGATCCGCGAAGGAGGTACAATTCCAATTGCCAGGACCTTCCAGGATGTGATGGATAAGAGCATTATCATGCTGCCCATTGGAGGCTTTGACGATGGCCTTCACTCCCAGAATGAGAAGATGAGCAGGTAAACAGACCTTTGGAATAGTTGACCTGTCAAATTGCTTTGCATTGTCTGTGAATCGTGAGTTTTTATGGTTTTATGTGTTGACTCTTTCACAGGTACAACTACATTGAGGGAACCAAGCTGTTCATTGCTTACTTGCATGAAGTGGCTCAGATTAAGAAGGACTGATCATGAGCGATGAAGCTACGTGGCTTGCTCTCTGTAGCACTGACTGTTGCCAGTCTCAGAACTTTTAAGATTAGTTTGATCCTCAATGATTTATACATTAATGATTTTTAAACTTTTAATTTACATATACCTTGCTTTGTAACTGGTTATAGGTGATAAAAAATATTAACCTGAAGATCAATACTGTGCATGTCTGTGCAATTCATTTTGAATGAAGTTTGGTAAAGATTCAGAGCTTCACCATGAGTTACATAAAACTAATATATATATATATAATGCCTCTACCTTAAAACCCATATAATTTTTTATTTTATTTTATTTTAGTTTAGTCTCATTTGTTGGGCAATCTTAAATTTAAAAGAGGTGACACTTATTCTGTAATTCCAAGGCCGGAAGAATGTTTTAATGATGAATGTTGCCAGATTCTTCTATATTTTCGTATACATTTACAGTTAAAGACTAGGTTCTTGGTTTACTTGTGGTAAACTTGTGGTATTCAGCTGCTAATGCTTCAAGTTCTGTAAACATCAAGATTTCACTTTATCACTCTCACTAGGTATTTTTGACTTATATCTAATCTACCGAGGGCTTTGGCCAAATATCTTAGATAAGATTAAAAAAACAAGCTATTTCTAAACGTTTCGATTACAGGTATAAATTACATTTTAAGAAAATATACAAAAATGTAAACAGAATTTAGACATATTGAAAAGAAATATCTGAAAAGAAATAGTGTATAACTGTTTTTTTCTCGCAGTAGTTTTTAAAGAGTCATAGCGCTCAGTGTATCTGGCAACCCTATCTGTCAGAGGAAAACCAGAAGAGCAGTTGTTAGCCTAAATATGTGCAAGTGGATTCAAAATACTCTGATCGATTGATCACCAACAATAGGATATGTGAGTGCATTGTGCAGCGGCCATTAAAAAAACTAAATTATTTAATAACTTATATCGTGCACAACCTACCACGTCGTTTCACAGTTAGCTAACTATCCCTAGCTAATTTAGCTAGCTAGCTAGCTACGCACTTCAGAGCCGATATTACAGGTAAGTCGATACTAGCAGTATCACTGCTCAGCTAGCTAAGCTAACGTAGCGACATGAACTAGATAACGACAGTAACTTACTAAAATAAGTTGACAATTTGTAATTAGAAAATGCAGTGAACTATTGAGCAAATGCTTGAATTAATGACACATCTATATGAACTAGGTTATCCACATAACGCAGTTGACATTAGCTAGCTAACTAGCTAGGATGTGTATATTAGATAACACCAGCAAGATAATCTAGCTAACCTATCTCGCTCTACGCAGTATAGCGTTGAGTTCATGACATTGTCTTTACTACCTAGATAACTCGCTAGCTAATTTTAAGCCACTTATAATTCTCATGTGATATGCAGTTAAAACAGTGGCCTGTCCATGTCATGAACGGACTGTCAAGATTGGTTGAACTTGTTAGCTAGTTGGGTAGCTAGCAAGCAAAAAAAACTGGAACACGCTATTTTAGCTAGCTAGCTAACACTGTGGCTAGGCTAGGCTAGTGGGAACAAAACTTTGTGAGGTCTTGGTAATACTAGATTTTATTTTTAAATTTTAGCTCACTTTATCAGTGTCTACCATATAAATGTAAACTATCTACCGAACTGTCTAGTTACCTGCTTAATGCTTTACATTAACGTAATAGCGATTCGTAAGGCAACGGAACGCACTCAATTCATTTCATATCATTTCAGCAGACGTTTCTGTGCTCACCGAAGTGTTTTTTATGTTATCATGGTTTATTCCAGTGACGGTTTGGAATATTCCGATGGCAGATGACTTCTGACCCCTGCATTATCCACCTTGAGACCATGTTCAATGATTTACTCTAAAGCCATGTCTCTAAGGAATATTACTGGGGATATTTTGCATAGGCAAATCCGGGTGAGGCACAATATCCTGATTAATATGTCAAACCTTGAATACACACACACACACACACACACACACACACACACACACACACACAGAGACACACACACACACACACACACACAGAGACAGACAGACAGAGAGACACAGGATTTTCTATGGGACTCCCCAGTGGATAGTGTAATGTACTTCAAGCAGGGGTGCCTTTAGGAATGATTTGAATGTAGATGTTTGTGGTGTTTGTCTGCAGGAAAACAAAGCTCTGGCCTTCCAGAGACAGTTCCATGTGACTGACCCCTTTATAAAACGACTCGGCCTAGAGGCTGAGCTCCAGGTAAGGAACCCTCTTTCTTTTGTCCCAGGCCAATATGCATGTGGGTATGGATATGCGTTTGTATAAGAGTGTCAGAAGACCTCCTCTATTTCTTCACCATTACTGTAGTTTTCTATTTGTAATTTATAGTTAATTTAATTCATCAGTAGTAATGAATAATAATTAAGTTTAAGATTTGATTTGCTATGTATTTTAGGCAAATGTTAAAAGCTATTTTACCATGTATTGTGTTGTACATTGCTTCTCTTTTTATCTTGTCAGGGCCACTCTGGGTGTGTTAACTGTCTGGAATGGAACGAGAGAGGAGAGTAAGTAATGAAATGCAGAAGCAAAGCATAATTGTTGGTTTAGGGTTAAGTTTAGGAACATAGCAGAATCCTAATACAGACATATCTTATTTGTGGCAGCACTAACCTTAATAATGAAAACTTCTATTCTGTGTACTTTGTTACCCTAGTGCATGCTTGCTGCATTTGATTTTTCTGGTTAAACACTGAGCCCCTGCCTTACCCAAATGTACTGTTTTTGAGGGTCTTTCTTCGTTAACTCCTGCTCATTCCAGCCTGCTGGCCTCTGGGTCTGATGACCAGCATGCCATTGTGTGGGACCCCCTTAGACACAAGAAGCTCATAACTATGCACACGGGACATGCAGCTAACATCTTCTCAGTGAAGGTACAGCCAAATCTGTAACACACTGCTCCGCCATGAGGCGTCTTATTGTGTAGGGGTTGATCATCAGTTGCCAAACAGGTAAGAGCAGTATATCAAACCGTAATCCAATAGTGAGGTAACGTCCAGATTACAACAAGAAAATCAATGAGCACTGTGTCTGTGATGGCATTGTCTATAGAAAACCTGTGCTACTGTGAAATGGATGTTGTCTGTCAGGCAGAACCAGTTTTAGCCACTGTGCACAAACATTGTTTGTTTATGCCTTATAATCACCTTTTTAAACTTGGGTGTGTAAAATGTGCTCAGAAATCAAAGAACATTGCTGGAGCGGTATCACCTTTTTAGATTAAAAATATTCCAGATTTACATAATTTTGGGTTAATTTCTTTATTGTTCATAATCCAGACTTGGATGTGTTTGCATAAGGCACTTCCATACACCTTCTGAGTTGTTCCCAGAAGAGTAGTTATCATTTGTATTCCTGTAACTCTGGAATCTCTAGTATCTTTCTGTTGCATTTCATTATACAGTTCCTGCCCCACTCTGGAGACCGGATACTGGTTACCGGAGCTGCAGACACTAAAGTGCATGTCCATGACCTGACTGCCAAGGAGACAATCCACATGTTCTCTGACCACACCAACCGGGTCAAACGCATTGCCACTGCCCCCATGTGGCCCAACACCTTTTGGAGTGCTGCGGAGGACGGGGTCATCAGGTAGACTGATGGGAATGGCCACGCCTCATTGTCTTGCCCCCTTTGCAGCAGCAGCAAGGGTTTCATGTGCTATCACAGAGATGTCACCACTCATCTAGCATTAACCTTACACACTAAGTTCATGTAGTTGTTCTCCTTGTAGAATTCATGGAGAATGCAGGGTCATCCTGCTACTACTGTCCTCAGCATGCTCTGTTAGGTGTTTGTTCTGTAATTTAGATTCACATCCATCTTTCAAAGATCCATCTTTATCTTCAGAGGGCAGCTCTGTTTGCCCTTGAACACTATGTTATGTCTGAGCGGCTGCAGCTGTTGTGCTGGCACTAGGCAGCGCTCCACATCAGGGAGCTGTGATGACACACTCTCTCTCTCTCACACACTCACACATCCAGGCATGAGCCAACACATGTGCACATACTCGCATGCACGTTGGCAGAGACATATGTACATGTGACTGCTGACTGCAGGTGTCGTGCTTCTGTCTCCGTGCTTTCATGGCTCATAGAGAAGACAAACCTCACTCAGATTAAGAGCTCTGGTTTGTTGTTGTTGTTGTTTTTTTTTTAAATTATGTTGTTGTTTTGTTTTAAACAGTAAACTTGTTTTGCTGTTGATTCCCACCATCTATGATTTTCTATCTTGGATTGGAGGCAATCCCTGCATCTTTTAGACCTTAGAGGTGTGTACAGATCTTCCAGTGCTGACCTAAGAGAAACACAAAATTAGCTGGTATCATTCTGAATTGACATTGAGGGAGGAATTAAGTTACCCCTCCCACACGCAACCAGTTATACTCTTGTTAACTGTTATAGATATCTGTGGCATGGCTGGGAATCTTGGCGGCAACCTTAGCAAAGTGTGTAATTTCTGGAGCTAACTGTGGTTGTTGATTTCAGTGGTGTTGATTTCAGTCCCTGTAAATGTGTACTTGGTCTCACTATTAAGCTTGTCAAAGGACTCTGAAGAGTAGATTAACGGATTATGCCTATCTACATGGTTTGGCTGATGATTGCAACACTGGTTAACAACATTTTTAAATTTAAAAGATAGGATTGATTTACGCATTTGTTTTAACTTTGCAACAAAACCACCTTCTACTAAAACTTGATAAAACAGTAAATGTGTATCATGTGGTGGTGGTAAGCAAGGAATAGTCCATTGAAGAAACAGTCATGATGGACAGCAACTGAGGCCTTTTCTTTCCTGTGCCCACATAATACCCTGATGAGTATTTACTCAAAGACCAGTGAAACAGCAAAACTGGCATCTCTGCCAATGAAAACATTCATATTAATACATAACCACGGTGTGCCCCAGTACTTGATTATCTGATTATGTGGACCTGTATGATTTACGTTGGCTCCATAGCACTGACTAAGCAGAAACCTGAGGTGCTGGAGGGGATTTTAGAGCCTGTGCTTCCTCCACAGGCAGTATGACCTGAGGGAGAGTAGCAAGCGTTCCGAGGTTCTCATCGATCTGACCGAGTACTGCGGGCAGTTGGTCGAGGCCAAGTGTCTGGCGGTGAACCCACGCGACAACAACTATTTGGCAGTGGGAGCCAACGGTCCCTTTGTGCGGCTCTATGACATCCGGATGATCCACAACCACAGGTGACCTCTCGTGCAGCAGTCGCCCCGCACTACCTTGTGCGAAAATATATCCTTCAAAAATTTGGCAGATCTCAAGCTCTGTGTATTTTCCAGGAAGTCACTGAGTCACAACACATCTGCGGGAGTGCACACGTTCTGTGATAAACAGAAGCCCATCCCAGATGGGGCAGGGCAGTATTATGTGGCAGGTAATATGCTGTGGCTCATTTACAGTGCTGTCTAATATAAGGTGACGCACCAATCACCAAGCTATTGACGCATTTATCTAATTTTCTCAGAATTGCATACTAGAATAAGGCAGAAAAACTGAATGATGTGCCTTGTTTCAGTCCTGATGACTGGCTGTCTTGATTTCATCTTGAGCAGTGGATCTTGAATATAAAATACTGCACCCCTATTTTGCAATTGTTTACATCGGTGTAGATCGTACAGAGAAGAGCAGCTCATCCAAATGCCGGGCTACCACACGTGCATGTTCTGAAACACGTCTTGGCAAAGAAAATATGTTTTGTTCTCAAGTTATGCATTTCCTCCATGACAGTCACTTAAAAAATTAGTTATGAAATGCAATTGAATTCACAGGCTAGTACCATAGTTCATCTCTTCCTGTGCAGGTCACCTACCAGTGAAGCTTCCAGACTACAATAACCGGTTGCGGGTGCTGGTGGCTACCTACGTCACCTTTAGCCCAGATGGTACGGAGCTGCTAGTGAACATGGGTGGAGAGCAGGTGGGCAACATTAATTCTGCTCCATTTGCTGTTGGACAAAATACCTTACCGCAGATGTCTTCGGTCCTTATCCAGACAGTCTACTATTTAGTTCTGTTCCTGCTCTATGGATTCATGAACTGGCCTGTCATTGGTCAACGAACAATGAATAGTAGTACATTAAGCACTGGAATAGAAAAGAAATGATAATGTTAATCTTATTGGGGTCAGTAAATGAGGGACCTGTTTAAGACATTTCCTCTTATCTGTCTTTCTGTGTATTTTGTGTTGTGTGTACTGTAGAGTGACATTCTGTTTTATCTTCTCCAGGTGTATTTGTTTGATTTGACGTTTAAACAAAGGCCATACACGTTTTTGTTGCCCAAGAAGTGCCATTCTTCATCAGGTTTGATGTTGACACTCCTGCTTTAAAACAAGCCTCAACAGCAATATGTTTGAGTCCTATTGTGGGCCTTTTTTCATAATTTGCATTTCCTTTAACATGCTTGCTCCAGAGGTGCAGAATGGTAAAACCACCAACGGCATGTCTAATGGACTTCACCTTCCTGCCAGTCGCCTCAAACTAGCCAGCAGCAAAGCTTTGAGGTATGCCATAACCATAGTAGGCATGATGGGTGACATGTGAATGAACAACTTTTATGTTCACTCATACACTCTGTGTCTGTCTCTGTGTGTTAGTAGTTCGACTGAGCTGCCTCCTCATCTGGAACGGATCAAGCAGCAGGCTAACGATGCGTTTGCGCGGCAGCAGTGGACTCAGGCCATCCAGCTGTACAGCCTTGGCATCCACGCAGCCACCCACAACGCCATGCTGTACGGAAACCGCGCTGCCGCCTACATGAAGCGCAAGTGGTGCGTGTGCCATCATATGATCATCACTTAATCATGGCTTAATCAGTGGCAGTGCCCAGCCAGCATGCAATCTGTGCTGCTTTTAATTATCCATTCATCATATCCTATAATATTCAATGTACTCCTGTGAATGTGGTAATGCATTTAAAGCATTGGTGATTTAGGGTGCACTGCCTTACTTTGTTGATTTTGACATTGTTGATCAGTTTCGCACTCCAGGAAAACCCAGCGCCTACTTTCCTGGTGTTACAAATCTGATTTTCCTCTCCGTTCTTGGACCTCTTGATGTCCTGCAGGGATGGAGACCATTACGATGCTCTGCGGGACTGTCTGAAGGCACTGGCATTGAACCCGGGCCACCTGAAGGCACACTTCCGCCTGGCACGCTGCCTCTTTGAGCTGAAGTACGTGGCCGAGGCTCTGGAGTGCCTGGACGACTTCAAGGGCAAATTCCCTGAGCAGGCGCACAGCAGCGCCTGCAATGCACTCGACAAGGACATCAAAGCCGCCCTATTCTCTAAAACAGACTCCTGTGAGACTTTCGCAGACTTTGTTCTTACAAGTGTTTGGCCTCTTGTTATTAGGGTTTTGGACTATTAAAAAATAACTTCGAGGTTGCCCGTTTTTTTGTTTTCTGTATGTTGCTTTGTTGTCCAGCGGATGACAAGAAAGGAAACAGCTCGATCCGCTTCCATAATTTCAGCCGGAAGGAGTCTATTCCTGAGGATGAGATCATTCTGAGAGAGCGTAGCTTCGACTACAAGCATCGCTACTGTGGCCACTGCAACACCACCACGGATATCAAAGAGGCTAACTTCTTTGGAAGGTCTGAAAGACTTTTAATTTGTCTGTTGGACATTCCTTTGGAATAACTCAGAACAAGTCTTTTAAAGTCTTTTTCTTCCCTTACCTTTTTTTATGATATTAGAAACGTTTTTAGAATTTTAGGTAGTGTTATGCTTTGTCTAAGCAGTAAAGGCCAGTACATCGTCAGTGGCTCAGACGATGGTTCTTTCTTCATCTGGGAGAAGGAGACGACCAACCTGGTGCGGATTCTACAAGGAGATGAGTCCATCGTGAACTGCCTACAACCTCACCCCAGCTACTGTTTCCTGGCGACAAGTGGCATCGACCCTGTAGTGCGGCTGTGGAATCCCAGACCAGAGGTGACCAGAACATTATAGTTTGCACAACAGTGAGATCATAGGAAACTCATGCTTAAGCAAGTTATATAGAGTTCTCATACCTGTACCATTGTGGCTCCCTTGAACTTAAACTATTACTCCTTAAACTGTGAGAATGGGCTGTAGATCATGTAGATCATGATTTAAGTGTAAATACAAATGCTCACAGCGTATCTTTTAAGGCAAAGGAAGCCATCCTCCCAGTACAGACTGAGCTTGATGTTTTGCTTTGTGTACATTTGTGTCCCAGACGGAGAAGGAGAATGGGCGTGTTGTGGAGGATATGGAGGGGGCGGCCCAGGCCAACCAGCGGCGCATGAATGCAGACCCCCTGGAGGTGATGCTGTTGAACATGGGCTACCGCATTACGGGTCTGAACAGCCGTGGTCCAGACGCCTCCGACGATGAGGACAGCTCTGAGGGCCAGGTGCAGTGCCGCCCCAGCTAGGACACCCTCCACCTTCCACTCCCACCCCTCACGCCATCCAGCAGTGTGTGCGTGCTTGCGAGCGTGTGTGTGTATTTTTGTGAGGAGGGGAACGCACCATAGATATTTTGTTTCTTCAGTAGCCTCCTCTGATCGAGCACAGCGCTGAGTGAATATTATGGCTCTGCACTGCACGCCGCCCCCCTGGGAGAAGAATGGAGAACAGCAGGCTGGTGATGGGTTCTCTCCCTGAGGAGGAGCCTGCAGCAACCCCCACCCCAACCCCCACCTTCCTGCATCCTCCTTCAGCTGCAGGCAGTGATGAAATCCACTCTTCATTAAGCTACAGTCAAGTCAAAGCACTTAAACCTCACCCTGGACAGAAACACTTTGGCAGGGTTGTGGCTGGGGGTGTGGGGGGTTGAACTCTGCTCGGTCCCTGATGTGACCTACTCTCAGGTCTCAGCTTGGTCCCAAAGCCGGCACCTCTGCAGTGCTGCCTCCAGGGCCGCTCGCTTCGTTTGCTTTCGGATTTAGGGCTTGCTGTGGGCAGCCACCTGCCTGTGTATGCCCTCAGCTGCATCGCACACTGATGTTCCAGTTTGCTTCCTGCTCCGAAGCCAAGAAGCGCTTTGCTGCCGAGAGCTGCAGTGAGGAAGAGCCAGCAGAATGGTTTGAGTGCTACTCAGAGAACTCCTGTTGAACTCCAGACTGCAGCATTTTGGTTTTGAATCCATCCCAGAGAAAAAATAAGATGTGTTGTGTTTCTAAAATGTTCGTTAAGTGGAAAGTTAACTGGGAGCTTTTGAGATTCTGGTGATGAGTGTTTCATGTCACCTGTCAGATTGTCTAAGTTAATATCAGGAGTTTTGTATGTTTCTTATTTTTGCAATACATTATCAGAGTTCAAAGATGTATATGCAGATTATTGTTTTTTTTCACATAGACATGATGAAATAGCTACATAAATACACAAAAGGGGATGCTGACATCAGAAAAATCCCCACCAGCTGCCATACAGCTCTCTAGACACACAAACGTAAAAGAACTGAAATGAACCCAGCTATCTACATTGCTTTAGCAATGCACAAGATTAGGCCATGCTGCTATTCTGGCCAAATGCTAAAAAATTTGGGGGAGAAAATAGCTAATTATGACTTATCAGCATTGCTGTACCTTCTCATGCCTCAAAGCCAGAGACAAACTGACCTTATGGTTCTTGTGGCATTTGGGGGCACTGGTATAAGCACTTTTAAGCTTCCTCATGGGTTTTGGGCCCCCTCTGAATGCTTGTTTTTGTAGATGTTTGATATGGGGGCCTGCATCAGCATATGTCTTTCTACAGTGGTTTTCAAAGAGAGGAAGTTAAGCAGCAGTTTTCACTGCCTTCTCAACCCTGACCCTAGCTCATACTTTGCTTCGCTACAGCTAGGCTTCAAACTTATCAGTTTGGTGGGGAGCATTAAACTGAATGACTGAATTCTCTAACACTAGGCTGCCATATGTATTTATTTGGGTGAGGTTCTCATTGTTTATTTTTCTTTGGAGAATTCAGTAACTAAGTTTGCTGCAAGAATAAACAAATGATTAAAACTGCTTGACCTCTCACCTTTTTTTCTCAAAAAAGTGTAAAGAAGAGGCCTTTAGGAGTTTTTGTAGATGGGTAAACTGGCAAACCGAGCACAGAATACCCGCACACACTGCCCCACCGTAGGCAGACCTCTCAAGGAATATCACAGCTGGTCGGAATAGCGCGGAGAATCATCTTTCAATGTCTGTGTTTTGCTGAATAGTAATTTCGTGTCTGGAGAGATTTATATACTGTCGTAAGACAAAACCAGAAAAGAAACCGCGGCCACATACCAGCTGGCCCACATACGCTACTACGCATCTCATCTAGGGTACGGAAGAATGGTAACCCATATGACAATTTCGATCAGTACTGAAAAATCGGAAGCTCAGCAAGCCTAAGTACCGAAACGTTAGCCCCATATACATCTTCCGAAAATTATTCTGCCCAATTCATTTTAGATTTTACGATTCTGTTACTGCTATCAGTTTATAAGGGCGTTTAAAGGTCTACCGGTCCTCGCCCAGCAGAGGAAACGGTCCCTAAAAATCTGTTATGGTATGATATTTGGCACGTCCTTGTCGACGTCACAGTATTGACAAATTGTAATGGCTGTTTTGGTTGAGGTAGACACGATGAACACTATACAGGTAGGTTTCGAAAAAATTGATAAGGAATTGAGTCGCTACCCATACTGTATTGTTTGGACACCAATTCCGGGCCTTACGTAAGTAATCTGGTTTCACTGTTCGTTTGTCTTCTTTCAGTGTTTACTGAAGCTTTTCGAAGACTACGCGTAGCTTGCCGGTCTGTTAACCTAGCCAGCTAACCGATAGCGGTAGATAATTGAGCGTTCATGTTCAGTACCTATGGGTTAGCCCTATGTTGGCTAGTTAACCAGCTGGCTGGTTCACAAATACATCAAAATTAATTAGCTAACCTAGCTATCCATTGTCAGGCTCTCTCCTGTAAAATGTTGCCAGGTAGTAACCTAATTGTTTCTTAGCCAGTTTAGCTAGCTTCCTGGCGTGCGTATTTTTGCTTTAGTCAATTACAGATAACAGTTTCATCTTGCAAGTTAAGACAAGCCCCAAAATATCCCATCTGCGTGTAAACTGAAAATGTTAGGGATTTGGAACCATATAATATTTAACTTTATCAGTCTCGCTTGTTCATAAAACAGACTCCTTACATTAACAGCTGCTCACTGCTAATGCCAATGTCTCATGATATGTCGTGCAGTTTTATTAATATTGGTTTGATTTTATTACAGGTGGTTCCTGCCATTCATTGGCCATATGGGAATATGCACCTCCACAGGTGTAATCCGAGACTTTGCTGGGTCTTATTTTGTATCTGTAAGTAAGCATTATAATGTTTTTATTCTATGTGATATCTTTTATTGAGGTGGATGCAGTAACAAGCGTTGAGCTCTTATGTATGTTTTGTACAGGAAGATAACATGGCATTTGGAAAACCAACAAAGTAAGTTAATCTTACTTAAGTGTGCCCATGTAATGCATACATTTTATAAAGCAGTTAAACGTCCTGTTTATTATTGTACAAAGGTACTGGAAGCTTGATAAAGACAAGCTCTATAGTGGAGGCTTCAGTGCCTGGGACACAGCAGTGCATGATGCCTCTGAAGAATACAAACATAGAATGGTATTTAAAAATGACATTTTAGCATTAGTTTTTTTGCATTTTAACTGACTGAAATAATTTTACAATGATCTAACTCACTCTGTTCCTTTCTCTTGTCCTGTTGTTCCATGGCCAAGCACAACCTTTGTTATGATAATTGTCACTCTCATGTTGCCACGGCACTGAATTTGATGCGCTATGACAACAGCATCTCGTGGAACATGGTGAACCTCTGCTTATTGTTCTTCATCCACAGCAAACATGTCAGGTGAGCTGCAGGTTCTTCTTTTCTGGAGTTCTGCTTGGTGTTTATAAAATCAGAAGCAGTCCAAATGCACATGACATGGAATCATCAAGCTTGGGTTATTTGTAGAAGTACATTAATTTAAGAACATACTTCAGCATTGTTAGGGATTATGTTGTTCACATCCTGTTTCATGTCATCATGTATTATTACACAGTTTAGCTGTGTGCAGGAGATTCATATTTGTCCACAGTGGAAAAGGACTCAAACTATTGAAGTTTAAAGTTGGACCAGTCAGAAGCCAGAGCAGGTGGGAGCAGAACACAAAAGACTGAAGAAATCCCACAAATATTATCTAAATACAATCACATCATGTAGCAACAAGCAAGGGAAACAGCTAGAAAGTTGTTACTTTTATGATTAATCAATGTAGTGATCTAAAATATTACTCAAAAGACATGAAAATTAATCAGTGTAGACATATTTGATAATGATCACTGACACTAGAAGATTAGTGCAAATCTTTGATGTTGGGCTATTATTTCCTTTTAATATTTATTATTTCTTGGTTTATGTTGGATGTTTAACACAATATATTGCTGAGGCAGTTTAACGATTTTCATTGTTTTTCAGATTAAACAAATATCTTCTAACTAAAAGTGTACATGGAAAGGTGTGCAAGTGTATATGGAATGCGTGAAGTATAAGCACACAGTATTTGTCAGGAGAGTGATAGAATTTTGCAGGAGCAGAATGGAATCTTGCAGGAAATGGGGTTGACGGAGATTTAATACAAGTCCTTTGTATAGCTCTAGTTTGAAGGTAGGGTCACCAATTTTAAGTTAAAACACTTTTTGTTATATCTGACAAAATTCTGTCATCATATTCTGGCAATGAAAAATATGCTCAGAAGATGGAGATCCCAGCCTCTGTTCTAGTCTCAAGTCTTGGCTAACCCAAGCTGGTGGTGGGCTCAGGGGGTCAAGGATGAGGGCAGATCACTGACATTCTCCTACTTGGACAAGGAGGCATTTCTCCTTGCCTAGCAGTCATGTTATGGATGTACAGCATTGGAGGGAACACTGAAGGGAAAGGATATGTAAGTCTCAAAAAAGGCTACCTTCAGCCTACTTCAACCAAAATTGTTTGGAATAGTGCTAAATAAACAGGCCTTACTACTTTGTCCAATATTGTAAGTTTAATACCGAGGAAAACACCTCAGCCCAAAGCGCATATAATTAGTCATGCTGCTGACAAGTTCCTGCATAGAATGTAGAGTAATTCAAAATTAATTTCAGAGTCTGTTCTGCATCATCTCTGTAATGCATTGCCTTAAATATAGAGTTGTGTATTTGTGTGTGTTTAAAGCAACTTTAATAAAGACCCCTCCTCCCCAGATTGAAGGTGTGCTAAGGAGAGACAGGAAATGTGGTTTTAAAGGAAACATGATTCTAATTATGTTTCCCCTCTCTTTCAGCACTGTTGGAATCCTGAAGACGTGGCTGCCTTTCCTCATGATCTGTGGAATCATTGTTACGGCCACTCTTGCACTCAAGCTCTAGTTGACATTACCATGGACAGGACCTATAATTGAAAGGACAACCAGAGCTGTTGGCACTGCAGCAGAAAGAGGCAAAAGCGAATCACACTGTTGGCCCTCAGTCTTATATTATGCCTCTTTATTCCATCACATCTCATGGAAGTGGCTTTTCATATGAACATACATTGACTGACAGCGAGGACAGATTTGTTTTCGTAACGGACTTTCTCATAGCTGTCGGACAATTTAATTCAGAAAGGATGAGTATTATGCACACTTAGAAATTCTTAGATGAATGGTTATTGACACAATAATGAGTCAAAGTTCTGAGGAAGACTAATTGCTATGATTTGTGACCTGACAGCTCAACTCTTAGCTGGAAACATACAGTATTATAATCTCTGAACTTGTCTTTTATACTTTTTTCTTGGTTATACTAAATATGCAATAAAGTCTAGAAATAAAACTACAGACCTATATAAGGTGTTTTGTATGTTTTATGTTTTTACAGAGTTCTGTATTTGTTCTGTATGTTTTAATCTTAAATACACTGGAACTGAATTTATTGCATTGTTCGTGTCTTATGAAAGCATGCTAAGAAAGGAATTTAAATTTAAAACTTAATTTTGTCGTCAGTGGGAGTATTCACCAGAGAGTGCGCGCGCTTATAGTGTCGTGATGTCCTTGATGTCCTTAGTGCAGAACATCCATTAAAGAATGCCCTCATCCCGCCTCCGCGCCTGTGGATGGATATCCCGAGCAAACTCGGCGGCCCCTCCCATCTGCCCCAATATATTTAGGATTTGGTGTTTCTGTGCTTCGTAATTTAGTGGTGAAACACTTTACTGTTTTTAGTCCAAAAACTGCTTTTTTTATGAAATAGCTATACCCTCAAGTAAATACCACTACCCATTGAAGACGAGCGATGTAAGAAGCTGCAGCACAAATGATAGAGCGCGATTTTGGAATGCAGCATAGAGTACTCAGCGGTTTGTTCAACTAAACAAAAGGAAACGGTAAATTACACCTGGAATAAATCGAATCAAATTATCTGTGACGAATGTGACGTTTCAGAAAATGCCAAGGCTGCCACTTTTATTTTGCGCTCTTCTTTACGCGTCCCCATGTCACGCGGAATGCTTACCAGGCTGCGAATGTTTGGAGGCTTCTCAGACCGTTAGATGTGTTTACGCCGGTCTCCGCGAAGTACCTGGGGATATTCCGAAATTCACGAAGATCTTATTTATAACTGGAAATAGAATTCATCGTGTTTCCTATAATTCGTTTCACGGTGTAGAAAACGTTACCAAATTGGTCCTGAGTAACAATGGGTAAGTAACCACCATTTCTCTTTTTATAGCAATGTATTCGTTTTGCTAAGTAGACATCTTTTATGAATATGATCTATTTTCATCCACATGTTTGTCTATGGTCTTTGTTATTAATCATAATCATGTTCTTCCAGAATTAAAGAATTGGGTTCCCATGCTTTCTCTTTACTGCTTACACTGTGCACTCTAAATCTGAGTCAGAACCAACTGGCTCTGATCCACCCGGAGGCGTTCTCTGTGCCTGGCAGCCCCCTCCAGGAACTGAGTCTCAGTGGATCTCTGTATAACTCCACTTCTGTGACCGACCTCATCACTGCCCTCCGCTGGGGTGCACTCAGGAACCTGCTCCACCTCGACCTGTCAGGGAACCACCTGGTTCTGCTGCCCCCAGCAACCTTCTCCCCTCTGCCCAGCTTGAGGCAACTCATCCTTGCCAACAATTCCCTGGTGGCCATCTACACCAACACCTTCTCAGGCCTTGAACAGCTGCAGGAGCTGGACCTGCGGTACAATATGTTTCGGACTCTCAGTTCTGAGGGCCTGAGAGAGATAGAGATACTGGGCCGGGCGACGCTGCTTCTTGGTCAAAACCCGTACAGTTGCTCCTGTGATGTGCAGGAGTTTGCAAGGTGGCTGAACAGCTCAAGGGTGCAGGTGGGGGATGTGGAGAGGCTGCTGTGTGCTTCTCCTCCATCACTACAGGGAAGGGTGGTGACAGCCATCAGCATACACACTTCATCTTGCTATGGTAAGATGAACCCAGAGGAGGTGGTCACCACCCTGCAAACATCATATGTGTTTCTGGGCCTGGTACTGGGTTTGGTGGGCATGATCTTCCTATTTGTGCTTTATCTCAACCGCCACGGCATCAGGAAGTGGATCACAGAAATGCATGCTGCATGCAGAGACGTGTTGGAGGGTTATCACTACCGCTACGAGATTGACTCTGATCCGAGAGCTAGACACTATCCTGTAAGCAGACAATATCTCCACACAGAACCACGACCCACTGATATCTGCATCGCTCACATTCCTGCTGATGTTACATTATAATGGAATTTAACTGTTCTTAAAATAGGTCTGAACACACTGTAATGTTTATATGGGACAAAAAAGGCTGTGTCAGTGTCTAATTTTTATAAACTCAAAGATTAACAGGACCATTTTTTAAAAAGGACTAATAAAAGAATGTGTCTATTTACTATAAATCTCTGAACTTAAGTGTAAAACTTACGTTTCTTGTTTATAATATTTATATTCTTTTCCATCACCCCACACATGTGAAACACTTTCCTCCCTCAATCTGGTCCCACCCTTTCTGTATTCCGGGGGAGGTTTCACAACTCACCATTGCTGCCTAGGGCAGATCAGTGGAACATGTGGTGTATAGTGGGAATTCTCCATGAGAAACTGGGGCGCAGTGAAGGATCACCACCTCTGGGCTGTCATCACAAAAAGAAGTGAACCTTTGTCTTCATGTGTTTGCAGGAGTTTGGGACTAATGACTGCAATGGATCAAGTGAAGACATCTGATATTAATCTATGTCCCTGCATTTGGTGAATTTATAGGCCTTCATTAGAGGCCACTTCAGGAAGCCCATCTGATTAACTTTTATTTGTCTTTGCATGTAATGTATATATAATTAGTGTTGCTACATTTGCCACTGCTCATTACATTCAAGAACAAATAAGATATAATAATAGAGAAATTTAACAGAATATGGTAGACTCTAGAAATAGTATTAATAAAGTGCATCTGCAACTTGGAGTAAATACAAATACACTAGTTTAAATGTGTTTGTGGTAGTATACACTGTATTGTACGCTAAGAAAATATCTTCAGAACATTGTTGATGGACTATTTAATACAGGACATTAGTAATACTATCAGGAGTTGAATAAAGCATAACATGTTTTAAAAGACCAAAATGTAAGACATTCATCCTCTTTTTTAGGTATCCATACGCATATGGTGTGCTTTCAAGTGATTCTGTTTTGCAGAACTCATCAAGGCTTTAGACCGGAGTTAAGCAGTGGCAGGTATGTGATGGCAGAGGATTACTGGTTCAAATTCTTTTATGAATGCAGAAGTGACCAGTTTCTGTGATTGCAGCTCATCTTTGGCCAGTGGTGTATTTGTCCTATTAGACACGTCTGTGAAGACAGGCAACAGCAGGGCGGAGACGACTAGCTTTTGTGTCAAGCTTTGCTGTAAACGATTTTTGACTTCCTTTTATGTCTTAGCTTTTTCCGTGTGAGTTTTACACTTAAAACCCAGACCTATTCACATTTCTCACCCCGAGGGCCATATTTATCATACATAGGACAAATCAGTTCATGTTAAAATAAATTTTAAAAACATCTATCCCACGCTTAACCCTGTTCGGAGAATATTTATAACGTAGAGATATACAAAATAAAATCACATCGATTAATCAATTTCGTACTTCTAACCGTAACGTGTTAATTTTAACGCCACAAGAAAATGCATCGTTAATGAATAATCCATGCGTTCTTGACAGCCGATATAGGGTCGACGAAGGTGAACAATCCAAGCGGGCGCAGAAGCTTGTTTACAAACATAAAATTGGTGAAAACATCCGTTTGAAATCCTGACGTAATTCCTTAGCCTACTTGCTGGTCTGATGCGCATTCAAGTTACCTCAGAATTTTAATCTAACACTTAGGTCGGTGCCATTGAGAATATGTAGTTTACTCAGAAACCTAGCTAAGAAACGATTTTCCAGATTCAGTTTCGTGACTAGATGGCATTTACGTCCAAGTACTAAAATTGTCTTGAGACTTGTTGGCATACGTGATTTTAAGGAACTTTACTGATTATAAACAATTTTCAAGTTCTATTACATTACAGCAGTAAATCAACCAAGATGAGACCTGATTGACCTATGGAACAAAAATCACAATAATAGGAATATATAATTATATAATATTATGCTATTGTAATCCATAATTACAATGTATAACAGAATTCTAACAACTGTAGGCTAAGCACATTTACTGCCCGATTCATGGTGACGTTTTCGAAAGTGGGAAATCCCAGATTCAAAGGAGCACTTGAAGGTAGCACTAGCCTACCTGTAGCACAGGTAAACTAGGATAGGGCGAAGGAAGGTACATCGTGAAATTCACCGACAAAGGTTTACAATGAGCTGAGCTAGAAAGGCTGCGCATCCATATGAACTGTCAAGGAGTCTAGTTTACGGGTTCCTTCTAAAGAGTGAAAAAGTGAGAATTTTACATTTGACCAAAGACAGACCTTCATACCGACTTCCGTGATTTTAAACGCCAAGAAGTTGCGCTCAAAAACAACGGAAGATTTCTTCAAAGCATATGCGGTAAGTTAAAGTCGAAGCTCTTATTAAGGGAAATTTCCCCGATGCGTCATTTAGCTTTTAGCTTTTAACAGCCTACATTCTGTGGTGTTATATGTTGTCTTTTAAGAACTACGGAGATTTGTGGGCAGTTGCTAAAGCAAGGGCGCGAGAGTCTAATTGATCGAATCAAACGTTTAAGGATGTCCCGTCAGCCAAATTTCCTACTACTCTGATACGTGTTGAAGAGTAAAACCTATTCTCCTTACTATAGAAATTGTTCGCAGTTTTGCCAGGTTTTGCCAGCTTCTTGGCAACTTTAACGCAGGCTGATAAACGCATGGCTTTATTTTTAGCGATTTGATGGTGTCTTTACACCTCGTCCTCAGTGCTTCAACCCCCACAGCTCTCTTTCAGGGGCGTTTCCACCATTCTTTCTTCCATGGCTTGTTCCTTGCTTGTTCCTTTAATGGCATCCCAATAATGCTATGAGAGGGAGGCGGTTTGTTAAAAAAGCCTACTAAGTACTGAAAAGCTGATTTTATATTGTTTTCATTTAGAAGTCTGCATCATCCATGAATATTGAATGTGCCCAAAACCCTGAAACAAAATTGCTGTGCTGAATTTACTGATAGATTTCCAGTCTGTGCAGGTTGCTGCTGGATGTGAATTTTCCTTCCTTTGTCGGTGTTCTTCAGGTCGTGATTCTGGTGTGCCATGTCTGGCCACAGCACAGGGACAAACCACAAGTCCCACTCGCACACGCACAGTTCGGGGCACTACAGGGCTGATGGCTACCGGCAGGGCCGCACCAAGTCGCGTGACAATACCACCAGCCAGGACTTATACCGAGATCAATACGGCAGCAGCCACGACTCACCCCGAGATCCCCACACTAACAGCCGGGACTTGCCACAAGATTCCAGTGCCACCAGCCGGAATGTGTACAGGGAGCCTCATGATGAACAACTGTGTGGCATTGACATGCAGCCCAGCTGCAAGCCACTGCCACGCTACGCTAACGGCCGTGGCTCCGAGCTCCTAGGCTTCGTCCCTGGTTCGGCAGCGTTGGGGGCAACCTCGGCGTCAGGCAGCCGGTCCTGTAGTTCCTGTGCCTCTCTGGGCTGGAGCGGATGTAGGGCGCTGCTCTGCTGCGTGCTCACCTGCGGCCTCTACAACAGCCATCCCCCCTGCCTGCCCGCAGGCGAGAGCTCGACCGACACCCCACCAAAGGTTGAGGCCGAGCCACGGAAGCCCACCGTCATGGCCAATAGCAACCCCGCTTGTGGCGTACCGCTGGAGCCCAGCAAGCCCCCCCAGCTGCCCAGCTCAGGCAGCTTTCGTTACCGCGATGTCTACCTGGCTGGGAAGCAGGTCATTTACCCTCTGATCCCAGAGGCCCCTCAGCGACATAGCAGGGTAACAGGAAAGGGCGAGAGCCAGCGACCCATCAGCAACACGAGCATCTACTCACGGGAGGACCTCGACCTGGATGACGTGGACGATAATGCTACAGACATCGACTCACTGATCACCAGGAAGCTACTGGAGCTATACAAACTGCACCAGATTGAGCAGCTGGCCAAGTGCACATCAGACCTGTCCTTCTCGCGCAAGACAAATGAGATCAGTGACCTGATTAACAGCATTGCACAGGACTACAACCTTGAGGAGCAAGAAGCCGAGTGTCGACTGGTGCATGGCGTCATGCGTATCAGCACACGCAAGTATAAGTCTCAGGCCTCCAAAGGCAAAAGCAAGGACTACAGATCGCAAGATGCTCTGCTTCATGCAAATGGGAGGAGGGATGGAACACTGCCTGACAGTGGCAATGAGACAATGACTTTCACCTTCAGCAACGGTAAGTGGCTCCTTGCTGAAAATGATCAGCCATACGTGATTTTGCTCCTTCATGACCTCATATTTCAACACATGACCTCATGATTTGATTTCCTCCTAAGGGGACCCTGAGGTGCAGGTGTCTGATTTGACACCGTCAGATGAACTTGCACGGAAAATGAGAGTGCACAGTGGACGAAGTGGTGAGTTTTACACAGTGAAGTCTTTTTCCTGCACTAAATTCCTTCTTCTGAGTCAGACTACAGCCACATCAAGATGTTTGTTCACTAGTGCTCTATGAGCACAACACTCTTGGCAAGAAATGTATCAACTACACTAAGCCCTAAGGCTGATCTCTGCATATGTCGTATTGTATGGTGTTCCTGTTTGATCTGTTTGCTCTGTTTTTGAAGAATAAAGCTGCCTGTGAGAGTTCTCTTTGCTCCAGAAGCCTTTGCCCTTTCCTTTGTTTGTCCTGCTAGACCTCCTCATCTCATTTTTCAGATGTTCACAGTTTTCCTCTGTCCTCCACATGTTCTGATCAACTCTTTTTAAATAAACAGCATGGTTGTTATGGAATTTAGTGATTTACCTACATTGCAGCAGGACTGTGTGATGGAATGTTTTTATGATGCATAGAGTATTAATATAAACATAATTTTACAGTGCAAAAGTGGGGAAAAAAAAAGGAGATTATTTTAAATACTACCAAACTGTTTAAATGACAAGATGTCAGAAGGGGATATAAAAATGTTTTCACATCTTATTTTGCTAGACACTGAATATTTTTTAATTGATATTGCTACATTTAAGGGAAGCATTTGCATTCATTAAATTGATTTCATTATTGTAGCGAAATGGTTGAACACATTTTACCACTTTAATGAATAACTGCAGATATGGAGCCATGTCCTGCCCGCTGTAGTTGATTAACCGAGAGTCTGTTGTAACTGCAGTATACTGCTTTTTGCTTTCCCAGCCTATGCCTCCATCACAACCACAGACTCTTCAGGAGTGCCTCTGCTGTGCTAACTAGCTGGTTTACAGACATCTTGGCTGGATTATGGACCGCATGCCTTGATTACAGACATGTCTTGAGAGTACTTGGATGGATTCTGGAGCGCTTGGCTGGATTACCGAATGCTTGGCTGGATTACAGAGTGTTTGGCTGGATTATCGAGTTCTTGGCTGGATTACAGCGTGCTTGCCATGATTATGAACCACTTGGCTGGATTACAGACCACTTGGCTAAATGACAGACTGCTTTACTGCATTCCATACATCCTCACTGGATTACAGACTGGCTGGCAAGATCAGAGCTCCAGTTCTGCAGTAGCTACCGAACTGCCCGGGCCCTCACTTTCTTTGCTGCTCCATTCAGCTATCCAGTGTGTCCACTAGTATTTTAGCAAAACGAGGACGTATGTAGCAGCTTTGTGACGATGTCTTATCAGGATTAGATTGCACAAATTGTCTGTGTTGGTTCTCAAACACAGCTTGTATTAAATCAGGCAACCAGGTGCCTCCACTGTCCACCAGGTTCACTGCTTCATTATAGACCACCAGTAGTTTTTAAGGACTTCTTTTTAAAATGTACGTTTTTCATTCCATTCCACAGCAGGGGAGGGCACTCTTGCAGAGGTCATGTCTGACTAAACCCCTGATTGATGAGGTTGGTGTGACGTGGTGGGGTAAGCTTCATTAGGCTGCTCTGTTCTTTAATAACCACCCTCTCTCTTCCTGTAGCCGCAGAGCTTTTGGTACTGCGATGTGACCATTTGATGTTACAAACTTCATAGTAATGTTGTTTCTCGAGTTTGCTGAGGACCCATGTCTTTCGTTTTTTATTCTGTTACTTTTAAAGTGTGTTGTGAAGTTGTTTTTTTTTTTTTTTTTGTTTTGTTTTTTTTTAAGGCAAAATAAAAATGGACACTATATATATTTCCTTTTGCTTTTTTTGTTTACATTTGTACATTGCACTATGCTACAAATATTCATGGACTCAAAAACAGTGTTTTTGTTTAATTATGAGATTGAGCCAAAAAGGTTTATTTACTATGACCTGCACTTTTTTGAGATGTTCTTTGCCTCCATCTCGCTCATTTTGTACCTCTATGTGTCTCCCTTTCTCACAGACTCTCTCTCTCTCTCTCCCCCACATATATTCACTCACACTCACTCACTACATATTTCTTGGAAGTGTCTCCTCCTTCTCCTGTTCCTTTCCACTCTGTGTGTGTTGTGAATTGTGAACTTGCTTGACTGGTTTGACAAAAGAAAGGAAATAAAATCCAAGTGTTTGTTGGAGGTACAAATTGTGGAGGAGGGGCTGAAAATCCCTCTCAACTTTCCCTCCTCTGCTGAGGACAGTTTACTGATTTTACAGCTACTTCTGGCATATTAAAAAGATTACTGGAACCTGCTTGCTCATACTTTTTTAAATAAAGGTGAAAAAGTCATTACAATGTAGATTTGTAACATTAGTGGGAAGACTGGTTGTCCTCTAAGTGGTGACATTACAATACATGGTCCATTGTGTTTTTTGTGTTTTCTGGCTTCTTGCCATTCTGCACCTTGTGTCTGTGTTGTGCCTGCAAAACCAAGTATTTCACAACCAGTACTGTGTACATGATGTTAGCATGCGTAAGAGCTTAGCCTTGCGGGGAGCAGCACAGTGCTGTCTGAAGACACTTCTGCTCTGCTCTGCTCTGACTAGTGCGATACAATGGTCACTGGCTGCACCTACAAATACTTCTTTTTTTTTTTTTTTGGCCTGCTGTTTTACAAGTGACGCGTATTTTAAAAACACATGTTTTAATCATTCTCAGGTAGCTTTTTAGATGTGCAAACCTATATAGCCTATGGTAAGGGTAAGGATGTGTGGATTTTTATAGAATCAGGCTCAGCATCATGTATGGGAATTTTTCAATATGACAAAACACTCATGACTCATCCCAACACAGGAATGACACTTTCCTGCTGACTTGGAGTGTGGGGGTGGGGGGTGTCATGCTAATGTCAAATGACGACATCCAATTTTTTTTAGTTGCACTTAGACCATTTAAAATATTCTGGTCTTAAAATGTGCTTTTAATTTAGTTCCTTATATTGGCTAAATCCCAAAGGTGAAGGTTCTTGTTCTGTAAAAATGAAATGTTGCAAAGCAGTTTACTATTAAGGTAT
This sequence comes from Electrophorus electricus, assembly GCF_041902795.1. Classification (NCBI taxonomy): domain Eukaryota; kingdom Metazoa; phylum Chordata; class Actinopteri; order Gymnotiformes; family Gymnotidae; genus Electrophorus; species Electrophorus electricus. Next base: position 33,664,712 of record NC_137497.1, on the reverse strand, counting down.
GTTGTAAAGATTAGCTTTCAAAACTGCATCAAGTTATTGTAGATGAAAAATTTTTAAAAACTGCCTAATGAAGACTAAAAGTGATGTCTTTCAATAGATCAAAGGTAAACCTAAGGACTTCATCTATTTATGGTATAGATGAGAACACAAATTTGTCCAGTTCTGCACTATATTTAGTTTTTATTATATTCAGTGATGAGAGACTTATAGAAATGGCTACTATGTTCAATCCTGTAATAATATCTACAGTAAACATTACTAAATTACGTTTAATCCACTTTATTATGTTTCTGTGTAGTTCACAAGGGGGCGCTAAATGATCACAGGCAGAATTTTGTAACCATGTGACCAGGAGTTTAGGATGGTCGTTTTATATCCAGAAGTGAATTCTGATCAGTAATAATTTCTATAAAAATGTCTTGCTTATAGTCTAATGTTCTTAGAGGTCCATAGAGCTACAGTGTTAATGGCTTTACCAGCTCAGGGTTTTATCTACCTGGGCTTTATCCTTGTCTAGCCAGTGAATTGAATTTTTAGTTTAGTTTTAAAAACTAAACTCTACAGTGAAGTATTCCTTTTTCATTGCTGAATTTTCAAGTATAATTAAATCTGATTAAATTTCATCAGGTTTTCAATATGTCCATTTGCTGTGTTGTATTCTATATTTAGGTCTATAACACTATTTCAGTTAGGAGTGGAACTACTAATGGGGATGCCCAGCAATAATGTCAAGTATGTACCTAGGAGCAGGGCCACCTTTTGCCTTTCGAACAACTTCAGTTCTTCTGGGAATGTTGTCATGCAAGTCCTGAACTCTGTGTAGTTGGATATTGGACAATCCTTCCAGAAGAAAAAAAAACATCTAGGGATGAAAATGGTGGAAACCTTCTTTGCACCTGGCACTGCAAAACATCTCAAAAAGAGTTAATAATGTTTAGGTTTGTTCAGGCCATAGAACAATTTAACTATTTGTTTCATTTGTTTAGCAGTATGTCTGGGGGCATTATCATCTTGGGATATGGGAATGTTATAGGGAGTAATGGCCTATGAAAATGGTTTTCTTGTCTTTTATATGATTGTGCAGAGCAAATGTCAGATCAGATAGTTGATAATATCATAATGGATCCCTTATACATCCACCATTATTATATATCAAATACCATGTTAAACATTTGGCAGGAATCATTTTGGGTTGACATCCCTTGGCTTTCTTCAAACATTTTATATATATAGTCATTCTTTATGGCTTATATGGTTCTTCATGGCTTACTGTTCACCTTAACAAGTACTTTGCAAGTTTTGTGACTGATCACTGAAGTTTGGGCACAGACTATTTGTCCTTATGTTGTTTTCAAAATATTTTAAAGTGTTGACTGTTATAGCTCTTATATATTTATCATCATATTATATATAGTTGGAAAATAATCCCCCTTGACGCATAACCCAAATGTATAAAATTATAATGACGGTCTATAAACGTCCTTTTCATTTCCCCAGTAACCCATTTGTTGATGTGATAAATTGGAGTTTGGATTGTGCAACTGTTTGAGGTCAGAGCAGATCGTGTGTGGACAGCAGTGAAGACCCGCTGTGTCATGGACGTCCTGTTAATGTTGGAGACTCCTGCTCAGTAATCACAGAGAAGACAAGCACACGGGCCCACAACACCAGGTATAGCACTCCTTATGGCAGTGTGTTGCACTGAGAAATCAAATTACACATCAGATCAGTTACATAACTTAGATCAGTTATAAACATTAGAAACATGAGTGGCTGCTTTTTGTTAGAGTAAATATGAACATTCTGAATAATACTGGCCAATCTGAAAAATAAAACAGTATGGTATTATATTCTAGAAAGTTATGTTATTTGACCACATTGCTTAATTAATAATATGTAATTAATTTAGAATTTTTTAAGATTCATATTTACCGTGATAATCCTCACACTGCATATGGTGCTCAGTATTAAATGGTGTTGCTGTTATCAGGGATATCCAGTGCAAAGTTTATGCTCCCACACAGTCCTGTCAAAATCTGCTACACAGAAACAAATTCTTGCCATTAATGCAGACGTTAGTCATATGGCCAATTTTTTCTTGACAAAGAACAGTTTTAATGGAAGCAGTAAATGATATGACAAAAATTAGCATAAGTGTCATGTCTGCAGACTTTCCATAATCTTCCTGTGTGTTCCCAGTCCCTTGTCTATTGATTTCAGCTTTGTGTAGTTATCACTCTCTGTTTCTCTGTATTTAAACCCATACATTTGTAGTTGGCTTTGTGAAGTTTTGCTCTGCCTAGTCTTAGCATTGCCAAACCTTTCTATATTGTACTTACTTCACTCTCTCTGGTTTTGGTTACTCCTTTTTGGCTGCCCCTAGCCTGTTTAGTGTGCCTGGTATGCTTTTTGACACTGCCATTGGATTACCCCTTGATTGTTTTTTTTAAGCTTTCTTATTTAAACCTACAGTATACTCTGTTTCTGCCTACCAGACCTGACAATCAATGTGCAGTATGAGGTTTTGTATCTTCAGGGCTCTCAAAGGTTCTCCCAAGGGCAATTAGTAACTTGTGAAAAAAATAAAAAATAAAAAAAGATTTTATTCCAGTATGCTAAGGAACATAGGAGCATAAAACTAATTTAGAACAAGTAGTTTCATAAAACAGGATCAGTCTCCCAGAGACTAAATTCATCACTGCCTCTGGATTTCAAGATGTACAATATTTGAAAGGGGTTTTGAACAGGTGTAATGTCCTCTAACATAAAAGATCATAAACACCATCTAAAAGAATATATGAGTAATGAAAACATCACATGCTTGCATGACCTGAATAAGTTGTTTGAAAGGTGCAAAGACGTTTTTTTTTCCCCCCATTTGTAAACAACACAGAGTCTTTTGCCTGGAATGAGTCAGACAAGTCAGACATAACCTCTTCATATCTTCTCTTCAGGGTTTTACATCCATCCATTGAATGCCTGAACTGTACCCTCACATAACTGTCCACCTCCTGGTATTAATTTTAGTTTAAGAGTGGTAAACTAGGGGAAAGTCTCTAGAGTGAGCCTATAGCCATGTCTCCAGGTGATTCAGCATCTACTGAAGAGCATGTCAGCAAGCAGGTCCAAGAGATGAGCCTTTCCAATAATTGGCCGGAAGAAGAGCTCAGTGATGAGGTCAGAAGTGATGCTCTTCAAGGACGAGCTGGCGAGTAGCACATGGGGGAAGCATCTTTGGTCCTCTGGATGGAGAAGGAGCAGAACTTCTCCCAGCGCATTCTGAGCCTCCTGCTGGAGGCTGTTGATGAATGGTGCTGCCTGTAATCCTGGCACATCTGTGCAGGGGGAAACATCTGCATTAATTTTAGACCCTGAATTGTTTAAGATACTATCTGGGGTTTTTTGTTTCTCCATCATTTCATCATATTTTTACAGGAGGAATTTGTCAACCTTTGTAAACCTATGCTAAATGTAAGTATATGAAACTGAACAGTGTCTACATACCTGGATTGAATATCATGGTGCCTTTAAGGTAAGCATACTCCTTTGGGCTCAGGTCCAGATTCCAGAACTTCTTCAGGCAGGTTTTGAGTTTCTGGACCCCTGCCATTGTGGGCTGTTCTCTATCGGACCCTTTACTGTCCTGGTGGTTCAGGAGGATTCTCTGCAGCATGCTGGGAGCAGTAGTATCCTCCACCTCAAAGCAAACATGCTCCTGTGCCAGACCCAGGATGAAGAGCGGTACCCAACAGCTCTGGAGCAGCACAAGCTGGTCCTTTGGTGGCAGCTGCTGGAAAGCAGGTAAACTCTTCATGAAGTAGACTGTCTTCACGAGGACACTGGAGGCAACCCAGCATGTATCCGTTGGAGTTTTGAGTCTCACAATTCTGTGCATCTCACAGTGACATCTTTTGGGGGGTAAGTAGTTGAGCTTGCTCTTGGCTGGCTCGTCAATGTCTGCCTGGCTGAGGATGTTAAACAGTATGGCACTTGAGCATCCATTATTGTTGCCTGAACACTGGCACTCGTAGTCCATTATGACCGAGGCTGATCACTAGATATAAACTCTGATACATCTGTTGCTGATCAGAGCCATAAGAGCTGGGATTGTGCCTCACTGCTGTTTATAAAGGCCATTTACTGGGTTACACTCCAGAACTTTGACCTGCCAAATTACGTATGTTTGTAGAGCAAAACAACTCATCCTTATGTTACTTGGCAAAATGCTATAGAGTGATAAGCCTCCATGAATGGGAATCAACCATCGGACAAAGTCACAGGATTCAGGTGAGGCAGTTTTATCTCAGGTCATAGTCATTAAACCAGGCTGTACCAAGGATCCAAGGACTGCTTGAGAATGTAGTCAGTGTCATCACAAGCTCACACCTTGACTGGCGGAATGCCAGAGTAAACAGACAGAAGTTCACTTACCCTGGTAGGGACCTTGACAGAAAACACACTCACCCAGGTCATTTGTCTGGGTAACTGCATATTTTTTGTAGGCATAATGGGTAAAAACCAACTTCAAGGTGAATTACTTTAATTTTGGTTTAAAAATTGCATATGTAAAAGACTAAAAGTCTGAAAGTTAACATATTAAGATTTATATCCCAGAATATTTTATTTTAGAAATTGTGGAGACAATCCATTAATGTTGCATGGATTTTCCTTAAGGGTTTGCACAGAAGTAATGCAGTTACTAAAAACATGGTTGTACTCACCATTTATCACTGTTGAAACCTTATTATATCAAGTGCCACAAACTATTTTGCAGCATACATGTTCGCAGAAGGAAGTGAAATTAATCTGATGGAAACCATTAACTTTAAATGGTTCATTTCAAAATTACTGAACAGGATATTTTTGAGCTGTAACCGTCATATGAAATGTTGACTCATTTTTTGAGCTGTAATCATCATATTAAATGTTTATTATCTGAGCAGTGCCTAGCACAGAGGCCACAGCCAGATAAGCAAATTACTTTATTGATCTGAATCAAATCAACAAATACTTAGGTCTTCACTGAATTGTTTTGTTAAATATTCTCACCATAAAGTTTAAGCATTTAGTTTAGCATTCACTTGTAAAATTAAATAAACCATAATTGCAATGTTTTTTTTTGCTGGTGTTTGAACATAAAACTAACTGTATAGGATTCTGTTCAGGATCTTTCATTTTCATTTAGATTTTTCTAAAGAAATCCAGTGCAAAATGTTATACAGCTTATGGACTTATCCTCTACCTCCCCATTCCATATCTAGGAGATGAGAAATAGTCTGAGTAAATCAGTATTGTATTTGCATTATTTCACTAATACAAACATGTTTCCTGTTTTGCCTTTGAAATTGAACGTTTCGGTGTGTGAGTGATTGTAAAAAGCTAATATACATGTCTGTCCTTGAGTATGAGAAAGGTGCTATATAAATGTTAATAATAATAATAATAATAATAATAATAATGTTTACAACTGGTGTCACAGATTGTTGTTGAATTCCAATGGTTCACTACGCAATTCTCTTTGTTGGGCTTAGGTTGTGTTTTCAGATACAGTAGTACACACATCCAATGCTTTTGTCACAACGTTTATTAATCTCAACAATTAAACCATTTAGTTTTTGTTAGTATTTGATATATTTTAATTAATAATGAGTTGCTAATTATCCTCTGTCTTAAGTCATATACAAGCTGTATGTTAGAAAACAAACATCAGATTGAAAAACTTTAATGAATTAAGTATTATTTCTAATTGAAATCAGTGGAAGTCGTGGAAAAACCTTTGGAATTGTTTAGGATATGAATTATATTTGCACATTTTTGCATACACTGCAGCTTATATTTAACTGTGTAAATGCATTCAGAGATGGCAGCAGGTTTTTTTGGAACCAGGAGTCCAAGACAATGATTGTAGCTGCTTATCAGTGCTATGCCAGTAAAAACAGACCTTTATCTCACGTTCTAAACAAGCTATGACATTATCCTGTACCAAATGTTTAAACTATGTAAACAATAGTGTTTTCAAACATGATACATAATTAAACACACATACATAAACATATCTATAATGCATATAACTGTAAATATTGCAGTTAGGTGTTTCAAAGCTTGTGGAAATGTACAAGTTTTTTGTGCTAGAGACAAAGCAGAAGTAAAGTAACATTCAGATATTACTATGCATACACAACTTGCACAGGTGTATAGACTGAATAAAAACTTTCACAGATTGGGTTTAGGGATCTGTAATGTCTTATGCTGTCATCATCATAAAATCATACCATGATATATTTTTGATCAACAGGAAAGATTTAGACCAATGACAACAGACCTGTTAATAACTAACAGTGTTCTTGTACTGTCAAAATAAAATATTGTTTATTTAAAAATTATTCTTACTTTTAATTCTTATTCACACTGTGATTTCATGATTTGGTCTTTATGAACTGTACAGGTGAAGTTCTGCAACTTAAGTGTATTTGTATATATTGAAGTAATAAATGTACAGTGGCTTAGGAGGACTGGAGCATATGTTATATTCTGAATTTGCAGCCATATTAGCACTGAGCTATTATAAAAGGGGGGTGTGATCAGGGAATCAAGATAACACACATGCTTGGGTTTCTTAATTAATGTTTGCTCAGTGTCTCCTCTCTAGTCGGTCTGTGCATTTGGAGACTGTTCACCAAAATGTGTCTCATGGTAAACGGAAACTAATGAAGAAACAGTATCTTGACTTTACTGTTTATTGCACACTTGACTGTTTATAGACACTTTAACTTGTCTCTCAACCAGTACCATCACTTTTAACCACTTTTTAAACCACCCCACCCTGCATGCTTGTTGTTATTCACATTGCACTCTTCTATCATCAGCACTGTGCATGTGTATATGTGTATCTTGGTTCCAGGAGAAACATTATTTCAGCTCACTGCATACTGCACATTGTATATGGCTGTAATAACAAAGATCTACTTGACTTGATCTCCATACTGCAAACTGGCCCCTACAAGCTTGATAGGCTGAGCATGTCTTCACTCATTTTGAGAATGCAGGGTACATCTTGATCTGAGAAATGTGGAATAATACTCCAAACATACATTTTTCAACTTTTATTACATACTTGTATAACAATGTTTCTATGTTTCATGTGACTGGAGAGGGACCACCGAACTATGCTATTCTTTGCAAAACCTTTTGGGTATTTAAGATTAACACAACTAAAAAATTGCTTTTCCCCTTGAGATTTTGTAATCCAAGTTTTTTTAAAAATACTTCTTGAGCTGGATCCTTTACGGTCCTGAAACAAAATTGGAAGAGAGAAATGTTGCCATGACATCACCCATTGAGCCTAAACAATCCTGCTGGACTTCTTTCCTGGTGAAAATTGCTTTGTAATGTGCCTGTATATTTTCATCAGTGACAGCTTCTAACAGCTATAAATACTCTAGAATTTATTGGAGTTGCTGTATAAGTGTGTTGTAAAGTTGAAGGTCAGCATATTAAAGAGGCTTGGCAGTTGCTCAGCTTGCTGAACTCTCGTAACCTGCCCCACAAATGCCATATGAAGGATATGTAGATGTAGAGGAATGTCTTGAGCTTTAAAGCAATGGCTTGGCAAAATATTTTTCACATACCCCAAATTTTGCACAATCAATGGTTTTCAGTGTCTGGTGATTCCTTTTATTAGTGCTGCACTGATGCCATGAGGCTAATCTATTAAGTGTTGGAAACTTTCACTCCAGATCTTTTCTGTAAATCACAACCTGATTTTTCATCCACTTTCCTCACACTCAATTCAGTTCTTAAAAATGTCACTCTGTTTATGTAATTTAGCTGATGCTAACATTTTGGGAGGCAAAACACTTTTTTCCTTTGGAGGTACAAACTGTACGGCAAAGCTGGAAATTATGCAGATTATAGCATTTAAAAAAAAAAAAATTGTAATCAAAACATTAGAGAATAAAAAAAACTTAAAAATAGATTACATTGTGAATGCTTTGGGCAAAAGTGCCTCCATATGTACTCTCTATATTAAGCTCAACTCCAATGCAAAAATTAAAAAGGGAATTTGGGAGACCTAAAATGCAAGCTGACCGATTGATTACATTTGTGGTAGCTGGTGAATTGTGCAAATTTTCTGTTGCCGAACCACACACTAGGTATAATTGAGGGCTGGAGGCACTAAAATCGCCACACTCCTTCCCATCAAATCATTTAGTTTACTCAAAAATAAATGTAAAACTGAGACACTGCTTCAAAATCAAAACAATGGTGATCTGATAGATCAGTTTGGGGCCAAGCTTCAGGGTGGGATCAGTATGTGCAGTATCAGGCTATATCTTTCGGCTTGCTTTCACACACCAAAAATTCCTCCACTTTCACTGCCATCTAGTGTAGGCACACACCACTAACAAACTGCTTCTCCAGCCAAACCCTAGCTCAAACCCAACAGCAACAAGTTCTGTAAAGACCACCATCATCTCTCTGTGGAACTGAACTGGAACTTGCATGAATGAATGAAGCGAGTAAACACCACCTCAAAACACTTGACTGCTTTTCCAAACCTCCCTTCTCTAAAATGGAAGTGTTCCTTCAAATTGAATCCTCTTAACCCCAAATATTTACAACTCCCATACACCAAAAGAAAGAAAACGAGAACAAGCATCTTTAAATTTTTATTAATGCAATCCAATACTTTCCTAATGCTCAGCTATCAACTGCAAGAACTGATTCTGAGCATTCAAACAGTAATAGGAATAAACAGAAAGGAATGATAAACTGTTCATGTCAATCATTTTGCCTTTTTTCTTTTTTTTTTTTCCCTTTTTAAATTTACTATAATCAAGGCCTAGACTTGGAGTCTATAGACCTGGCAAAAATATTGAAAATTTTAATTTGTTTTTCATTTTTCAGTTTCAATGTGTATTTTTTTCCTTTTTCTGCCTTGGTGAAGCTGGCTTGCAGGTTTACTTATTCTGAAAGAGAATGAAAGCAAGTTCACTACAGAACACCAGTACCTAATCTGTTCCGCATGCGTTTGGGCTGGGGGGTGCGAAGTATGCTTTTCACTTACCTTCCATCAGACAGCGGGAACCGCAGCACTGGTTACAGATTTTTGAGCTGCTTCCTTCGCCTGGTGGGCCTGGAGCACAGCGACTGCCTCATCCACCTATACAAATACAATATTGCTACTGCAGTCTGTTTAATCTCACTCCAGTACTTCTGTAATACACTAATGTAGACCCCAGCTGCCTCATCAGCACCTACACGAGAGTTATGGACACAGAATCTGCTGCCCACTACTGTAACAGGACCTATGGTCAAATGGCCACTTGGTGCATTTGTGAGATAGCATGTATGTGTACCTTAGAGCGAAGAGACTCAGGAGACTCCAGCATATGCAGTAGCTCTGAGTTGTCGATCTCCAGGAGCATACCCGTGATCTTCCCTGCGAGGGTGGGGTGCATGTTCTGGATCAGGGGGAACAGACGCTCACCTGTGGGGGGAGGAGAATGTGGTGAGACTCGCCAACACTACTAATGTGTGGCCCAATGCCCCAGCCTGCAGCTATGCCATGGTGCATTGTATGTTTAGGAGTGTTCCTCACCCAGCATCTGCTTCTGCTCCTGTGGAGGTGCAGCAGCCAGCATGGAGGCAGTGAGAGGTTCCTGGCCCTGCACATGGACTGCAGCCTAGGCATGCACAGGAGGCAGGGAGGAGATGATATATTACTTCAGACAATAAACCAATCATGTATTAAAATTGTACAGTATACAATAAATACAATTAATAATGCCAAATTCAGTATAAGAGCAGCATTGTGCGAGGTGTGTGTGTACCTGCTGCATGGGCACTTGCGGCTGTGTGCCCAGGTGCTGCTGTGGGTTGCGAACCCCTGTGGCGTATTTGTACTGCGGTACTGCTCTCACCGGCGCCGCCCCGGTGGCTGCTCCTGCGCTGGTCGGCCGCGGCCCCAGAGGCTGAGATGCTATAGATAAAACACAATGAACATAGTCAGGACCACTGCCCAGCAAGTGTGATTATCTGAGACTCACTGGGATATGTGGGTGCGAGTCTGAACGAGTCACATGTGGATGTATATGCATTTTCAGGAGACTCACCCATGCGCTGAGAGGCCATCATGCGTGGGACCTGGGAGGTGGAGGTGGGTCGGATTGTGCTGAAGGTCTGTGGACGGGGTGCTGTGGGCCTGATGGCACTCGGCATGTTCTGAAAATCTGCAGTGAGAGCGGGAGAAAAGAGATCATGAGGGAGCCAATCCATGTGGATGGAGCTAATGCAGAATACCAACAGGACTTATAGTGGGCCTGAGAGATACTGACGCTGTGGGCGGACGCTCTGCGTGGCCCAGCGGGGGCTGGGGCGGAGCTGTGCCAGCTGGCTGCTCGGGTAGTAGGCAGCCCGGTTCTGAGCCTACAAAACCATACCATGGCCGTGGCCACACATTAATACGTACACGTGTTATACAGCACCAACCGCCAAAGTAACGGAATTATCACAGGAACAAATCACAGGAATGAATTACATGCATTCGTGTGCGTGTGTGTGTCTGACCTGTGGAATGGCTGCCATGAAGTAGCCGGAGGGTGGGGCGGGCTGGTAGGGGTTGAGCACTGGGTTGGGCACGGCGCGTACACTGGCCATGCGCTGCATGTACTGGTTGGTGAGGTGGGCCTGCCGCTCCTCCTTGCGCTGCGCCAGGGCCACGTACAGTGGCTTGGTGGCCACAATGCGCCCGTTCATCTCCGTCACTGCTTTGGTGGCCTCCTCCGGAGAGGAGAAACACACAAAGCCAAACCCTTTGGAGCGGCCGCCCTCCATCATCACCTGCAGGGGGGCAGCGAGGATACTGAGACCCAGCAGCTAATTTACATAATACTAAATGTTTATTGGATTTTATTTGTATGTTTTGACTGTTTTGGCTACTGTGCAGCTTAAAGACAGTTAGGACAATGGTCCTGAACAACGCCTCCTTAAAACCCTGACTCGCTGGATTATATACAAGATGGAACTAAACACTGCAGAAAAGTAGGTCTCCAGGGTTGAACCTGGTCAACCTCAGGTCCCTCAGGAGTTCTGTAACCAAGTTCTACCAAAAGGATGAGTTCCTACATGCGGATGAGAATCTGTGTGTTTTAAGGTTCCCAGTTACCTTGGCACTTGTGATGGTTCCAAATGGAGAGAACTCCTTACGTAGACGCTCGTCGTCCAGACCATCGTCTAGGTTTTTAACATACAGGTTCACTCCCTGAGAGCAGAAAGGGTCAACAGGTAAGTCAGCGCCTGGAACTAAACAAACATCAGGATCTCTACAATAAGAGCTCTGTCCAGAGACCCTCTTGTCTAGTGTGTGGGAAGGGCTGGTGTTTAAGGCAGAGGCACCTGGTAGCGAGTCATGCGGTCCTGCTTCATCTGCTCAAACTTGCGTTTGAGCTCTGTCTGCCTCTCGCCTTTCTTCTGGGCACGACCCACATACACCTGCTTCCCATTCAGCTCCTTCCCATTCATCTCATCCACGGCCTACACGCACAAACCCAGTCAGCACATATATACACACTTATATGCACTAATGCTGATTAATAAACACAGTAATATAAACAAACAGTAATCACTAATTTTTTGTTCATGTCATCCACAAACACACACACCCATCCACGCCCCACCAATGTCAGTCACACATTGACAGAAACACAGACAGGACATACACATGCTAACCATATACACACACATTAATATAATCGCAGATCATTCATTATTAGCTTCCCCACACACAAATTATAAGGAGTCACACTGTCCCCACAGCCACAGCACCCACCCTTTGGGCATCCTCGTGCCTCTCGAAGCTCACAAAGCCAAAGCCCTTGGACTTGCCACTCTCGTCAGTCATGACGCGAATGCTCAGCGCTGGGCCTGGAATGCAAAAGAAAGTCAAAGCGAGCAGCACGCAACAGCACTCCTCTGCTTGCACCATTTCACTTCTCCCCTCCGCCATGGGGCCCACCATCCTCACCGAACTTGCTGAAGATTTCCTTCAGCTTGTCGTCGTCCATGTCCTCGCCAAAGTTCTTAATGTAAACATTGGTGAACTCCTTGGCTCTGGCCCCCATCTCAGCCTCACGCTCCTTGCGAGACTTGAAGCGGCCGACGAACCTTTAAAGAAGAGAAACTGCTGTGAGACATGGAAGAAGTGAGACAGCAGTGCAGGAAACACACCTCTGACTGACTGCTTACGAGTTCAGTCTCTATGCCAGAGCTGTCCACATTCCAATAAGCACCAGTTGTCTATGGCAAATCTGTTATGCAGCATACACCAAAGGATGTGTCAAATATACATCTTGAATGTTGACTGAAACCAGGGTCCCCATTCTAATTCAAACATCAAATTCCATGACTTTCACTGACTAAAAGGCTAAATTTCCATGACCTATTATGAACAGAAAAACAGGTTGGCTTTGTTAAAATCAAGAACTCAACCACTCACACAATATGGGAAACATTTTGATAAATACCACCTAAAATCTAAAGATGCCGCAATCAAAATTCCCTGATATTTCATGACCTTCCAATCCATTAAGAGGATTTAGTAAAATGGTGCAGTTAAACAAAACCCAAAAACAAATGGCCGAGTGACAGCCTGACACAGGCAACCCGTCTTAGTCCCTGCTCCCACTTACACTTTGCGGTCATTGAGCAACATGCCGTTCATTTTCTCAATGGCTCTCTCCGCAGCCTCGTGGGTCTCAAAGTGCACAAAGCCGTAGCCCTTAGAGCCATTCTCATCACACACCACCTTCAGGAAAGGCATACGCATGAGTACACAAATCAAACTCACAATGCATGTTAACCGCTTTCCCAGTCACTGTTAATACGAGACTTTAGTGTGCATGCGCTACACATCATCCAAGCACAAAGAGCACTGCACTCAAAGCAGCTCCTTTACCTTGCAGGAGAGGATGTTTCCAAAGGCGGAGAATGTGTCGTAAAGAGCTTTGTTGTCAATAGACTTGTCCAGGTTCTTGATGAAGATGTTGCCAACTCCGCTCTTCCTCAGAGAGGGGTCTCTCTGGGACCACATTATGCGCACAGGCCTGCCTTTGATGACGTCAAAGTTCATGGTGTCCAAAGCACGCTCAGCTAAGAGAAAAAAGTGGATTACATATCCAGCTAGCTAGTTAAGGAGGAATGATGTACAGTGATGTGGTCGGGACAGTGGAAGAATGTGCCAATACAAAATACGACTTTAGAAGATAACTGACAATGTTAGTCACCCGTTTCTTTGCTAAACTCAAATTCCTCTCAAGTCTCTGAACGGAGCCATGGAACTATTTCTTATCGATGGTAAAAGTCACATGTCAAATGTGTTTTGGTCAAATATTTAAGTTTATATTTACATTAAAATGTGGATGTGTGATTCTTGCTAAGTTAACATGATTCGACTACCTCGATCTAAACCTCAAATCCATGTGCTTACGCGCGACTTTAGCATTAGCTAGCACAGTACTACACGTTGCGCAGGCCCAACATTAGCAGTAGCCAACAGGTAGGCAGCGAGTTAGAGACAGTTAACCTAACCTATCGTACATATAAATATATATATATATATATGAAGACTGCTTACCATCCGCCGGCTGCTGAAAGTTCACGTACGCATATCCAAGTGAGCGACGAGTCATCATGTCTCTGCAAACCCGGATGGAGAGAATTGGGCCAGCAGGGCTGAATTTCTCGTATAGCATGGCCTCGGTAACATCTGGGTGAAGATCACCGACGTACAACGAGGCCATCGGGTAACTTGGAGCACTTGGATTCATCGTCGTGTGTGACGTCGGTCAATCTGTTCGACAAATTAGCTAACTATGTGTTACGATCACCAAACTGCCGACTGCGGTTAAACAGAGGATTTAGGCCGGACTCAATCCACTGGTGATTCACAACGAGGAAGATGGATTATTAGCTATCACGCTAGGTGATTATGGGGGCTAGTTACCTAGCGTTAACTTGACTTATTTTTAGACTCAGACGGTAGTTAAATCAAAATATCAACTGTCAGTTTTTCCTCCTTATAACAGACAGACGTCAGTAGCTAAAAGACGCTAATTAGCGAATTCCAGTCCGAAACTATCTAGCAACTCGACGCTTAAGTCTAGCTAGGCAAACTAAACAGCGGTTGCTAGTCAGTTAACGTTAGCTAGCGAGCTAAGCTAAGCTAGCTAATCTCCTCGGCCTCCAAAGCAGACCGGTAAGGTAGGCTTCAAGTTAACTTTCAGATCCCACGTCGTTCTCACAAGGATACGTTTGCTGATCCTGCTTCACCAAGTGTTGGTTACGAAAATAGATTTTTTGTTGATTTTCTGTTTTGTAATTTTTTTTGTATTTTTGATTTTTTATATAAGATGTGTGCCGAGACTGGCTCCGGGGCACACGCTCTCACACAGCACAAACGGTAGGGGGAGGAAACGGAAGTCGCTTTAAAACTAAGACTTAACCTTACCGGAAATCGCAGTCGAAAGTAGTAAACGAAGAAATCCTAAAAGCAAGTAAGAATAAAGATCCGTTGCGATATAAATCGCCAACACAAAATAAAAATCTTAAACTGTTTAACCAAATGATCTATCTACACGAGTTATAAAAACAGTTTTCCAAAATGGACTATCAATTCAACAGTAACAGGCGCTTGTTGATCTATGGAACAATTTAGCTTTATATTGGAGATAAATGAAAAAATGATTGTTAACGCTTCGTAACTGTTCTTTCAAAAATATTTAATCGGACGCTAAACTGATATAAATAACGTGAATGAGTGGCTTGTGTCTGTACTAGCCTATTAACTACTAGGCTTTAACAACGCCTTACATTTCAAAATATTAGCTAGTACGGTTTTTGTTTTTTGTTTTGTTTTGTTTTTTTGTTTTAAGCAATATGACCTTTTTTTTTTTTTTTTTTAAATTAAAAATCGTTCATATGCTGGTCACATTGGATCATTTACCGCATGGCTCCAAATAAATACTTTTAGTTTGATAAACGCAGTAACATTAATTTTCTTTAGCCTAACGCTATGCAACAAAAATCGCATTACGTTAGTTAATGGGATAAAATGAATTTGCCTTGGAAAAGGCATATGTTCATATGTTCTTTATATTCGCCTGGAATGAAACATAGTAGAATTTCACAATGAGGTGCAATTTGTAAAAGGACGTCCCTTTCTGTTAGAAATTTTGTGAAATAAATACATCAATTATTATTATTATTTTAATATTTAGGTTAGAAGTCCAAGCATAAAGGGCATATATAATATCTGCTAATTAATGAATATATCAAAAATAAATATTTAGTATCCTTTAAAAATATCATATGAAATCATGTAAATCACATCTAAATATTTTATTTGTCGTAAATTACATGTGATATATTGAAGATTTGGATTGTATTTAAAACAAATGTATACATACATCCTCTGTAGGCTTCAATTTCTGCAAATACAACAACAAAAAATCTCTTCAGATTGTGAGGGGATAAAAAGTCTTTTTAAACGCATCATGCAGAAGAAATGATACTTCTCAAACTGCACCTCTCAAGATTTATTTATTTGATTTATAAGATATCCTACAATGAATATCTTGTCTACTGTATGTGTCTGTTGTCACTACTGCAAGAGCATAAGCAATTTGAATTAATCATATTTTTAGATAAAAGTCAGTTCAAATGCATTCAGACATTTCCTAAAATTTGTTTAAAATTCTATTCTAACTCTATAAGGAAACACATTTGTTTGTCCAACATTAAAACATAATTTATCAATGGCTGCCAAAGTATGACAAAATAGTAGCAGAGTTTATAATAGCATTTTTTAACAATAGGACTTGAGCTCTGTCGGTTTTCAGTGGTTTACTGATAAATCTGATTCAATTGCAGGAGAGTCACCAGAACCTGGCTAGCTATCGATAGAAAAACAGCACTGATATGCATAGCTGGTCCCCAGCAAGGCAAGCATGGTGTTTTGAACAATTGTGTTCTGGTCACCAAAATACAGCAGGATGCTAATGTGCTGGCCACCTGTATGGGAGGCTGGTATGGTTGCATACTGGTCTTGGTGTTAGCAGTCAGTTCAGAAGTATCACTTGACATTTCTCTGTATGAGATGTTCTTGTTTATTAAATAATGTTTCAGGTTTACATCACAATATGCTATATTTAATGAATACTATATGTTATGTTAGAATTAATTAATATGATTAGTTCGTTTAATTATTAAGCAAGTGACAAAAAGACCCAAACAACTGCAGATTAATGTGAAAGCATACAGAGCAGAACATTTTCCTCCCCATCTCCAGTTGCACTTCTGTATCCTGTAAGCATGTCCCTGTTTTGTTAAATAAATAAATTAACTTTTAGTCTATCAAATGTGTGCACCTGTTATATGTTCAGTATTCCAATTTTGCTAGTTACCACAAATCTCAGATGGGCAGATTAAATATGTTAAACACTGATCTGAATTCACAATGGCAATCTTTGTTCCTATAAACTATGAGATAATTTCAACTCTCTGTGCTCAACTGTGTGCAAACACTAAGTTTGATTAATGACAAAATCAGTAACATTAGGCAGGAAATTCAGATTAAGCAACTAGCTGCTACAAATCAGATGCTTACTCTAACCCATGTGGATTTTAATATGATCATTACCAGAGGAGCAGCTGCAATCCTTTAGATCTATTTAGCAGGCTGAGCTAGATTTGTTGATCTGCTCATCAAAATGTACTTCTTCACTTGACCCAGTACCTGCCCATTTACTAAAATAGACTAGGGGAATATCCTCTTGCGTTTGAGCAGCGAGTTACCTCTCTCTGCCAAAGCCAGAGGATGGCTCTGTGCCATCCTCATAGCTCAATCTTGACTGCATCTCCGTAAGGAGTACCTTCGTCGAGAGTTGGGGTCCAGTGGTGGTCGATCATTCTGTGATGGCCCGAATGCCGCAGGGCAAGGAGCAGGACACACAGACATCTCTTGATGATGACGGACATTTATTGAACACGAGACACAAACGATAAACAACAATGGCACTCACACATAAAGTGCTGAACAACGGGATACATACAATAGTACAGATCTGTGAATTCCAGCATGAACATGAATCTGAACATGAACATTGACATTGGTCTAAAGGATTCCAGCTGCTCCTCTGGTAATGACAAACAACATGCTACACAACACTAGTATTATGGTATTTTGGGCCCCATCACTCCACCACTAAAGCCTTTTTAAGGCCCTTGTCAGTCATGGGCCATTAGAATCATCTTCAATGCCCCCCATAAGTGCTCCTCGTTACAGCAGATATGCGAAAGAAAAAGTGGAAAAAAAGTTATTATAAAATGAAAGGCTTGTTATTATGTTATACCTAAGTTTACACAGCCCATTTTACATCAAATGGGGCAGTCATGTCATTTTTACACTATAGCCACATACAGTTGTGTGAAAAAGTGTTTTCCCCCTTCCTGATATCTTATGTTTTTGCATGTTTGTCACAATTAAATGTTTCAGATCAGCAAACAAATTTAAATATTAGACAAAGATAACACAAGTAAACACAAAATGCAGTTTTTCAATAAAGGTTTTTATTATTAAGGGGAAAAAATCCAAACCTACTTGGTCCTGTGTGAAAAAGTGATTGCCTCCCTGTTAAAACATAATTTAACTGTGGTTTATCATATCTTTGGCTGCCACATTACTGCCACACCTGTTCTCAATCAAGAAATCACTTAAATAGGACCTACCTGACAAAGTGAAGTAGACCAAAAGATCCTCAAAAGCTAGACAGCATGCTGCGATCCAAAGAAATTCAGGAACAAATGAGATACAAAGTAATTAAGATCTATCAGTCTAGAAAATGTTACAAAGCCATTTCTAAAGCTTTGGGACTCCAGCGAACCACATTGAGAGCTATTATTCACAAATGGCGAAAACATGGAACAGACCAAAATTACCCCAAGAGCATAGCGACGACTCATCCAAGAGGTCACAAAAGGCCCCACAACAACAGTGAATGAACTGCAGGCCTCACTTGCCTCAGTTAAGGTCAGTGTTGATGACTCCACCATAAGAAAGAGACAGGGCAAAAATGGCCTGCATGACAGAGTTCCAAGATGAAAACCACTGCTGAGCAAAAACAACATAAAGGCTCAGCTCAGTTTTGCCAGAAAACATCTTGATCCCAAGACTTTTTGCAAAATACTCTGTAGACTCACGAGACAAAAGTTGAACTTTGGAAGGTGTATGTTCCATTACATCTGTCGTAAAAGTAACACAGCATTTCAGAAAAGGAACGTCATACCAACAGTAAAATATGGTGGTGGTAGTGTGATGGTCTGGGGCTGTTTTGCTGCTTCAGGACCTGGAAGATTTGCTGTGGTAAATGGAACCATGAATTCTGCTGACTACCAAAAAAATCCTGAAGGAGAATGTCTGGCCATCTGTTTGTGACCTCAAGCTGAAGAGCACTTGGGTTCTGCAGCAGGACAATGATCCAAAACATACCAGTGAGTCCACCTCTGACTGGCTTGAGAAAAACAAAATGAAGACTTTGGAGTGGCCTAGTCAAAGTCCTGACCTGAATCCGATTGAGATGCATGATCTTAAAAAGGCAGTTCATGCTCGAAAACCCTCCAATAGAACTATTCTGCAAAGATGAGTGGGCCAAAATTCCTCCACAGCACTGTAAAAGACTCATTGCCAGTTTTCGCAAACAATTGATTGCAGTTGTTGCTGCGAAGGGTGGTCCAACCAGTTATTAGGTTTAGGGGACAATGACTTTTTCACACAGGGCCATGTAGGTTTGGATTTTTTTTTTCCTTTAATAATTAAAAACCTTCATTTAAAAACTGCATTGTGTTTACTTGTGTTCTTTGTCTAAAATTTTAAATTTGTTTGATCTGAAACATTTAAGTGTGACAAACATGCAAAAACATAAGATATCAGGAAGGGGGTAAACACTTTTTCACACCACTGTATGCTCCCATCATTCTCCATTCTAAAAAGGTTTGTTAGAAATGTTTTGTGATTGGGGAAGTTCATCAAACTAGGTTGCTAAGTAACCCAAATGTTTTCCCTGAATTTTAACAACCAGCATGTCCATAACCTGAATTTTCATATTAAATTGATTACAAATTGCCAAATTTTCCTGTTTGATTTTTTTTTTTACCCTAATTTTTAAAATTACATTACCTTAATTTTCAAAATGCTGATACTTCATATGAAAGATTTGTGTAGTATGTACAATAATGAAACAATTTATGGAATGCAGTAAAAATTGCATCATCACTCCTAATTAGCCACAGTAACTACCCTAGGACATATACGCAGGGGTGCAGAATCTTTCGATGGCCCAAACACAGGGTACAGCTTCTCTGTGAATATGTCCTTGAAGGTGAATATCACAGCACCATCACTGGGGTCACTGAATGTCACCTCACCTTTCTCATAGTCTAGATTTACTTTTATTCTCTGAGGCCTCTTCCTAAAATCCAAATGAATCTCTGGCAATGTGCCTGCATAAAACTCTCTTTTACGAATGACAATTGTGTACAGGCCCTCCTTTGGGCACACTGAGAAATGGCCCTTCCTCTGGACGGATGCACGAGCCACACCGATACGACAATTAGGCTTGTAGCCCACTTCCACTTCCCAGCTGTGGTTGCCGCTGTCGTAGCCTTCTGCCCCCAGGACAAACACATAGAGGTCAAAGCGCTCTGGATTCGCGGGGATGGATGTACCCCTTATGCTGTAGCTCATGCTAGTTAGCTCCTCAGAGAGCGAGAGCTGGGGATGGGCAGAGAGGGGCTCCAACCATAACGGAACTGAAATATTATGAATATTAGATACAATTCTGATCTCATCTGAAGCAGCTATTAGTTCTATTACAATTCAATGGGGGGGGAAAAAAATCGATAAAAGCAAAGTTCATTTAGCATAAGCAAACACTACAGAGTGTAGTTATCCCCAAAATATCCAGATATCTGCAATAGTCAGAGTAATTATGACTAATGATTGAAATAAGTAGATTACAGATCTTTTTAAACACTGCCACAAGTTTAGTTAACTGCTCATTACCACAGACAATCTCTGAAAAACAGGTTTATAACCTAATTTAGTATGGAACAAGTTTCCCCATGGTGTAACCTATACCATATGCATGGGGAGGAAGATAAAGAGCTGCACTAAAAATGCCAGATAAAACTTTGTATGTTAGATATACTTTATGTGTGTTAAATATGTCATGGGTGGCATGGTTAGCTCCTGTAGCTCAGGTGAGCTACATGGACCATTTGCATTAGCTATTCTCTAGCAATTTATCAGTAAGTAAAGCCACTTTTGGCCATTTCTGTAAGGCAAGACACTCAACTCAACAGTGATCAATAATGGGCACTTTACATTTCACAGAAGCAAGCAATATACAGTATATGTTAAATTTCAAGGAGTTTCTCATTTTGTTTGTCATTTCTCCATCTATCACCTGGTCATTCTAATGCTAATGCTAAAGGTTAACATTAATAGAATATCACAGTCTCCTTCTTTTGCATCACATACACTCTATGCTATTGCTTTGTTTTTGTTTTTATTTTAAAATAGCCTAGGAATACATAATAAGGACTAAATAAATAAACTAACTGTAGAAAAGTTATCTATCTGCAGGCCCAACAGCCTATACAGTGATCAATGCACTTGAAGTCCCCTATATCCCTCAGTCCATACACTGCCCATTGAACACCTGGGCCAGTCCATCCACAGGTGAATTATGAATGAATTATTAGTACAAATGGCTCTGAAAAGAAAGTTATTTGCTGAAAAGCAAAGAAAACCTTTCATGATAGTAACGATGCATTGTGTGACTACATCAAACAATTTATCCAATCTCATTTGGCAGCTGCTTGTGGCTAATCCACAGTAATAATCTTTAAGCAGTGCTGCAAGGTCTATTCTTCATGCTGCCTTTTCAACAATGCCAGCTGGGTCTTTGGATGGCCCACTTTCTTAAGCAACTCCTGATAGCTCATTCTTCTTTTGTATGAGGAATGACAATCCTTTGCTTTGTGTCCATTCTTTGTACACACAAAACAAGCAATGCCCTGTGCAGCATTTTGCAATGTGATCCTTTTTTCCACACTTATAACAAATTACAACTTTCATTGAAATGTCTGTTGTGAATCTCTTCATGCTGTGATAGAAATTACTGGATGATCAGTTCCTAGTCTGCATTCAAAGGTGGTACATTGTCACTTTTATTAACATCCTCCATTTAATCAAGTCATTCCCGACAATGCCAAGTAGAACCTCTTTCTTTGCACCTCTGTCTGCTGTTTGGTTAAGAACAGTTTATGATGGTGCATTACTAAAATGTGGGGAAGGCAATACATAATATGTAAGCATGCTTCTCAACCACATGAACTGTATGAATTTACTAGATACTCCAGATTTGGCAAGAGTTGTACTGGATCACTTTCAAGACTTTAAAATGCATGACTAATTTCACCAGACTTCGAAGATCCGTATGAGATAGCTAACTAACAGCTGGGGCATTTGCAATTCCGGGATCGTTGTCTTTCTCATGTTAGCCCAGGCACTGATTCTTGTTTAAGTGAGTGATAATGGAGTTTCATTACCTTTGCCTGACAATACTCAGTTAGCCACTCTTGGTCCCAATTTACAATTGATGGCTATTGTTTTCTGGCCCATAGAGAAGAATTGACAGGTATGATAATTAAGCCATTTGATGCTGCTGTTTGGCTAGTCAAATCTAATATGGATCTAATAAGAATTTACATTTCTTATGGTATATCTGCATGTTTTTGGTGTTTAGGTGGGAAATTATTTTAAATAAGATTAAGCACACATAATAAACACAAATGTTCTGTTTGTAATTTTGTGTAGTTCACATCTGATTACAAATGCTTTTGGAACATTACAAGTTATACAACATATATGACCCATTTATGTGTTTAAATGTTTGTTTATGATCATAAGTGCTTGCCTCAAGCAAGTTGTTTGTGCTTCTTAAATGTTTTTGTCTTTGGTAGAGAGCAGTTCACTGCAGACGTGGGACACAGATTAAGATACATTTAGCCTGGAGTATCCCGTTAAAAGGTCAACACAAATTGCTAATTACATTATCTGCTCTATGAAAGACCTAAAACAGCATCCGATAATCTCATCAAATAATCACAGCATGACCAAATGTACTTACCATACTGGATAATACTCAGCATTTTTTTCCAGACATGGTATTTAAGCAAATTCAGGTGCCTGGCAACATCTATTAGAGGCACAGGAATAGGTGCAGGAGCCTGCATATTGTCCTGCACTCTAGAAAAATAAATGAAGAAGCACACCACAGCTGAGAGGAGTAAAGCAAAAATCTGTTAACTGGGGATATCAGAGGTGGAAATTTAATATATTTAAAAAGCTAGTGAGATCAGATGTTTTACTCTAGTTTGCCTTGTTGTTCTAGAACAAGTGTGGGGAATCTTATGTGCTAACACTCAGTGTAACTAGGAGTGACACCAAGTGTAACCAATCAATTGTTTGATAATTGAGACCAACAGATTAATCAAGTGGAATCATGTGTGCTCCCGCTTGGTTGGAACTAAAACCTACAGCTTTACCCTTTACCCTATGCAGACTGTACATCCATCCATGGCATAAAACAAACAAAGAACACACACCTTACTGTTATTCACAAAGCAAGTTCAAATACATTTAACTTTCTTCTTCTAGGTAAATACTCTTTCATGGTTTGACCACATTAGTAGCTGTCACTACTCCCATAGAAAAAGCCATAGAAAAGGTTTAGTGTCATTAAACTGTTGCCACTGTAGGCCACTCTGAGATCAGTGGTTAAATCATGATTCCACATAAATAAATCACACTCAGGGCATGTGGTAGGATACTCCAAGACAAAAGACAAACTATTCAAGTACAGATTTGACATTCACGGCTGACTAGCTGTGTGAAAACTGTGGCTGACAGTGTATGAAGAGGAAGAGTCAGTAATAAAAAGGGATAATATCTCACAAAGGTGCTAGACATGGCCAGTTAAGCAACTTTTAAACATATATCCTGCATAGTGACCCATTTTAAGATATGTCTACTCATGGTTGGTAATCATGTGACAAAAAAAATATGCTAAAAGCTCCATGCCCCCCCCCCCCCCACTGCCATTTCAGCTGGGGGACCCATCTGTATGAAAATTAAATAATGTAAATATGGCTTTGGCTAAACTGTTGTTTTAGCTTAAACAAATTGTGACTTACATGGTCTTTGTCTTGTTGAAGCTCTGAAAGCAATATATATAAAAATACATTTTGAGCTATAGCCAAGTCATACCTATAAATTACACACTTAGTCTCTTATATTAAAGCAAGTACTGCATTTCATAACATTTTATAATTAAATACATTAATGTTCTTGTGAGTCATAGTGATTCTGTGAGTACATTGGCTCTAACTCACCAGAAGGAAAGAAATGTCCTCTGCCTTCATCTCATTCTCAATGCTCCTTATAGACTCTGAGATGGAGTCCAACTTTCTGCTGATGTTCTGGACAGTTATCTCAAGCATTTGGTTCTTCTCTGTCTCCTCCTCTCTGAGCTTGGCTATGCGTGCTTCTTCCTCCTGATGCAGAAACTTGTGCAGCTTTTCAAACTCCTGCTTTATTTGTGCCTCTGTTTGATTAGCTTGGTTCTGCAAGAAGATCAGGACAAAACCTTCTGAATATCCTACCTTCAAAACCATCTCCACTTAAAAAAATCAACAACTGAATAAATGATTATCTAATTAGGATTGGGCCTTCAGCATTTTGCAATTTTCCCATATTGTAAGCTTCCCATCATATAGAAATGTATCACCTTATGATTTTTCTTTCAACTTGTACTCATGTAATATAACTGAGGCCTTCATACATCACTTGAGATGTGGAGGCTGGGTAGAAGAAGCTGTATTAGATCACTCTGGTTATAGTCAATTCCCATAAGTAGCAGACAAAGTAGGTGGCAAATTGATAAATATAAGTAACACTGTATAAAAACAAAATGATAACTAAGCTTGTTAGGGAGAGCAATACGTCACTTTAATGTATGCTGCAGTAGAATTACAACTTTGTTTGATTTTTTCCAAAATTTCCAACTTCTCCTTTAATGGATGTAAGGCTGCCATCAGATCATCCTGAGGAAAAAAAAAAACAGAAAAAAAGCCTGAACAAACTACTAGACAGTAGATGATTAAACAAAAAAGGCTCTCAAACAAAAAGTCTTCTCATGTATATATGAGGAAGTGAGAGTGAGAAATGCAAGAATGAGAACGAGAGAGAGAAGAGCTATTTAAACTAACATTTTCCACCTCAGTCTCAGCAACCCACACTTTATACTTTTGCCCTACCCCAGCTTCAAATGCACCTGGCTGGTCCACTAAAAATATGGAGTACCTGGTACAGGAGGTATATTAGAGCAAAAAATGTGGACTGTTTGACTTTAGAAACTGGGTTGAGAAACACTGGTTTAAATGACCAAACTAACTTGATTTGGTGTTTAGCTTTGCTACAGAGTTATGTCTGTGTTCCTCTTTTTGCTGTGAATCTGACAAATCTGTTACATGTAAAATGGTAAACGTCCTGCATCAAAAAGCATTAACTTGGTAGAAACCTTAAAACTTGAATGTTGCTCATATTGCACTAATCACCCGATAATGCATAAAGGGCTAGATGAATCAGATGTGTTAGAGCAGACTAAAGTAGGCCCAATTTTTCAAAGGTGTATTAGATAGACAGCAATACTGCTCTAGAGCGTCAAGTCTCTTGCGTTACCAGAAATGTATTTTTAACTTGCCTTTTTTTCTTGAATCGCTTCCGTCAGTTTACAGAATTTATGTTCTCGATGTTTTGTTGAACCAACACAATCAACGCACACCGGCTCATCGTCATGCTTACAGAAGAGTTTGAAGCTTTCCTGATGGAGATCACAAAGTGCTCTCTCGTTTGCGTGTTGTTTACTTTTTTCTTTCTTAAAAATCTCGCATACTTGTTTTAACGCCAGATTTAATGGAGGGAAATCTTTCGATGACTTTCGCCGGCACAATGGACATTCTTTTGCTCTCTTTTTAGCCCATGCATCGCTCAAGCACTCCTTGCAGAAACTGTGGCTGCAAGAGAGTAAAACAGGATCGTTAAATATTCCACAACAAATCGAACAAGATAACTCTTCTTCAAAAGAGGCCATTATCGGTGACACACGAACACTAATTTGCAGAGAAATCTATTTTATCCAACAAGCACTATTGGTATGCGTATGGAAATTTGAAACATAGACGCTTCAGTTTCAGTTTCATATTGTAACAATGTTATGCCGATTTCCGACCCTCCGGCAGAATCTATGGAAAGCCAAAGTAGTCAATATTCAAAGTAGTCAATATATGAAATATTATATGAAATCATATATATATATATATATATATATATATATATATATATATATATATATATATATATATATATATATATATATATATATATAGATAGATAGATAGATAGATAGATAGATTATACTCACATGTATAGTAGGTCTGTGGAAGATAAGTGGAGCCCCTCTGTGTGTTGGCAGACTACTACTGGACGCTGAAAAGGGATGCTCCTGAGACCAAATATTCATATTCAAATATCTGTAATATATAATATATATAATATATATTTTGTTGCCCGATGTTATTAAATGAAGTAACTCGCTACTTGAGTAGTCTTTTTAATGGACACTTTCTTACTTTTAGTTAAGTAATAATTTAATTGACTACTTTTACTTCTACTTAAGTAATTAATATTTTAAAGTAACAGTACTTTTACTTGAGTATATTTTTTGACTACTCTACCAGCCTCTGGCTCTAATCACCTCTTCAGCATAGATACCGATGCCAGATGTGTGTATTATTTATTGGTAATAAAATGTGATTAGTACTGAAATGTATTTTGTAATGGTGTGAGGGAGGCAAGATGACAAGGCGAGGCATGGCAAGGCAAGTCTAAATGTCAAACTGAAGTGGAACATGAAAAGGAGGGTCTGCCTCTAGAAAACGTCAAAGCGATCATGGTGGTGAATCCAGACTTTACATAATGTAACTATGAATGTCATGCCTAAAAATATGTGCATTTATATTTAACTGTTCAACTGAGGTCATGTTCAGTTTTTGTACTTAGGGCAGTGGTAGCTCACTTAAGGTTAAGGTACTCAACTAGTAATCAGAAGGCTGCTAGTTCAAGCCCTGCTTCTGCTAAGTTGCCACTGTTGGGCCCCTGAGCAAGGCCCTTAACCCCCAATTGCTCAAATCGTACTTAGTCATAATTGTAAATTGCTTTGGCTAAAAGCATAAGATAAATGTAATGTACTTTTTACAAACTAAAATTAAAATGCAATTATCTCAGACTCTAGGACCTTCCTAAATTTTGTACTAGGGAAATTAGGGAATAGGGAAGTTAAAAATAACAAAGCTGTTTGCTATTTTGTTTATAGGTTAGATTGCATTATATTGCAAGAAAACTGATTTTTGTGCTGTTTCTAGCTAGAAACTGCTAGACTGTCACACAAGACAAACATCAAAATTAGACTCTGAGCATATTTTGTGTTTCACATGCACATTACCACTGAACCACAATATAACATACAGTGGTGTGAAAAAGTGTTTTCCCCCTTCCTGATATCTTATTGTTTTGCATGTTTGTCACACTTAAATGTTTCAGATCATCAAACAATGTTTTGTTTTGTTGTTGTGGAGTCTTTAATGACCTCTTGGATGAGTCGTCACGCTCTTGGGGTAATTTTGGTTGGCTGGCCATTCCTGGGAATGTTCACCACTGTTCCATGTTTTCGCCATTTGTGGATAATGGCTTTCACTGTGGTTCGCTGAAGTCCCAAAGCTTTAGAAATGGCTTTATAGCCTTTTCCAGACTGATAGATCTCATTTACTTTGAATCTCATTTGTTCCTGAATTTCTTTGGATCGCAGCATGCTGTCTAGCTTTTAGGGATCTTTTTGGTCTACTTCACCTTGTCAGGCAGGTCCTATTTAAGTGATTTCCTGATTGAGAACAGGTGTGGCAGTAATCAAGCCTGGGTGTGGCTAGAGAAATTGAACTCATCTTTCCAAAGATGTGATAAACCACAATTAATTTCTGTTTTAAGGGGGGGGGGGGCAAGTAGGTTTGGATTTTTTCCCTTAATAATAAAAACCTTCATTTAAAAACTGCATTTTTTGTTTACTTTGTTATCTTGTTATCTAATACATAAATTTGTTTGATGATCTGAAACATTTAAATGTGACAAACATGCAAAAACATAAGATATCAGGAAGGGGGCAAACACTTTTTTACACCACTGTATGTGGCTATAGTGTAAAAATTACATGGCTGCCCCATCTGGTGTAAAATAGGCTGTGTAAACTTAGGTGGCTCACCCTGAGAGCACTCAGTTGACATATAGAGTCCTGCTAAGGTGTAATCACTTGCAGGTAAAACTATCAGTGTCATAAAGCACAGAGGCTCTGAGGAGTCCTACAGACCCTCGACTGGTACAATTACAACCAGTATCCAGGTTTGGACTCTGCAGGGTCCTATTATCTGTATTGGGACTTCCGGGAGGGCTACGGGGATTACAAACGGAGTGAGGAGTACCACAACATCAGCCTCTGGTTGGACTCGGAGGTCGACCGCTTGGAGGATCTAGTAATGGAGGTGGAGGAGGCCCTCGAGGAGGATTCCCCCTCTGCGATGGACACGTAGTTGGCAGATTCCGAGAACGACAAGCCTCCGGTGCCCAAGGCTCCGCCCAAGGCACGCCACACTAGAGTGAGCAAGCTGCCACGCGTGACTCGCAGAGAAGCGTCATCGTCGTCATCTGAGGACACTCCCTTACCTAAGGTACACAGCCCCAGAGCTTGTGTGCCTACGCGCAAGCCTCAAGGATGCAAGAAGGAGGTGTAAACAGTGCCCGTCCCAGAGACAGGCAAAACAGCTGGTGTGCTTCCTGAGGCGTCTGCCAGAAAAGCCGCTGCCACCCAAATCGGCAAAGGTCAATCCCCCACAGGCTAGTTGGACTTCGATCCAGCTGACGACTGGGGGACAGGCTGTGGTTCCTGCCAGCCTCCTCTGGACTTTTTCATAACCCTTTGTATAATTTTGTCATGTACCTGTCCCTGTCACTGTACCAGTCCCTGTCACACTTAATGTGCCCATCACTCTGTTTCCCTTTGTGTCTGTGCCTGTTCCTGTCAGTGTGTCCGTCCCTGTGTCTGTTGTTGTCTCGGTCCCTGTCTTCCCCCCCTCTGTCCTGCTTGCACTGGCCCGTGTTGGGTAGCTCGGTCCTCCGGCCTTACCATTTGGCATTGGTGTCACGCTGTTGATGAGGGGCTATGTCATGGTAAGGCCCTTCATCCCAGACGTGTGTGTGTGTGTGTGTTCGTTTGTATGGCCATGCCCTCCCTGTGTTTCACAACTGCTCCTCGTTTTGTGTCGTTATTGTGTGTGTATATAAGTTTCTTGTTTAATTGTGGATGTTGTCGGTGTTTGACCTCACATTAACCTAAGCACTGTGTTCTCTTTGTTGTGTCTCTCAATAAATGTCGTTGTGTGTTATACGAGTCGTCATTGCATCCATGAGTTTTAAAAAATCAAGATGCCATTTTTTGCAGTATTGCCTAGCCAATAACTCAACCAAATGTGATTACAGAAGGAAATGTGAAAATCTGAAAGGATTTCTTCATTAATCTGCTGGTTATATTTGTAACAGGCCTATGAGATCTCTGATTCATCACCATCATTCCTTGGTCCTCTTCAGAGAAGCTGTGTACAAATCTTCAAACCAAACAACATAGTGCATTAAGCATATTACTTGCCTCTTAGGATACATCACTTGTGATGCATTGTGGGACTGTTATTGTGCACTAGGTACTGTGTACGGAATACAAGGGCACTGTTTAAGGACCCTGTGGAGTGGAATGCAAATACAGATTTAGGTTTCCTGAATCTGCTCATTCAAAAGTTTCGGACAGGGCTCAGGTATGGCAGTTGTAACATTAGACACAATTACTACCTTTTCTGGAAATCCCCAGAAACCATACAAGACTGCCTTTGTGAACATATAAATAACTTTGGTCAGCTGCAGCTGGTTCCCTTTAACAGAACATTAACAGAAGTTTGGTTAATTTAAAAAGAACTATATATATTTGAAAACACCATTTTAAGTACCTGTGGTGTAAGAGATCATCCCCTCCTGAAGGAAAGAGGATGATGTGACAAGGGTTGACACTTCAGGCAGGTGAAGTGGGTGCTCTGGTTGCTATGCTAAGGAGCTGGCTCTTTGGTCTGGTGATCAGGGCACATGTGTCAGACCTGGGGTATAGTTGATGCCCTTTACTACAGTACTTCATTCTATCTTTGTGATTGTTCACCTATAATGATTAATATGATAATGGTTGTTCCTAAATGATAAAGCCAGTAAATATTTTCACCTCACCAGAAACAAGCAAATGTGTATCATGTTAGTTTATTTAGATAATTGCTATTAAATATTGACCGGAAACACTTACTGATAGACACATGACCGTGTTCAATGTTGTTGTTGTTTTTTCCGATTAAGTAGTAGAAATGTAGCTAGCTATTGATGGTAAAGGTGCAGTGTATTTTAGGGGGCTACAAAGCCATGCTTCTATCAGTGGGTCCTCTTCCAACAGAGTCTGCCATATTGCACTGCCATGTTTGTACAGTAGCCCAGAATGGACAAACCAAACATTGACTTTAGGCAGTGCCTTTTACATTTTTACATTGAAGCAGCAGCTTTGGTGGTGCCATAGCACTGGTTGGAAGTTGTAGGAAGAAGAAGCATCAGTGGGTGCTGCTGGTGCTGGCTAACCATTTTGTGCAGTGAGACACTGGAAAACCCACACTTTGGGGATCATATTTATCATTTAGCACAAGAAAGAGCAATGATCTTTCCTAGATGGAAATCACTGATAAGGGACAAATGTTTTCAGACTGATGCCAAAGTTTCCTGTTTTATGTACATCATTTGGAATTATCTTGGCACTTGATGGCCACTGTGGGTTCTGCTACGCACAGAAAGGGTGGTGTGAGGGATTATAATATCTGCAACCAATATGCAATCTCACCACTAGATGCCACTATATCTTACACGCTGCCTATTTAAACTGTGCAGTCACTCATGCATTTTAGGTAGGTGCCAAATTATATATTCACAGTTAGAAATTAGGCTAGATTTCTTATTTTATGTTGAGCTCAGCAAAATATTTATGGATAAACTGGGGATAACAAAATGCACATATGTATAAATACAGTCATCATAAAGTTTCCTGCAGATGTCAACAGCAGCTGATTCGAATTTAAAAACAGCTAAATCAGGAAATGTCCAGTTAGTAAAAGCGAATACATTGCCTAATTGCCCATTGTGTGCACTGAGTGTAGGCTTTGTCAAAGTTAACTTCTTTTTCTATTTGCCCATAAAACAATACCATGCGTAATGAGATTGGAATATGCATTATAACATTATAGACAAAAAGGTGAGCAGGGTGTAGGATAGTTTCCCATGAGTACTGACGATAGCATGTAAGATGAAATGCTTGCTCTTGCTTCACTTGTTGGATTCACATACTAATGGAATAACAATGATTTTTTTGGTAGTATGCAGGCCACATTTTTCATTTTTGCAGACCTTTTTTTTCAATGTTTGCTTTATGCACCTACAATATTTTCTTGAATTGAGCACAACAACACACCTTTTGTTTTTCATAGACAAATGTATGGAACAACTTGTACAAAAAGGTATGATATCATTCATAAAGTTTTACACATTATGTTGTCGTTTCTGCAATCCTGAAAAAAATATGCAAGACACTCAGACCAATGCTTTTACAGCTTTTACAGTTCAATGTTATAATACCATTTTAATAAATAATGTAGCCTGTAAGAATTTAAATTTAATTTTTTTTAAAACATTTTTCCAGTTGTTTAGTTACTTAGTTTATTAGAATACATTTC
Organism: Electrophorus electricus; assembly: GCF_041902795.1. Taxonomy (NCBI): domain Eukaryota; kingdom Metazoa; phylum Chordata; class Actinopteri; order Gymnotiformes; family Gymnotidae; genus Electrophorus; species Electrophorus electricus. Next base: position 33,633,626 of record NC_137497.1, on the reverse strand, counting down.
AGCTTCTTAAAGTGACCACAGGATGGCAGCAGCCAATAGATTTCCGTTTTATGCTGGTCGTAAATGTTCATCAGTGGTCCTATAACATAAAAGTTGCATATGCCTGTTTTCACATACATTTTGCTTTACCTTTAGAGCTTTACCTGTGCCTCTGCAAGTCCTGATCACAGACAGGTTCTGGGCATACTTTTCAATTAGCAAAAATGATAATGGCTTTCAATAATAAAAAGTACAGATTTGCTTCTCTGTGTTTCTCTGTCTGTGTTCATATTGTGTATTTTTTTGTGATGTTATTCTCTAATCTACTGAATGTTTTCTTATCTAATATGAGGGTTTCTCAGACAATTATGGGACTTCATGTCTCATCCTTCCAGTGCCTGTACCAGTCAACACTGTTCTTTTAACATCAGTGCTGATAAACGTTAATATTGGAGCTTTATTGGATATTGTTCGCCTCTCTATGCTGTCAGGACCTATGACTGCTGTCGCACTCTGTCACTATAAGAATGCATTTATCACTAATCATAGACAGCAAGCCACTTAATAATTTTCACTTCTCTAACAAGTACATTCATTTCAGGCTTCTTTTTCAGTTCCCCATTGCTTCTTCCCCATTGCCTTTGCAAATCTTTATTAACAAGCACATGCAAATATTGAGGTATTTATGTTAACTTCAATATTCCATCAAGGATCTGGATTCTCTGGTTTAAAGAAAAGGCTGGATGAGAGGCCACTGTATGTGGACTCATTTGTATATTGAATGTGATGTACAAAGAAATGTGCATGGGACTTTGTATAAGCAAAGATCCATAAATCTGAACTTCTGTTGTGTACATCTAATCTGAAATGTCAAATCTATGCAAGGTTTTATTCATAAGGCCTAGGATATTAAGGATATAAGCAGCTAGCCTGTAGCTGTGACAGAGTACCACAAGGTAATGCTGTTAAGTGGATTTGCATTCAAAACTAACCAGGTTCCCTGGGTAAAAATAACCCATGAGTTAACGATTTCAGGGCCTATACTCCTTTGGGCTAGTGATTTTCTCTTGTTCATGGAATCTTGCAGCATTTACTAAAATGTAAAATTTTGTAGCAGATCTTTGGATGACTTCGATTAACGGACTGGCATCAAGACTTCAGCCTTCATGCTACAGCAGCTGGCAGGTACCAAGACATGACTCAGCAGGCTAATCCACATGTAAGTCCTCCCAAGATGGGGCTCGCAGTTTCTGATTATCTTATCAGATCTGTGTTGTCATTGTTTTTCCCATGTTGAGTTCAGCCTGATACGCCTGTTTTAGTGAAAAATCTTGCTGAGTTTCTGTGGTCTGCACAGCAGCACCTGCCACACAGCTCCAGGTTTGAAGTTGTCGTGGTGCATGTTGGTCAATATCTGCTGTGCTCATCTGTAGCTGTGACAATCACATCCATCCAGATGCGCATGCTCTCTGCGCTGGGGGCCACGAGGAAGAAAAGCCGTTCGTATGTCTTCAGACAGAACGTCAAGCTTGGCCGTGGTGACTAGTATGAGGAGGACAGAGCACAAAAGACAGAGTTATGGCAAATACAGGCACTCAGAGTTAGAGCAGCAGTCAGCAGGAATACAGAGAACAAGAATAGGCATACAGAGAGTTAGAGCAGGAGTCAGATGTAGAGGAGCAACGTCTGAAGGAGGTTCAGCAAGTCCAAAAGACGAGACAGAACACTGGAAGGCACAGGGTGGGTGACCAGGACAAATGAGTTTAGAGAAGAAGAAAACATGGATAACTCACTAAGGTAGCTGTACACAGATGGTCACAGTAAACTTGCTCTATGGCTTGGAAGTAGATCACCCCTTTCAGTTTCTTTTCATCATGATCTGAGGTCAGAGAGAGAAACAGCAAGGGAGATTTTTGAAGAAACATTAGACACTGAATTCAAATGATAAAGTACCCCTAATTCCACCCACAGTGAGGTTTTCCCCTTCAAAGTAAAGCTAATCAATTGCTCTGCTGTGTTTGGCTTTGAGCAGATGTAGACATGGCTCTCACCAGTGTAGTAAGCTAGTCGACGGTGGTCCAGGTCAAAGAGGAACCACCTTCTCCTCCATGTCTTTACTCGACCGCCTTGCTTCGTTAGGAAACCCCCACACTGCCGTGGAGACAGCTGCACACCCAAACAGCTTGCCACACCATGACCAAGAGACTCCACATGAGCCCGCAGGTCAAAGTTCACAGTTAGGAAGAGCGGAACACCCTGCTGTCAAGGAAAAAGCCAGTTTTAAAGGAATCTTGAGTAAGTCACAGCCTTACAGTTTACAGTTCTGAGATCATAGATAACTATTATTATGATAGTTCATGCTCTATTGGTGATTTTACACACACACACACACACACACACACACACACACACACACACACACACACAGCTAAGTACCTCAGGGGGGCTCTGGAGTAGACTAGGTTTGTGCTCCTCAGAATGTGTGTGAGTATAGGTGTACAGGCGTTTTTGTGAGTGTGATTTCATGTTTGTTTGTGAATGTGTGTGTGAATGTATTTGCGTGTTCACAGCCTCCAGCTCTCTCTGTCTGTCGTCTACCACAAGCTGTCTCCTCTCCTGCAGTAAGACAAAGAGTGGTTATTCTCTTTGGATTTACCCTAACGCTAAAACCCACAGCACATACAACCTAACGCTAACCATCCAGTCAAACTCACTGGTGTAAGACATACTATATGACTTTCAAAGTCGTCAGTTTGCTGTACTGTTGACACTACACAACTTGCTGTCTTGTAATCAGGAATCTTTAAGACTTTGTGGTTTGCACACTACACAACTGATAAGTGACAGGCATTACAAAATCTTTCACCATCCAACAAGTCTGTCTGAGCTCCAAACTATGTTATACCACAAAAACACACAAGAGAAATGACACAGGGATTGATGAAATACCATGTGCAAAAGTGGGATTTTTTTTCTTCCAGAAATGGCTATCAGCAAGAAGCAATCAGTCCAAGTTGTTTGTGTGCTGATTTGGGATGAAAAAAAAAAACCAAAGACAGAAAACAACTTTTGTTGTAGCCATGCTTGTTGTACAACTCATCCCAGTTTTTCTCCTCACACTGTGCCTTACGCTCTCACTGGCTGTAGCTCGGTGCCCAACTCACTGCTAGTAATAACCTGATGCTAGCACCACTCTACAGGAATTTTTGCCAACAGGTCCAGATATTTAGCCTGCTTGACATTTCTTGGTCATATGCGAGTCATCGGCAAGCCTCTCAGATGGTGACAATTCATACATAATGATTTGAACACCAATTGTCTCTGATCTAGGGCTTTTCTTTGCACTCTCCAAAAACGTAACACCTTAAATCTAACCTCCCTTCCCTAAAACCTTCACCCTTCTCACAAGCACCCATGGTCTAACTCTTCAGGTCACTCTTCTCAATTCTGGTAGGTCATATATCCTCACATTTGGCCCCTACAGAGACTCAGCTCTGGTATAACACTAAAGATTAAGAGTATTAATCTCTAGGATATAGTAATCACAGTTCATATCAGGCACTGAGACTTTAAATGTACTGTTTTGGTGAGTGACTTCACAATATTTGCAAAAGCCAGCATTCAGTTTATTTTCAGACAAACACTGGGAATGATGCCATGGCCTGAACAATGACTAAAATATCAAAGGCACTGAGCTGCTTCTGTCTCTGATGTGCAGAGTACAGATGGGACAGTCCCATTCTGGTGTGTGCAAGTGTAGTGTAGTGGCATTAGCAATAGCACTCCTTCACCAACATTAGGATGGCCAGAGTGTATGTGCTTTTGTTGACTCACCCTTTCCTTGAGCAAGCGTTCTCTCTCTGCTTTTGCCTCTCGTAATTTCCTCTCAATCTCCACAAGGTCCAGAAGACACACATTGGGGCTTTAATGCAGAGTACACACTCATAAAGCAGAGGTATCAAAACACACTAAAACCCAAATAAATAATGAGCAACACCACAGGCGGAGAAGGGAGCATGGGTAATGTTGGAACACAGCCACTCATCCACAGAAGGGAGCATGTGTAATTTTGGATCACAACCACTCAGCCACAGAAAGGAGCATGTGTAATGTTGGAACACGATCACTCAGCCACAGAAGAGAGCATGTGTAATGTTGGAACACAGCCACTCAGCCTCTCGCCTGACTTACCTGGCAGCTCGGGAGCTGTTGGCACTGTTACATGGTGTGAGGAAGCCATTACCATTTGTACTCGCATTAGCATTCCCATTACTGAGTCTGTGTGCTGGGTGGGGAAGAGGTGGACTAACTTCAGGGTTTGACCTATCTGGCATCACCCTCAGGGGTCCTGAAACATACAAGCACAGAGTTGATCAACCCATTTGTAAGAGTGAAAATGGGTTGGAGTGAGTGCAATGGAATGGGGTCAGTATCCAAACACCTGTACGAACTTGATAAGAGCAGTGCTGTTTGCTTATGACAGCTGACTCATGAGCTCATGCAGATACACCCATTCCCAAACGGAGCGTTCCGCTCCTGCCTCTGGCTGGGTGTGGGAGATCGGGAGAGATGATCAGAAAGTGGAAATGAAAGATAAAGATTCAGTATGCCTATAATGCCAAAAAAAGGGCAGAAATGCATGTCTACACAGTAACCCCAGTGATAATTCTGGCTCTGCCTGTATGAGCAGGTATCTTGATGCATGGGCGTGCCTTCTCCAGCAACCACTGAGCTCATGAGACAATTGGCCTGTGTTGCATCTAAAGGTGGAAGACTAGCAGTGGGATTTAATGCCCTGCAGACCAACTGTAGGGTCACTGCTCCAGCCAAGATCCACATCACAGCCCTGGTAACCAGAAGTTCCTGTTGGCTCTGGTTAGCGCAATTAGATGTTTAAGATTGGTCTTAGACCCAGGTAGCCATTCCATGTGCCACTCCTGATTTAACCACTGAAACCAGTTGCCAGTTCACCTTGTGATATTGGCAGCTTCTCTGAAAGTTTACGATGTGAACTGCGTTTACGGGGAACTGCGGGTGCTTCCTTCAAAGGTTCCTGGAAAAACAGTTAAATTGTTTTCAGTTGAACTGACAATGAAATGAGTGATTGTGAGTATTGTAACCCTAGTCAAACCAATGTTTAAAATATTGAATGCAAATGCTTAGAATTATGCACCTTCGCTGTTTTGTTAGAGGCTAATAGAGACAGCAGTGACATGCTGGAGGCGGACCCAGTGATATTGAACCAGTCAGTGAAAGGTTTGTTCTCTTTCAAAATCTACTGAGGCAGATACCACCAGAAATCGGTAAATGGTTGAGAGACAAGTTTTATGAAACTCTGGATATAATAGAATGTGAGGAAAATAAAGACTAGAAGATGATGTTTTCATGAGAAATCATGTGACATTTAAGACAAAATCTGGACTCTGAGGTTCAGTTCAGATCAATGTATAACACAAAGAAGCATTGTTTAAGAGCATAAGACAAGCTATCTGACACGAGAGGAAGTTAGAGCAAAATGAGTTTGGACATACCATGTGACACAACCCACTTGCAGCTCAGCAAAAAGCACTATGCAGTGCTGGAAACACTAATGAGTTAAACAGTGTTCCTCACTCTGCTTATCTCATGAATTCTCCCTCCCTTTCTCTTTCTCTCATGCACACTCCCTCTCTGTAACTCCTTCTGTCTCTCTCTCCATCGCTTGTTCTCTCTCTGTGAATCACGAACACACGAGCAGTTCAGGCAAAACCTGTTAACCCTTTCCTGTCCTGCCCTGTCTCGAACTTTGTACATACTGAAGTGAGCAGTTACAGTTCTCACAGGTAAGCAGGCATAAGACTTGTAGTTTGCCACAGTGTACTTTTAAAAGAACTTTTAATGTTTCTTACGAACACATGGCGAGAGTCTCTGCTGCCTTGCTTCCTTCCTCTTTCTCACTCTGCTGTTGCCATCCAAAGGAATTCAATTAAAAGAGAGACCACACAAAACACACACAAGTGCACGTGTGCACACACATTCACACTTGCACTCGTATTTGTTTGAGTTGTGCTTACCTGTGGTGTCAATTTGCCGACTCTCCACACTTATTTTGCCTTGCTCCCTTGGCTCCTCTCTCTCTCCCTCCCCCTTTCTGCCCTCATTGAGCTGTCTTCCTTCTCTGTCTGCTTTCATGCCTGCATGCCCCCTCTCCTTTCTCTCTCTCTCTCTCTCTCTCTCTCTCTCCTTCCTTCTTTCTCTTGCCCTTTCTCTCCTTCATTCACAAATGTTATTTGTCTCCTCCCCCATTTTTTTCTCCTACTGCAGCTAAATTCATAGCTACATTAATGTTGCTGGTTCAAGCCTCACCACTGCCAAGTTGCCACTGCTGGGCCCCTGAGCAAAGCCCTTCATTCTCAATTGCTCAAATTGTACTCAGTCATAACTGTAAGTCGCTTTGGATAAAACCGTCAGCTAAATGCTCTAAATGTAAATGTAAATGTAACTGGATTCTGAAGAACTAGAACTGGCCAAAGTACACTAATAAAGAACAAATAAGTCCTTATCTATTGGTGGTTATGTTGTTAATATGGATGCATCCTTGGGAGAGCTGTGGTAGGTGAGCACAGAGCAATGGCTGATGTTACTCTACCCGCTGGGATTTGTGGAGAAGTTCCCTTCTCTCCTGCCGGAGGGCATTTAGCTCTCGCTCTTTCTCTCTCTCCATCTCTTTCAGCTGCTGTTGCAGCTGCTGGACCTGCTCCTATAGAACGAAAAATAAAGTCTCTTTTTATAACCTGCATAAACATACATACAGAACTGTGTCTACATATATCCATTTTCTTATGTATACATACTTATAAAAAATGAATGTACGGAGACTGCAAGCTCATATTCTCTCTCAGGCAAGGTACAGATTATGATTATTTTTAATAATCTTTTCATACAAAAAGAAGGACACATGGCAGTAGAAGTGTGATGCAAAATGCACACATTCATTTTAGGGAGGAACAGTCTGACACCAAGCAAATGAATGATGTTTGTTTAGAACAGATTCAGTGATTCCACCAGGCACAGAGTCTAAGACTGCTACATCCTACAGACATATGGCTCACTGCCCTTAAGATGAGACCGCATGGTTGAAAATTCTACTGAGTTCTCTTGCAAACTTTATTTAATATTACCAGAAACTGACCCCAGTCTCTTCCTCCATACTCCACCTAATTCACAGTGTGGAGTGTTTAGGATCGATTTGGTTAAGGACCTGGAGAGTGCATTGCATTCTTGCATTCATCCTCAAACTTGCGTCCTGTATCCCGCCCAAGACCCTTTTTATCTTATCAATGTTAGATGGGTTGTGAGACTGTAAACTCAAAAAATAAAGCACTTACTACATCTATACTGTAAAATAAATGAACCCACTGTATGGAATATAGGCAAATCTGTTTAGAACTGCAGGCTTGAAAAAATAACCTGAAGAAAGCCATAGAAGTGAGTGGATGGTATGCCATTTCTTGTAATTGTTCAAATGATTGCAGAGCAGTTCTTTTCCATCAAGTTTTTAACAATTCCAACTCTCTTGTTGTTCCAGTATTGAAAGACACCTCCACCCATCCCAGGAGTGAGTGGGAGAAGGGAGAATCCTCTTGGCCTACAAATCTGGTAACATCTCGCCACACTTCAATTGTATTAGTGTGGATCAGGTTGCCTTTGACCAAAGGTGGGAGCTTGGAGATGTCATTGATGATGAAAGTCAATAAAAACTGGAGCACAGGAGTCAACGTGGCATTCCTCAGCTAGCACAAGGAAGTGTCTCAGAAAATCATCTCTAACACATTTTACTGATGAGATAAAATGCACACTGCTTCTGTGTTGACTTTCCATCTCTGCCATTTGTTAGCTGAAGGAAAACATCAGAGAAAGAAAGACAGAGAAAACAGATAGAGGAAAAAGAGACAGGACTGGCTGGTATAACCTATTAGAGGAGACAGAGGTGGCCTGTGCATCGAAGCTGACAGGTAGATGTCAGGACGATGACTAGTAGATGACAGGTAGAGGTGTGGTGATGAGCTCCCAAACAACATACGGTCACAGAGCAGCTGAATCAACACACACAAGAATTCTCTCTCCACCACAGCACCTCAGCCTCACCCGGGCTCTGTATCTCCTCTCTCTGTCCTCTGGTTTGACTTTCCTATAAACGGCAAGGCAAATTTGTGACCGTTTCAATTGCCTGGATTTCTGCAAAGTTGGTTCCTGAAATTTGATTTGATTTTTACTCATAATGGTCACAATAATATATAAAGGCAATTTTATTTAGCAAACAATATCCAACATGTTGCATGTTTACTTCATGAGCCTCTGACCAACTATGACCAACTATTTTTTGCTGACTCACTGGGTTGCTAATGTAATTAGCTTGTTTGCAGTATCATGTGGACATATTTGGGCTGTAGGTAGCAGGGTATAGAGGTGGACCTATGACATTTTCACACACGCCTACTCCAGTCCTTCCCGCCCTCTCGGCTCTTCAGGAGGTGAGTGAGTTCAGAGCCCAGAGAGTGTGGTGCTGGAGTCAGCTTTGAGTGTTGTGGAGCTCCCATACACAATGGGACTTACTTATGAACCAGTCAGACCAGACAAGAGCGAACAATTACAGTGGCATTCCTCAACACGTAACAGGGGGAACACTTTTAACTAGTTTCTTTGTCTCTCTTTCTCTCGCTATTTCTGTTTGTCTCACCTGAGTGCTGTTGACTGTGTGCTGTTCATGGCTGATCTCTCTCGCTATCTCGCCCAGGCTGTGTTCTTCCTCCAATCCACTCTCTAATTCAAGTACATGGAACTCCCAGTCCTCAAATGCTCGCACTGCTGTGTCCACTGCCTCCTTCTCCTCCATACACACAAACACACATCTGTCACTTTAACATCCATCATACACAACCACACAATCCTCCGAAGTGTGTGTCGATCAATCATGTCTGTGTCTGGTTGTGTGTGTGTGTGTATATGTGGCATGTTAGGTCTAGCTGTGGGAATAGCAATTGCAATAATAAGCTGGTTAAACCAGTACAGTTGGCTCTCAGCCAATACACACACTGAGAAAACAACAGGAGAAACACAGCACACGTAACACAGCTCTAATATTCCTGGAGGCAATGCCTCTTTTGAGCTGTGGGAAAGGTGGTTAGTTCTAGTGTTTGGGGTTCAGAGTGCTGTTACATGTCGAAACACCTGCTGCTCTCTCGGGCTGCTTGGATTTGTGATGCCTTTCTCTGACCACCTTCTCTTCAGCTCCTCCACCCTGAGCCTTTCCTGCTCCAGCTGTGCACGCTCCTGCCCACAACCAAACACCCAAATCAATGCTCTGGATCAGATCTCCTCCTGTTTGTGTGTGTGTGTGTGTGTGTGTGGGGGGGGGGGGGGGGGGGGAGGTCCAGACCTGCTGTGTGGTGGCATCTTTCTGTATCTGCTTCTGTTTTCTGGTCTCCTGCAGTTTCTGCAGTTGTGCAGTGTGTTTGAGCAGATGCTCTTGTTCCATCTGCAGCTCGCCCTGTAACAGGGCAATCTCCAGCTGCAGCTGGGCAGACACACATAGAAAACACACACCATCACTCTCACCCCAGAGTGCACACACACCATCACTTGCACACCAGAGTGCATACACACCCTTACTCTCACACCGGAGTGCAAACACACCATCACTCTCACCCCAGATTGCACACACTAGCATTCTTGCCCCAGAGAGCACACACACTGTCACTCTCACCCCCTCAACTTACAGAACACATATACCATGACTCTTGCAGCGAGCACACACGCTGTGCCTCTGAGCCCTAAGAAGCACACACACTATGGTTGTCAGCCCAGAGCACAGACACACCATGACTCTCAGCCCATAGAACAGTCACACCATGACTCTTGTCCTCAAAGAGCAAACATGCTGTAACTCGCGCCTGAGAAAGTACATACACCATCACTCTAGCCCTTGAACGCACACACAAACAGTAAACAATATTTCAGCACTCTATACAATTAGCACTCTCATAGAAATAAGTCAATTCCCTTCCTGAAGATGTATACAGCTGCAGACATTCATCCTTCACTCACCTCTATTTTTAGCTCCTCCTTCTGCTGGTCAAGCTCTGTGATTCGCTTCTGCATCACAGAGGGCGAGATCAGGCACTTGGTGGAGTCAACACTCATCTGTCTGGCATGGGACTGAAAGAGAGGATGAGGATAAGATGAACAGTGCTTCTCACAATATCTCTGGTAGATGAAACAATGAAAGCCTCCACTTACTCTCTCACTTTCAGTACTACTGCCCTCAGTATCTGACTCTGCCCCTGAGGAGGCGGGGCTTTGTCCACAAGCCACTCGGATGAACCAGGGTGGTTTTTGTGTGTCCATATTGTGAATAGATCTGTCTGAAGATGGAAAAAGGGAGGGGGTTGATGTAGACATGGGCCCTTAGTGCTGTGTGGAGATATGTGATTAATGATAGATCAGGTGACTGTTTGGTCAGACAGTGCATGGCTGAGAACATCATATTAGGGAATTATTATCTGAAAAGAAAACCCTCTCCACACTGATCAAAGAAAGTGAAAGTGTGTGTTAAAAGGGAAACAAAAGTGGCTTCTGTGCAGAGATGGGCATGGTGACCGCTGATGGGACTCCATACACTTATAAACATGTCTTTATTCTGCCCTTTCAGAACTAACCTGCTGTGCTTTGATCAGAGAGCCTTTGTATGTACTCACTGCTGCACTTAACCAGCTCTTCTTTTCCACAACCACCCCTCCCCCGGGCACCACTGGCTGTATACACGCACAAGTATATGAATACTCTGTGTGGGAGCCTATCAACAGCTATTCCCCATTGTACCCCCCCCCCCCCCCCCAACTTATCTTCATACTCATGCCTTATAAGGAGACTACGGTCTGCAGTACTGAAGCCATTGTAGATAAATATATAACTCTGACATGACAAGTGCCAAACCCAGACTGGCACAGTGACACATAGAAGGAGAAAGAGAGAGAGTTTATGGGAGAAAGTTTGTAGGAGTGCAATAGAGTCAAGGAAGGAGAGAGACAATCATGGACATAAAGGATTAAGGAGAGTTAAAGAGAGAATGAAGCTAGTTCTTAAATGTCAGAGACTAGTGTCAAATTTCCACACACACACACACACACACACACACACACACACACACACACGAGACAGCATTCCCTACTCAACTCCAACTGCCAATCTGAGCTGACTCAATCACAAATTGCTTACACTGGAATTTAATAAACATACTCATGACAATAACATGTATCAGGACACATATTTAAATTATTTACAGCGACTTAGAAGATGTATCTTCTGCTTCCTTCCAGAGGCCTACAGTATGAAACAGCTTGGCCATGATGTAAACATGTGAACTACTGTGCTTTTACGGTGTTCAACTCCCTGATGTTTCATTAGACACTGTTTTAAATCTGATTTCTCCCCTTGAGTTTGAAAGCAGGCACAGAAACACACCCACAGTCTTTAAGATGTTGTAAGATCTCTTATTCATTGAAACAGGTTTTTACAGCTGATGCCAGAACCAGTTTAATGAAACTGACTGTTTGAGAACATGCTGCTCATTTATTGATTTGGAAAACACCACCAAGTCTACACATGCTGTTATATCTAAGTTCTACACTCACCAAGTCCAACACTCACCAAGTGGACAGTGCTGAAGTCCACACTGTGAGTGCACTGACACAGATTAAGCAATTTTAATATGCCAGCACATTAGTGCGCATGGAGAAGCACAGGGGACTTAGCGAGTGAGTGGTGGTGATATTCTCATTACAAACATAACAACATGACATGAAAAAAAGGAATGGACAATGGTTGGTATAATGGAGGAAAGCCAGTTAAATCTGTAATGAGTGTAAATGAGTGTTTATTGCTGAGGAGTGGCAGTGAGATTAGAGAATTAGAGAATAAACATCCTGTAGTTGTGTAACTTCTCTCTCCCGAGAACTACGGAATCAACCCCCACACACACCGTGTTACTGAGCACTACTAAATCCAGCCGTAACCATCCCATCCATGTGTGCATGCACACACATGCTCACTGCTGCATCTTCTGCAGTCCAGAGAGCACATACACACTGTGCTCCCAATGACTCCTCTCCACTAAGATCATGCTCCACACAAACACACACACACACACACACACACACACACACCAGAGTATGTAAGAGCACACAACACAACTGATATTGCGTCTCTCCAGTAGCACACACCACATGCTTCAGTATCAGAGTGGCAACAGCTAATCTCACACAAAAAAAGTGTGCTGCATCAGACCCTCCTCCCTTAGAGCCCAAGTAAAGGGAACAGGAGGAAAATTGATACTTAAATGACTTGCTTTTTTAAAAATGATAAATTGCTATGTTTAACTTCACTGTAAATTCCAGGAAAGGGAAGCCATACAGAAATGAGAATGCCTTTGGATAAAGACAGAGAGCATGGTCCTTATTCCACAACAAAGAGTCCAGTTGGCCTATAATGTTTATGTTTATATCATGATACATGTAAAATGAGTTAGTTAATGCTGCATACTGTTGTTACATAATAAGGGTACAGTGTGTGTGACACCTATCTCTAAGAAGGGTCCAAGCTTGGTCCATGGGCCTCAGGTACCAATGGGGAGCTGGGTGGTCTACGCAAATAAAACCATTCACCTTTCACCATACACATCTAAAATGACATACTGAATAAACTTTCATTAGGTTAGCTCTAAAAGTTCTTTTTTTTCCAAGATCTTGTTCTACACAACAGTTTGTTCTACATAATGCACATGAGCATAATAAATCATATACATCATAATTACATCATCTTGATGCAAGATCATGTCCATTAATGAGGTATCCACAAAAGATGAGGTCAGTGCTGCACACCACTAGACAGACAGGAGACATCAGCCCCAGGGCCAGATTAACATATGTGCTAGGTGGGGCTGAACTCCCAGGGCCAGATTAACATATGGGCTAGGTGAGTCCGAAGCCTCAGGGCTTGGTGAGAGCGGAAAAGTCATACCTACCGGTAGTATGATTTACTGAATGAGTATTTGTTCAGTGTCTAAACAAAAGGAAGAAAATTGCTGCCTCATGGCAACTGGTTTGGTGACTAAAGGAAATACAGACTTGGTGGATGGGAAAATGTTTTAAAATAAGTCGATGATGCTGATCAAAAAAAAAAAAAGGGGGGGGGGGGGGGCTGGTGAAAGATGTGCAGGTGAATCATCACAACCTGACCATGACCTGGTAGTTCATGTTTGGGAAATGCTTTTGGAGAAGCTTGTTGTAGATGTAATTAATATCATAAATGCCAAATTCATAGAAAAGCTTGACAGATGTGAATCCTATAGAGACAATAGTGACCTATTTGCATTCTTAATATCAATGAAAAAGAACTTCTTTCTTATTCGGTCTGCAAGAGAGCTATAGGAGAAATATGGACTTACAAGATTTAACAGATGAGATGGAGCACTTAAAAATGTTGCAAGCATGAACAAAGAACATCCACCAAGTAATTATTGCAACTATCAAGTTCAAGTAACCTGTAAAATGTATTTTCAAATGTGAATATAGCTCTGCAAATTGACCCCACCTTGCCTCTTGCCAATGCATCTGAATGTCCCTTTTGTAAATAGACTTTGATTTAAAATAAATGAACAAAAACATTTGCAGTCTGTGAAAGAAGAAAAGACATGCATGTCCCTGCAATTGTAATTGTTACAATCATGGACCTTAATGTCATCATCAAGGATTTCCATCTAATAGTTAAAGCAATCTTTTAAATATATCTGATTTGTAAGTGTTGTTGCTGTGCCAATAAACCTATTTTCTATGAGCCAGTGTTTGTTCGTAATGCACTATTGTACTTGATTCATTGTATCTAACCAAATTTACTCTCATTTGAGAATAGCTACAGACAGGTGAGTGCATGTCATATGGAGAGCAAAGTGTTTGTCTTTTTTTGGTAATTTGCATTGAAGTTTTGATGCCACTGGACAGACATGGTTTTACCTCAATTTACAATAAGTGTGTGCATGTGCGTGCTTTGTCATCCCATGTTTACAAAATTAGATGCGTTGTGCCTGCCCATGCATGTGTATGCAGCTTTTTAAATATATGTATGGTAACACTATGGTACAGAAATAGCTTGAATATATTTGGTAGTACTATGGAGGAGGCTCTTGGAAATGCTATAGCCTCAGGGCCTTGTGTGGTCTTAATCTGGGCTTGGTCAGACCATCAGACAGAGTGCCACCCTACAGCAAGTCTCAGGGTTCTCCACAGTGACCATTTTGAAAACTGCCTCCTCTCTTATTACAGAGCCTTCCTTACAGAACAGCTGAAGGCCATTAACAAAATGACATGCTAGTATACTACTAGTAGGCTTGAAGTTGAACAACCCAGTCCTTCAACCTGCCTTGTAATTACAGAGCTGAGAGACATGGTTGATCCATGAATCAGCTTGTGAAAGAGTTGTCTGACAAGTCAGATGATCTTAGAAATGGGGGCATGGTCAGCTCTGAGACTCCCCATGTAATTTGGGGGACTACTGGTTGTTTATGGTAAATAACACACTCCCCATCAAATTAGTTATTAAATGATCATTTATTAATGATCATTTATTAAAAGATTAAAATACATTAAAGACAGGACTGACAGCCAGGTGAGCACCATAGAAGACAAAAGACAATCCACCTACTTCTCACTTTTCACTCTCTACCTGCATCAAATCAAGCATTTACATTTATAGCATTTAGCAGACGCTCTTATCCAGAGTGACTTACAAAGGTGCTGTCATTTACTGTCTGTTACTCTCACACAGAATACATCCTAGCCAGTAGAGTAGGTTAGAGTCCAATATACCAATGAACTAAATAACTAGAAATACAGGGATCAATGCTGATGCCTAGAATTACAAAATACATAAGCTTCATCTTAGACAATGATAAGTGCAATAAACAATAAGTATTAGAGTCTGATAGTCAACATCAGTGTAATAAACAATACAATAAGTACTAGTTTCATATACAGAACATCTACAGAAACAAATGTACTCCTTACTAATGATTTAGTCTTCCCTTTTGTCACAGGTTCCCTGTCCTCAGTGACCCAAAACAACCTCCTAGGATCAAAATATTGCATGCCCGTAGATTTACTTAAGTGATTGCCGAATATGATAATAATAAGGAAAGGTAAGCTGCGCGTCCCCATACACTTGTATCTACACTGGTACCTTTCTCAGTGTAGATGGCTACACAAACAAACAAGGAATAAACAACACTAAGAACATATACGTTCCTTAAGAACCGGATGAGTGAATGGGAGCGAATAGATTTCGAGATTATGAATTCTCAAACTGGCTGTTGTCTTTGAATTTGGCGGTACGCGAGGAAAAAAACTCAACAAGAACACCAACACAATGGAAGTGTCATGACTGCATTAGTTAAAGGCTCTTATGACTGAACCTACTTTTTCAAACTTTACATTTTCTACACTAGTTTGCAGAAATAGTCTACCATTACAAACTAAGCAAAATATATGCCACTTGTTTAGGCTTATTATTTAGGCTAACTATCGACTGAAATAAAGCGCACGTATCAATCATACCTGTTCAAACTTCCTGCGAAATCTTCCACACAATCTACAGTTAAGTATTAAAAAGATAATTCCAGAAGATATTTCTTCTTAGAGACTGACAAACAGTAATCCCAATATCCAGAGACGCTTATCATCAACTTTCGACAGTCTACCGAAAAGCGAAAGTGTTCTTTGACAGGGCAAATAAACTATTTCACAGCCCCTCCAGCCGGACTCAAGCCCTTAGTGTTACCACCCCAGAGTGACATCGCGGTTGAGGGTGTGACGTAAAGAGGCAGGTGGGTTCACGCGGCGTTGAGAACGAATGACGGGGAGCGCGAGGTCTGAATCCAATCCGGTTAAAAAGAAACAGAAAAAGGCAAAAGCTGTTGGTTTGAGTACGTGTGGCCACAATGTGTTCTCATAAGCGTCCTCTCCGACCTCACCTGTTCCGAATGCTTAGATAAGGTCAAGTCACGTGTAAACGCCTATAATAGATGTTAAAATCATTAAAATAATTTTAATCCGTAATAATGTAGTAATATGTTAGAAGATGAGGCCCTTTTCTGGTTTTGTGCAATGTATTCTTTTATAAACGTAGCTGATTTGTTTTTTTCATTTTTTAAATGTTCATTTTTAAAATCTTTTCTCGACAAGAATCTTTACTAATCACAAATTTGAGCTTTCAGAGCTGTATTGCTGCTTACACTATTGCCTCAGTAACAGATTACAACTCACACGAGCTTCACTCATTATAGCGAAAAAGGGTCAGACGGACGGAAGGGTGACATGCTGAATGGGGCAGGAGAGAGCAGACGGGGGACGCTTTGTACACTCATGACGTCCTGACAACTGGTGACATGCACCATATGGGCCTATAATTTTCCCTGCAAACGAAGACATATCCTACGAAATATCTCGTGCACGGCTTCAGCTACACAGTGCTTACTCCGTCAAAGCAGGTGTGCGTCAAAAGTATGGCGAATATGTCAGTAGCCGTATTTTCATCTGAATGTGACAATGGAGACTCCACTCACACAACAAAACCTGAGTGGATACATCTGTTCAGCCCTTGGAATGGAGTGACAACAAACGTAAAAAGATGTGATTAAATTCAAGTGTCTCATATATGAAGAGTTCAGTTGTTTAGTTCAAACCTAATGTATTATTGAGTTTAACAGAGATCCCGGCGACGAAACAATATGTTTGTATAACTATTGCGTTGCTGTGACATCAGCTGAATGTGACTGTGAAATGAGTGTGTAATATACAATATGAAGGGACAACAGCTGTTCATGGTCTTGCAAACAGGACCTGTGTCAAACTAGACACTCCCATCTACCCAAACCTGTCTTTCATTTTTCTTCTCTATGTGGGAAGGGAAAGTTTGAATAGGTACAAATAACACATATAAATAACTACATATAAAGTGTAACCCCCTTCAAAAACAAACAAACAAACATTTACAGAGAATGGGCTATAATACCATATACGATGTTCATTACATCAGGAAAAGCTATTGAGTTAAATGTACCTTGACAGAATGTGAGGAGTATGTACACATGCACCAGATTTTATTTGCAAATGATTATTTGCTGACCTCTGGAAACAGTCCTGATCCTGTAAGCATGTGAGTATACCCTCCGATAAACAGATATCACAGAAGAGGCAAAATGACACAGCTAAGAGAAGAGTAATTATGGTTTCACCATTCAATATCCAAAACACAGAGCATACACTTAACATTATTATATTATTGCTTTTTGTTATTACTGAATACATGCATTTTTCAAACTCTCTTATCTATCAAGCGCTATATTCCACAAAGTACCCCATTTATGATTAACAATAAAATTTTTGTAGAATAAAAAAAGGAAAAAATCTTTTCTCATTAGATTAGATTAGATTCATATTCTCCATGTTGATTAAAATGTTTAAACGTCATGAAGTCCACACACCAAGTTAGCAGGCACTGCAATATCTGTAAGCAAAACAGAAGAAAATGTTTTTAGAAATGGATTTATAAATCTATCTAAATTCTAGTTTCCCTTATTTTCCCCATTACCTTCTCATTCATATGGACTTTAGTGATTTCATACAGTTGTTCATTAGATACTAGCAAGCAACTGTAACTCAGACCTAATACTCTACAGCGAGATGTGATTTTCTAAAGCTCTCTTGACTCTTGTTCTGATTCATAAAGGACATTTTCTGTCACACATAAAAGTATATATATTTTTGGAGATTTATTATTTTTTTTTACTTATTTGCACATTTTCTAACTTTAATTTAGCGGCTTTAAACAACGAGTGCTACTGGTATTTTCTGCTATTCATACAGTATGAACAGAATAGAACAGTACCTATTTTAGCAGGTTTGGGGAGGTTGAGATTGTTCATAATTTTCACAAACTCATCAAGTGGTTTAGTTAGTCGTGGGTTAAACTTTGTTTCCTCATCCACTGTTGACACAGTCTGTCCTGTTTACAAAAAACAACTAAAGAGTTAAAAGTCTTGCACATTTTAAAGTCAGGATATAGATTAATTGAGTGGAAGCGCATGAACACACACCTTTATAGTCATGTCTCGGGTAGAGAAGACAATGTCCAGGTAAAGTGAAAATCCTCTGATGGACAGATTTATACACTTTCTGAGAACAGCCTAAGAAAGTTAAAGACCAAAGAGAGTTAAACCTCTACACACTTCTGCCATCTTGTGGTCATGTGAAGTACATGTAAAACAAGGTCATGGGGACTAAAGAGAAGAAAAGAGCAATAACCACATAATGAAAGGCAATGACCATTAAAGCACTTCGTGCGTTATGCCAACTGTGTCATTTTTAAGGCCTATCCATTACTGGAAGACAGAGGCTATGGTCACATTAGTCTAGCTGTGAAGAGAACAAAAGCTAGCCATCTTGGCCTGACCATGTACAGATGGCAAACTGTTTGACATCCTCTTGAGTAAAATGCAATGCAAACATGGAAAAACATATCTCATGTGTGCATGCGTGCCATTTCGGATGACAGACGTGTTCACATTACAGATACAGGTCACTTGACATTATGAATGTGAACCATCAAGACAAGCAATGTGAGCAAAACATCAGAGATAAATAATGTGGCTTGTAATGTGAACACAGCCCAAATGACCTTATTCTAAAAAAATAACAGACTATGCCCTGAGTTGGGTGACTTTGCTGGAAGTCAGTCCTGCCACAGCCCCTAATGAGAAGACTCAGAAGTCAGACTCTGGACTAGCAAAAAGCAGTCATGAGGAACATGCAACAAATCACGTGTGAGAAAAAGCATCAAAAACCTTATTATCCAGTTTAATAAATAATAAAGCATTAAGGTAACCATTATTATTAAAGCTTCATTAAGCATTAACTATAATGTGTATGTAGTTGCCTCTGATCAGACTTTAACTAGTGCTCTTCTGGTCCTACATGCTTCCCAAAAGAGATAGTGTCTCCATCGGATGTCTGCAGTAGCTCCGCTGTGTTTGGAGATGGCGCTCTTCAACCCAAACATCTTCTGCTTAAGCAGCCCGCTGCCTGTAATGTGATCTGCATGGTATTGAGTGTTTGCTGTAGTGGAGACAAAAATAATGGGAGGCTGTCAGCAAAGGGCACAGAAGCTGAATTTAAAACAGCTCTAGACTGACCATTTGACACAATTAATGTCATTCTTAATGCTTAAGAAACTGCAACTGTATCATTTTTTGGACATGCTCAATGGCTCTTATATCCTATGTAGTTCATGACATGTCAAATAGGAAGCCATTTATAATTTAGCTTATGTCTGGAGATATTTCTAAAGTGGAATCTGTGGGTAATTAAGGTAGAAGTCAATAATGAAGACCCAAGAATAAGTGGGATATGTTCAGGCTAAATCAGAATTTCGATTTCCAATGAATCATAATATCTTTAAATACAATTATTAATCAATTATGATTAATTAACAGAACCATAAACATTGGCAATACAGCACTTTTGGTCTTGAAACCAACCTGTGCAGCCCTGCATTTTGTAACCACTAGTTAATAGAACCATTAATGTAACTTTCTGGACATGATGTAATTTGTTATGTCATATGAAATAAATTAATCATCAGTGATTAGAAAATCCAGGACTTGATTTTGGGTTTTATTTGAGGTCTGGTTGAGCACCTTTGCTCTGCATACAGAGATGGAAATTGGTAAACAGAATATTCCTGGAACATTCAGGGTCTCCAACCCACCTCCTGGAGAGCTGTCTTTGCTTAGTGTCCGTCACTAACGCAAATCTAATACACCTGATTCAGATAACCAAGGTATTCTGAAAGACTAAGTAGCTGGATCAGATATTTTAGATTAAATCTGGAATGTGGGAAAGTAGTCGTCACGCAGGAATGTTGGAAATCCATGGTTTACATTATCCATCTGCTAAAGCTTTTTCCTTTTTAAAAATTAAGTGTTTACCGGCCACTTTCAATTTGAGCCCTAACTCATTAATGAGTTTAAGGTCCCGTCCACTGTCTCCAGAACCGGGTCGATGAGCACAGCTTCTTTGGTCTCTGCGTCCGCCAGAAGGTAGGTGTATGTGCAGCTTTCCATCAAAGCCAGAAGAAAACATTGGTGTAAGACAAGTCAGAATGAGTTAGCTAAACCGAGTTCTACAGGAAGTCCGTATACCCGCGTTCCAGTGTAGTTTAATCCCTGTATTCTAGCTCGGTAGGTACACCTTTGCCTGTCACTAATTGAGCACCAATTAATATACATTTACAGAGTACAACCAGATGGCCCGAAGCGTCACTGTTGAGTATTAACATGCGCAATATTAACCGTATTTAAGATGCTACACAGAGGTAATAGTGCGTTAGCAGATTATTTTTGTTGTACTGACAGCAGAAAAATATTACGAGGTTACTCTTGAAAAATCAAGCATTTGACAGTAAATGTTACAAAAACAAACAAACCCAGACTTATTGCAGGATGTGTGGCAATATAAATGTTCTGCTTTCACAGAGCGGTAGTCACCACAGACTCGTCGTGTATTCAATTAATGAAAATAGTAGTTGTTAGTGGATCGAACTTGAACAAGTAGGTTTAAAGTAATTCACTTGACGAAATAGCACTCCTGTATAATGCACCCGCACAGTAGTCTCAAACCACTTTTGGAAAGCTGTGCAGTTTTAGTAGCTAAATTGCATTACAACATGCGAACAATCCGGTAAATTTACAACGCAGTACATAGTCCACGAAAACGCCTCTTCGACTGTCAAACCGGCTTTACAGTAGCGATTCAAGAACGGGCGCTGCTTTTACTAAAATCAAGTCACTTTGTTTTTGATCAGAGGATGTATCTAACTCTCAAACTATCTCTAACTATCCCCTGCCATTTTTACACACACAGGCTGACAACAGTGACGCCAGCTTTTCTGTTGCCACCCGAGTGACATCGCGGTTGAAGGTGTGACGTAGAGGCAGTTGCACGTACGCGGCCTTGAGACCGAATGACGGGGAGCGCGAGGTCTGAATCCAATCCGGTTAAAAAGAAACAGAAAAAGGCAAAAGCTGTTGGTTTGAGTACGTGTGGCCACAATGTGTTCTCATAAGCGTCCTCTCCGACCTCACCTGTTCCGAATGCTTAGATAAGGTCAAGTCACGTGTAAAAGCCTATAATGGATGTTACAATCACACCCAATTAGTGTAGTAATAAAACAAAATGTGAGGCCATTTACTGGTTTGGTGCAATGCATTCTTTTATAAAAGTGGTTGATTTATGTTTTTTTTGTTGTTGTTTGCCATTTTTAGCCACGTGTGGCGTTTCTCAACAAGGATCTAGCTAATCACACATCTGAGCATTCAGTTGCATTGCTGTTGTTGCACTATTGTTTCAATAACAGACAGATTACGACTCACACGAGCTTCACTCATTATAGCGAAAAAGGGTCAGACGGACAGAAGGGTGACATGCTGAATGGGGCAGGAGAGAGCAGACGGGGGACGCTTTGTACACTCATGACGTCCTGACAACTGGTGACATGCACCATATGGGCCTATAATTCTCCCTGCAAATGAAGACATGTCCTACGAAATATCTCGTGTGCGACTTCAGCTACACAGTGCTTACGGTTGTGTGTCAAAGGGATGGCGAATATGTCAGTATCCTTATTTTCACCTGAATGTGAAAACGAAGACTACGCTCACCTTACTGACCCAATAAAATCTGAGTGGATTCGCCAGATTTCTCATAGATACATCAGTTCATTCTTTGGAACTGGGTGACAACAAACGTAAAAGGATGTGATTAAGTTCAAGTGTCTCATATATATAAAGTTCAGTTTTTAGTTCAAACCAAATGCATTATTGTGTTCAACAGAGCCCCAGGTAACGAAATATGTTTGTATAACTATTGCGTTGCTGTGACATCAGCTGAATGTGACTGTGAAATGAAAGTGTGTAATATACAATATGAAGGGACAACAGCTGTTCATGGTCTTGCAAACATGACCTGTGTCAAACTAGACACTCCCATCTACCCAAACCTGTCTTTCATTTTTCTTCTCTATGTGGGAAGGGAAAGTTTGAATAGGTACAAATAACACATATAAATAACTACATATAAAGTGTAACCCCCTTCAAAAACAAACAAACATTTACAGAGAATGGGCTATAATACCATATACGATGTTCATTACATCAGGAAAAGCTATTGAGTTAAATGTACCTTGACAGAATGTGAGGAGTATGTACACATGCACCAGATTTTATTTGCAAATGATTATTTGCTGACCTCTGGAAACAGCCCTGATCCTGTAAGCATGTGAGTATACCCACTGATAAACAGATATCACAGAAGAGGCAAAATGACACAGCTAAGAGAAGAGTAATTATGGTTTCATAATTCAATATCCAAAACACAGAGCATACACTTAACATTATTATATTATTGCTTTTTGTTATTACTGAATACATGCGTTTTTCAAATTCTCTTATCTATCAAGCACTATATTCCACAAAGTACCCCATTTATGATTAACAATATAATTATTGTAGAATAAAAAAAGGAAAAAACCTTTTCTCATTAGATTAGATTCATATTCTCCATGTTGATTAAAATGTTTAAACGTCATGAAGTCCACACACCAAGTTAGCAGGCACTGCAATATCTGTAAGCAAAACAGAAGAAAATGTTTTTAGAAATGGATTTATAAATCTATCTAAATTCTAGTTTCCCCTATTTTCCCCATTACCTTCTCATTCATATGGGCTTTAGTGATTTCATACAGTTGTTCATCAGATGATACTAGCAAGCAACTGTAACTCAAACCTAATACTCTACAGCGAGATGTGATTTTCTAAAGCTCTCTTGACTCTTGTTCTGATTCATAAAGGACATTTTCTGTCACACATAAAAGTATATATATTTTTGGAGATTTTTTTTTTTTTTTTTTTACTTATTTGCACATTTTCTAACTTTAATTTAGCGGCTTTAAACAACGAGTGCTACTGGTATTTTCTGCTATTCATACAGTATGAACAGAATAGAACAGTACCTATTTTAGCAGGTTTGGGGAGGTTGAGATTGTTCATAATTTTCACAAACTCATCCAGTGGTTTAGTTAGTCGTGGGTTAAACTTTGTTTCCTCATCCACTGTTGACACAGTCTGTCCTGTTTACAAAAAACAACTAAAGAGTTAAAAGCCTTGCACATTTTAAAGTCAGGATATAGATTAATTGAGTGGAAGAGCATGAACACACACCTTTATAGTCATGTCCTGGGTAGAGAAGACAATGTCCAGGTAAAGTGAAAATCCTCTGATGGACAGATTTATACAGTTTCTGAGAACAGCCTAAGAAAGTTAAAGACCAAAGAGAGTTAAACCTCTACACACTTCTACCATCTTGTGGTCATGTGAAGTACAAGTAAAACAAGGTCATGGGGACTAAAGAGCAGAAAAGAGCAATAACCACATAATGAAAGGCAATGACCATTAAAGCACTTTGTGCGTTATGCCAACTGTGTCATTTTTAAGGCCTATCCATTACTAGAAGACAGAGGCTATGGTCACATTAGTCTAGCTGTGAAGAGAACAAAAGCTAGCCATCTTGGCCTGACCATGTACAGATGGCAAACTGTTTGACATAATCTTGAGTAAAATGCAATGCAAACATGCAAAAACATATCAATGTGTGCATGCGTGCCATTTCGGATGACAGACGTGTTCACATTACAGATACAGGTCACTTGACATTATGAATGTGAACCATCAAGACAAGCAATGTGGCTCGTACTGTGAATGCAGCCCAAATGACCTCTTTCAAAAAAAAAACAGACTATGCCCCGAGGAGGGTGACCTTGCTGGAAGTCAGTCCTGCCACAGCCTCTAATGAGAAGAGCATCCCCTGTGAAGGCCATGGATTGATCTCCAGTTACATAGGTCACACAGCCATCAGTGTGTCCTGGAGTCTCTCTCACCGTCAGACTCTGGACCAGCAAAAAGCAGTCATGTGGAACATGTAACAAATTACGTGTGAGAAAGAGCATCAAAAACCTTATTATCCAGTTTAATAAACAATAAATCATTAATGTAACCATTATTATTAAAGCTTAGTTAAGCATTAACTATAATGTGTATGTAGTTCGCTATGATTGGGCTTTAACTAGTGTTACTTTGGTCCTACATGCTTCCCAAAAGAGATAGTGTCTCCATCGGAAAGCATGATGTCTGCAGTAGCTCCGCTGTTTTTGGAGATGGCGCTCTTCAACCCAAACACCTTCTGCTTAAGCAGCCCGCTGCCTGTAATGTGATCTGCATGGCAGTGAGTGTTTGCTGTAGTGGAGACAAAATTAATGGGAGGCTGTCAGCAAAGGGCACAGAAGCTGATTTTAAAACAGCTCTAGAGTGACCACTTGACAAAATTCAAGGAATTTATATTTATTCATACACTTATTCAAACACCTTATTTGCTTAGAGTGGTACCAGAGCCAGTGGAGAACTATGCATTATAAAACAAACAAAAAACAAACAGATCTACAACTTCTGTAATTAGCTTTCCTTGGCGGTTTTTATATGTACCTATACATTTTTTCCTAAATCCAGAAATAAGTTAATGCTTAAGAAATTGCAAGTGTAGACTTTTTGGACATGCTAGATGGATTTTATATCCTATGTAGTTCATCACATGTTAAATAGGAAGCCATTTATAATTTAGCTTAGAAATGCTAAATGTCTGGAGATATTTCTAAAGTGGAATCTGTGGGTAATTAAGGTAGAAGTCAATAACGAAGACTAAAGAATAAGTGGGATATGTTCAGGCTAAATCAGAATTTCGATTTCCATTGAATTATAATATCTTTAAATACAATTATTAATCAATTATCATTAATTAAGGGAACCCTATCCATTGGCTATACAGCACTTTCGATCTTGAAACCACCATGTGCAGTCCTGCATTTTGTAACCACTAGTTAATCAAACAGTTATTGTAACTGTTTGGACACATGTCATGTTGGTTGTCTCATTGGTTATGTCATATGACAAATTCATCACCAGTGATTACAAAATCCAGGACTTGATTTTGGGTTGAATTTGATGTCTGGTTGAGCACCTTTGCTCTGCATACAGAGATCGAAATGGGTACACAGAATATTCCTGGAATATTCAGGGTCTCCAACCCACCTCCTTGAGAGCTGTCTTTTCTTAGTGTTCATCATTACCAAAACCTAATACACCTGATTCAGATAACCAAGGTATTCTGAAAGACTAAGTAGCTGGATCAGATATTTTAGACTAAATCTGGAATGTGGGAAAGTAGTCGTCACGCAGGAATGTTGGAAACCCATGGTTTACATTATCCATCTGCTAAAGCTTTTTCCTTTTTAAAAATTAAGTGTTTACCGGCCACTTTCAATTTGAGCCCTAACTCATTAATGAGTTTAAGGTCCCGGTCCACTGTCTCCAGAACCGGGTCGATGAGCACAGCTTCTTTGGTGTCTGCGTCTGCCAGAAGGTAGGTGTATGTGCAGCTCTCGGGCTCAAACAGCTTTCCATCAAAGCCAGAAGAAAACATTGGTGTAAGACAAGTCAGAATGAGTTAGCTAAACCGAGCTCTACAGGAAGTCCGTATATCCGCGTTCCAGTGTAGTTTAATGCCTGTATTCTAGCTCGGTAGGTACACCTTTCTCTGTCACTAATTGAGCACCAATTAATATACATTTACAGAGTACAACCAGATGGCCCGAATACTGTTGAGTATTAACATGTATATTAACAATGTATATTAACCGTATTTAAGATGCTACACAGAGTTAATAGTGCGTTAGCAGATTATTTTGTTGTACTGACATCTGAAAATGTTACCAGGTTACTCTTGAAAAATCAAACATTTGATAGCAAACGTTATAACAAACGAACAACCCCAGCCTCATTGCAGGATGTACGTGGCATTGTAAATGTTCTTTCACACAGCAGCAGTCACCACAAACTCGTCGCGTATTCAACTAATGAAAATAGTTGTTAATGGATCGAACTTGAACAAGTAGGTTTAAAGTAACTCACCTGACGAAATAGCACTCCTGTAGAATCCATCCGCACACAATACAGTCTCAAGCCACTTTTGGAAAGCTGCGCAGTTTTAGCAGCTACATTATAACGTGCGAACAATCTGGTAGGTTTACAATGCAGTACTGGGGAGAGTAAGGCTTTCAATCTACTTGCAGCCAAAGCCATATCTGATGGTCCACAAAACCCCTCCTCGACTGTAAAACCGGTTTTACAGTAGCGATGTAAGAACGCGCACTGCTTTTATAGCCGTTAGATGGACTTTTACTTTAAAAAAAAACAAAAACAAAAAAGAAACACCGTTGATCAAGCAGGCTAGTTCAATCGTTCAAGTTAGTAAGGTTATAGTATCGTGCCAGATTATTTTACTTCAGCCTAATGTCGTTTGTAAAAGGTAGCAGAGCTATCTTGTTTGGTAGTGCAGTAACCTGCCTATTAAAATAACGTCCCTTTGTTTTTTTGAAGAAAGGATGGGTCTGACTCTCAAACTATTTGTAACTGTCAAACTCTCCTCCCATTTTTACACACAAACACAGGCTGACAACAGTGACGCTCGCTGCTCTTATACGAGGAAGACGCTTGCTGAAAATGTCAAGGTCGCGTCTAAAACGTTCTATTGCACCCTATCGGTCGTAATGCAGTATCGCAACTAGCTGCGTTCCTACACGTGTGACTAAATACTCCAGGGCGAAAAAGCAAGGGCTTTGCCTTTGAAATTCTTATTGGCAAATAAAGTTGGAGAAGTCGTATTTAGATTTTAATTGGGTAGATTCTTTCTTGCTAGATTTGTTAAGAATTTGGATCTTACCTGCTTTTATTGTGAAAATTTCTGTACATTTTATGGAATAGTTCTGGTCTTATTCCCATGCAATCAAATTTCTGTCTGATGTGCTTTGTTATATCCAAATTCATATATACAGCAACGTTTATTTTGTCTTTTAAAAGTGTTCTTTGGTGTTTTAGCTGTTTAAAAGGCAGATAAAATACATGCTTTTTATCCTGTCTAGTTGCCAAATTTTACCATAATAAATGTATTTTAGTAACTTACAGCCTTTCTTTACTGTTTTTTAAGAGTGTATCTAAGTTTCTTCTGTTATGAGACACCAGAAATGCTGAAGCTATAAAAATTCTGTTTAATACTATTTTGACCATCTGGGACTATGTGCCTTGGCATGTTTGGATACTTGTGCATGCTCTCTTGTGTGGTCTGTTTTTATGTTTTTTTCTGTGTTTGTCATTTGTCATTGTTTCTGTAATTTCACACTCCATGACTAAATGTGAAGTATACAAGAATGTCAAGTATACAAGAATGGTCTTTGAAAACAGGGCTACTGCCTGTGAACTTTCCTGGGAATGCACATGGATCAGCAAGTCTGGAAAAGACCAGATATTTAGACTGGGCATACATTATCCTGCTATTCTGCAGGCAGCAGTGGGTTATCTGAAAATGCTGGTTGCAGAGCATGTAAGAAATGCACTAATTTGGGAGTGGTTTTATTAGAACACTAAAATCTTTCCCATCCCCCAGTCCAGCTACGTGATTGCCTACACGTAGTTGCAATCACCAGATAAAGCGAATGGCTTGAAGATTGAAACTCATGTCATTGTTTTATTAAGAGTAAAACATGAAATTTAACTTTTACAGCAAACATTCATATAACACTCCTCAAACAAAATGGCTGAAAATACTTAATTTCCTCATTTGTTACTGTCAGTGACTTCTGCATCTTCATCCTGTAACAGCAAGAAGGTGAAATATCTCAGCAGAATGTAATCTAAAAGACATAAATGTGGCCAGAGTGGTATGAGAGGAAGAAATTGTACCTCTAAGTGTTGCCTTAGCCACTGCAGAAGCTCAGTCACTCGGGTGTACACGCCTGGTTTGCTGGGTCTGCCACAGCCCTCACCCCAGCTTACAACACCAGCAAGCCTCCACATTCCACCCCCCGTCTGACATACCAAGGGACCCCCACTGTCACCCTGCAGGGCAGAAAACACATGCTGTGCGAACTGGTGCAAGTGCACCAGGGGGAAGGTAGAAGCCTCTTATTGTTGGCAATACCTGGCAAGCATCTACACCTCCCTCCATGAGCCCAGCACAAAGCATTCTGGGAGTGATGTAAGAGCCATACACAGACAGGCTGGAGCACAAGGCCTGATCAATGACCTGCACCTGTGCCTGCCTCAGGTGGGGTGACACAGATCCTGCAACAGGGATGTCCAATGTGTCACAGATGAGCTAATAGGGGATATAGAGCTGCAATGCCATAAGAAGCCTATAGAGTATGCAGTGGTGCAGTTATTTAGCTATAGTTTTAGTGAAAGAACAGAGAGCAGAGTCGCTGTAGCTTGTTCTGAAGTATAACACAATGACTTGGGTGTCATGTGTTGGGATCATGTGTAACTGCAGCAAATTATTCCTATCAGAGCAAGTGAATTCTGGTCTGCTGTGATTTATGGAAGGCTGCTGTCTACTACAGTGGGGAATCGCAAAAGTTAAATAAATGTCTTGCATAAAAAGCCTTATAAAGATGCCAGTAAATGTCTTCTATTTGAAGTGTGATTTGAAGTGTTTTACCATCCTCCTGGGTGTAGCCCCAGCCAGTCACCCAACAAGAGGAACCAGTAGGGAAGGAATGATGAGTGCTTGGTAAACACACAGGTCTCACACCATCTGTAAATACAATATATTTTATTCTGGGAGGCTGAAAAACAACCACCTGTTATTTCTGCCAGTGTTAATATTTTAGGTAAATAATTCCTTCAAATTGTGTTTAGTACAACAGACTACAAAAAGTGACGTGTTGAAACTCCCATAGCCACCTTCCATGCTCATCTTTGTCTGAGTGAGAAGCAGACCCAGATCGTAGTCATTGGTGTCCATGGAGAACTGTGGGTGGGGGTATATCTGGAGTGTGTCATAGCGTTTGCCATGTGTCACATCTGATGCAATGAGTGTATCAATCACAGCCTTCCAGTCAGACTCGATCATCATGTTAAACCTGCCATATTGACAGGAGAGACACAAGAATGGTGGGTAAAGTAAAAACACACATCAGTACGCAAACATTTACACCTTGTCTCTCTCTCTCTGCTTACCCTACAAAGCAGTGTGCAGCTGTGATGATCCAGCGGGGTGTTATGATGGCCCCCCCACACACATGCTGCCCTCTCCACTGTAGACTGGCCTGCCAGCCCCATTGGTCCTCCATGGCCAGGAAACCTCCAACTATTCGCCTCCTATCACCGTCATCTCGCTCAGGCATCATGCAGTCTGTGAGAAAGACAAACACAGAGGGGCTTGAAGTGGAGGAAGACACCTAATGCAATTCTGGTTCATTTGATTAATGTCTGATGTTGGTTTGACTTTGTGTATACTGTATTTGTTTAAGACTACAAACTACACAGCTGTGTTCTGTGTTGAGCCTAATCTTATTTTGATTAGGTTTTTCAACTGTGGGACAAATCAGAGCAGATAATTTGATAACTTAGTGGGGTGTCTCCTGAACACCACATTGAATCGGCGGTACCTAGTAAAATATTTGTGGCTTGATTAACAGGGAGCGTTTCTGATGAAGGAACAGATGTGACACTGTAGTTCCATTTGTTCTCACAAGGGGCACTGGCGTCTTGCAGTTTGGATGAAGAAAACTGAAACTTCACTAATAAGGAGAAAAAGGTGAGGCATTATTTCTTCAGGCTGTTTCATAGGATTAAATTAGACATTTACAATTGAATATGTTGCATTCTTATTGGAAAGTAGCCTAATATATATATATATATATATATATGTATGTGTTCCTTATATGTCAATGTCCTTAATATATAACATTTTATTTATCCACTAAAGCAGTTGTGTGAAGGAGAGGACGGGTGGCTTGCCTGTGATGGCAATGATGAGAGCACAGATGATGAGGATGGTAAGAAGAGCTGCAACTAACGGCAAGTGGTAACAGCGTGCAGACTGCTTTCTAGTCACACCTTTGTGCAAAAAATGGGAATAATTTGTAAATATACACTCAAATGCTCAGCTCCTAATGCTGAAAAGAAAACAGCAGCTTGTTCTTTTACATGACAGCTCATCAGTAGCACTCTTAGAGAGAGCAGTGCCCCCTACTGGATCCCCTGCAGACAACTCACTTAATTGGCCCTGTGAGCCATGTCCAGGGTTAGAGTCACTCTCATTCTGCTGAGGAGGGGAAGATATGTTGGACAAGCTGGGCAGAATTGCTGGCAGATTTTCTGGGGTGAGCTGGGACACCCCTGGAACCTGGGAACAGGTGGAGGAGGCTGGAGGGCTGAGGTAGCATGTGGGGGCAAGGTATGAAGGAGGTGTAAACTCTGCTTCTGAGTCATGGAGACTAAACAGATTGGGAAGCTGACCTACAGCAGGGGGATTCGAGAGTGCTGGAGCAGAGGGAGATAAAATCATCAAAACTTCTGAAGGTGCCATCAGTAGAGATGGGGCTGTGGGTGGGGGTGAGGCTGAGTATGGAACTAGACTTGTGGGTGGAGCTGGGG
The DNA here is from genome assembly GCF_041902795.1 of Electrophorus electricus. Lineage (NCBI taxonomy): Eukaryota > Metazoa > Chordata > Actinopteri > Gymnotiformes > Gymnotidae > Electrophorus > Electrophorus electricus. The sequence continues at coordinate 33,602,962 of NC_137497.1, read as the reverse complement.
CTGTGTATAGAGGCGGAGAAGTGTGCGAAAATATGGATGTGGGTGGAAATGGTGAGGTGTGAGATTGTTGAGGTGGACAGGCAGATGGCACCCCAACCTGGAAAAAAGAGAATGACAAAGGGGAACATTAGTTTCCTCTGTTTACACACATACAAGGCTTTCTACAAGATTTCTTTTGCCCATTCATCCAGAAGAGCATTTGTAAGGTCAGACACTAATGATGGATGAGAAGGCCTGGCTTGCATTCTCGGTTCTAGTTCATCCCAAAGGTCTTTGGTGGATTTGAGGTCAGGGCTCTGTGCAGGCCAGTAAAGTTCTTCTACACCACTCTTCCTCACCCAACCATGCCTTTATGGCTCTTGATTTGTGCACTGGGGCACAGTGATGCTGGAACAGAAAGGGTCTTCCCCAAACTGTTCCCACAAAGTTGCAAGCATATAATTGTCCAAAATATTTTGGTGTGCTGAAGAATTAAGATTTCTGCCAAACTCAGACTCTCCATCAGACTGCCTGATAAAGAAGCATGATTCATCCATAGAACACGTTTCCACTGCTACAAAGTCCAGTGTCGGCATGCTTTACTTTGCACAGCCGATGAAGGACCTTTTGTTTGAAACAGTTTCTCTGGAAACTGTGTACTTTACTACAATTTTGAATCTCTCTCACTCTCATTCATTTTATATATATATATATAATATTATATGAGCCTGGCCAAAAAAAAGGTCACACACTAATATTTCGTTGGACCGCCTTTAACTTTGATTACAGCACGCATTCGCTGTGGCATCATTTCCACAAGCTTCTGCAATGGCACAACATTTATTTCTGTCCAGAGTTGCATTAATGTTGTATTCATTTTTCCCCGAGATCTTGAATTGATATTGGGAGATTTTGAACACTGCGCAAAGTCTTATCCAGCACATCCCAAAGATTCTCAACGGGATTCAGGTCTGGACTCTGTGGTGGCCAATCCATGTGTGAAAATTATGCTCCCTGAACCACTCTTTCACAATTTGAGTCTGATGAATCCTGGCATTGTCATCTTGGAATATGCCTGTGCCATCAGGGAAGAAAAAATCCATTGATGGAATAACCTGGTCGTTCAGTATATTGAGGTAGTCAGCTGACCTCATTCTTTGGACACATAACGTTGCTGAACCCAGACCTGACTAACTGCAGCAATTCCAGATCATGGCACTGCCCCCACAGGCTTGTACAGTAGGCACTAGGTATGATGGGCGCATCACTTCAGCCGCCTCTCATCTTACCCTGATGCACCCATCACTCTGGAACAGGGTAACTCTGGACTCATAAGACCACATGACCTTCTTCCATTGCTCCAGAGTCCAATCTTTATGCTCCCTAGTAAATTGAAGCCGTTTTTGCCAGTTAGCCTCACTGACGAGTGGTATTCTTAAGGCTACACAGCTGTTTAGTCCCAATCCCTTGAGTTCCCTTCGCATTGTGCATGTGGAAATGCTCTTACTTTCAATATTAAACATATCCCTGAGTTCTACTGTTGTTTTTCTATGATTTCATTCCACCACACATTTAAGTGCTTGCCGATCACGATCATTCAAGATTTGTTTCCGACCACATTCCTTCCTGGAGGATGATGTTTTCCCACTGTCCTTCCACTTTTTAATAATGTGTTGGACAGTTCTTAACCAAATTTTAGTAGTTTCAGCAATCCGCTTAGATATTTTCTCTGCTTGATGCATGCCAATAATTTGACGCTTCTGAAACAGATTAGCATCTTTTCCATGACCACAGGATGTATCGTTTAACAAATGAGAAGCTACTCACTGCATCAGTTAGGGTTAAATAACTTGTTGCCAGCTGAAACATATTCAACCATGCAGTAATTATCCAATTTAGTTATTTTTGCTTATCTATTTGCTTAGTTAAATCCAAGTGGTGACCTTTTTTTTTGGCCAGCGGGGTATCAGAGCATAGGTGTTAATAGTTTGGATCTTGTTTCTTCCATTCAGCTGACTTCTCAGGACTTGCCTCATTCTTTGTAGGCATTTGGCTGCACTTGCTTTCCTTGTGGCCTCTTCATGTTACCCATTTGCCTGTGGGATTCCCTCAACATGCGTTATAATATCTTCTTGTGTGATCCCCTCTGATCTAGCTACCTTTCCTCTCCTTGTAGGCATACAACTGCACTTATCTGGTCTGAATGACATTCTGATGTCGTTGATGTGAGATGGATTAGTAAGTTGATGTCTTATTCACTTCTGCCATACAGATTGATGTCATCCATGTAGAGGAGGTGTCTGATGGTTGCTTCATTCTGTAGCTGATATCCATAGCCATTCTTGGTGACGATCTCACCAATGGGGTTCAGGCCAATGCAAAATAGCAGCGGGGGATGGGGCATATCCTTGGTATATCCCGCCCTTGATGGTAACTTGTGATGTTGGCTTGAAGTTGGGCTCTAGGGTCATCTTCCACAGCGACATTGAGTACTTGATGAAGATTCTTAGAGTTGATAGTCCTGTCAATTTTGTACAGCCTAAAGAATTTGAGGATCTATGTGTGGGACATTGAATCATAGACTTTCTTGTAATCAATACAGGTGGTGCACAGTTTTAGCCTGTCTGTTCTTACAGTCTCAAGTGACTGTTTTATCCACCATCAGCTGGTGCTCGGCTCCTCTTGATGTATGTGTGTGTATGTATATGTATATATTTGAGATCTAAAGCTATATATATATATATATATATATATATATATATATATATATATATATATATATATATATATATATATATATAGATATATAGATATATATATATATATAGATATATAGATATATATATATATATAGATATATAGATATAGATCTCAAATTTACAAGAAGTCTCAATTTCTTGTAATTTCTCCAATATTTATAGGTAATATTTGGATTTCCTTTTCCTTTTATCACATGATTCAATCAACTTTTTTTTAACAGTATTTAATTTTTCTGTTAAAATATTGTTAGCTTTTTACTATATTTACACCATCAGAACACAGGATTTTTTTTTCTTGGGGTACATTACCCCGATGTCTGCGAAGGCTTAGGAAATCTATTTCTAAGATTGGATAATGATTGTACAACTTATTGACTGTCCTAAAACAAATGCTAAATTATTCATTTTTGAGTGATGTGATAGTTCCATAGGATTACTCATAGTCAGAGTCAGGTCATTTGATCCAAGCTTTTAAATAAATGTGTTCTTGCAAATGGACACTTTTTATTCATCCAGGCTGTGAGCACAGTACAAGCGGGAACATGTTAGTCTTTATTCAAGAGCAAAGCAATAAAAAGGCATTCACTCTGCACACTTGCACACTAGCCTACCTGCTGCAGCATCATTGTACAGGGCTGGGCTTGCTACTGGCTCTTCTGCTTGCGGCTCCCAAAAAAACTTCAGCTGGGACCAAAGCATAAAGCACAAGACCATTGAAAAGTGTCAACAAATTCCCATAAGCATCGAGTGTGAGGAGGATTCGTTCTTCAATGCTACTCCTCTTTTCAACTGCAGTGTCTGTCTCATCTATTCTTGAGTTTCTTTTTCCTCCCAATTCCAGTTCTTTATTTCCTCTCTTTAGGTCCTTCTGGTTGGCTGGCTGGCTGGTTATGGCCCCTTCTGTGTGGGTAGCAGTGAATGTAGCTGTCCTGCTGTAACAGATAGCTGTACATCAGTTGCAGAGCCTAATGAAAAATGCATGCTTATTATTGTGGCATTGGGTCAGAGATGCACAGTTGAGGATAATGTATACTCTGTTACAGAGTCACCTGCTATGTCATGATCCACTCTAACTTGAAATGTATTAAATATTATTGTGGGGTATTGTTTATTGTTGACTAACAAACTCTAGTACTTATTGTTTATTGCACATATCATTGTCTAAGATAGAGCTTATGTATTTTGTACTTCTATGCATCAGCAAATCCCTGTATTTCTACATTTCACAGTATTCTAGTTCATTGGTATATTGGACTCTAACCTACTCTACTAGCTAGGAAGTATTTTATAAGTAAATGACAAAGCACTTTTGTAAGTCACTCTGGATAAGAGCGTCTGCTAAATGCTGTAAATGTAAAGGGTGAACCAACATTAGTGATCCTATGAGATTCAATTCCAGCGATTCACTGTAAAACTACAATAAATGGAGCTTCTGCCCTATATCACCTATAAAAACTGTGTGTGTGTTTCTGTGTGCGCATGCGTGTTTGTAGGTGTGTGACACCTGGCCTGTGAATCCTGTCTCACCACACTCAGATATTTGTTGGTGTATCGCATTGCTGGATCAGAGAGTGCTAGGTTCTGGCCGTCAGCCTGAGACCTGCTGAGCCTCTTACAGTGGTAATTGTAACTGACCACACACCAAACTTGACAGAATGGGAACATGCAGCATGACGCACATGTATTTAACCTCCACAAAGACAACATCTTTCTTCCAAAATAAGAAAATGTAATGGAAAATGAACACACAGCCTCACTGTGTTTAATTGGTGTATTATTTACATTGGTGTATCAAGATTTACTTTATGTAAAAAAAAAAAAAAAAAAAAAAAAAAAAAAATCCCCAAACCTGCTGTAATTACCCCAGGTGCCTGACTTAATTCTGTTCTAAATACTGCGCAAGTTTTTTTTTTTTATATCACCAGCATGTCCTAGGCAGTGATAGAGTTCAGTGTCCTGCAGTTCAGAGTTGCTTGGTCTTGAGTAGATTTCCATGTGTTCTGCACCCCACATGCTCTCACAGCAGGGAGTCATCTCCGACACACTTCTGTGTTGTGAAAAATATTCATGTAAAGCTTAGCAGTCTAGACTCATCTGGATAATGCAGACACTTTGCAGTTTCCTTGAAGGATGCTAATTTCCTGAGTTGCTGCATCTCTGTTTTTGTCTATTATGATTTGTTTATTTATGAACGCTGCTGTTCGTAGGTCAGGTTTACCTTTTGTGTCTGCTTTCTCCCAAGACTTCTTCCTTATCTATCCAAAGGAGTTGTTCATTGCCAAAGATGAATTTTTATCACTGTTATTCCTATTTGCTTGTCTTTGTTTAGGCTTCAGTCTCTCCACTGTCTATCTTACTGCGGATATACCCTACCTGTCTTCATCTCATCTCTCTTCTTACTTCCACATTTCAACTCCTTATTCTCCTCTCCGCTGTCTCTCTGTAGTGTCTCTTCTGAGTCTCTGCAGGCTCTCTCTAACTACTTTATCTCTTTCATCTCCTCCTCAAGTTCAGCAGTGCAGGATCTTGATAAAGGCTTTGCGGAACTCAATGTTGAATGTGGTATAGATGACTGGGTTTACGGCGCTGTTCAGGTACCCCAGCCAGGTGACTGCACTGTACAGGGAGGGGGAAATGCAGCAGCTTCCGCAGTGGGCCTTCAGCACGTGGGTCAAGAAGAAGGGCAACCAGCAGATAATGAACACGCCTGTGGACACACACACAGAGAACTATGAGACACTAAGCACATACAAAGTCAAATATTAAGCTATACAATTATTTATACATTTAGTACTTCTATTGCAATTCTCTAAATGTTAATTCCAGTTAGTTCCTAGCTGTTAAACGTAACACCATTTAAAAACTATTTATCCCCGATAGCCCCTCTTGCTCCATTTGAAGAATCTCTCCTTTCTCTTTTCTTTCTTACTCGCTCTCGCTTTCCTCACCCAGCACTATCGCTAGCATCTGCGTTGCCTTCCTCTCCTTCTGCTGAGACAGGCTGCCCCGCACTCTCTCCGTAACTGCTCCAGCCTTCTCTCTCTCTCCAGCCCTCTCCCTCCATCCCGGACGCACACGCGAGCCATCCTGCGATCCGGCTGGGCAGGGTGCCAGGGCTGACCGGGCGGAGCGAGCAGGGCTTGGGTCAACGGGGCCGGGTGCCACAGAGACGGACAGGCTGGCCCGGCCAGCCTGCTGCTGCTGAAAACACACGGGCTCCACCTCCAGAGGGTGGACCATTGCCTCCTTCACCAGTGTCTGAGCGAGAGTGGGAGACAGATAGACAGAGACAGAGAGAATGAATGAAAAAGATGAAGACAAAAGGAAGAGGGAGAGACATCAAAATTGAAAAAAGCTGAGCTTCTATAAGAAATTAAATATCTAAAATGCAGGTGGGTGACAGTAAGTGAGAGGGGTATACAGTGAATGGGTTGGGTTCTGGCTAGTGCAGTGGGCACATGACATGCTGACTCACCACTTTCTTACGTTGGGGCGCAACTGCAGGTGGCTTCACTATTAGATTGCAGAGCTTCACATCTTCGGGATGGGTGCATTTATTCTGGGGAAAAAGGGATAGACATGTGCTGAAATGCAAGGGCCATATAATGTCTCTGTGAGAGAACAAGGGGCCTGACTATAGAGAGATGATCCTCACTCTTGCTCCTATAGGAGGGTGGAAACCACTGGCTGTATGGGGGAGGAGCATGAAGGCCACTAGCTGTGTGGGGTAGGGGCTACTAGCAGTGTTGGGGGCCACTAGCTGTCTGAGGGTTACTGTGTGTGTGGGGGCCACTGGTCATTGCGTGAGGCACACTCTGCTGTGTTGTGTCTGTGCAGCTCACCTTGTGCTGGCGGAGAGCGTCGGCATGCTCCGAGTGCAGGCCGTGTCTGTGGGGTGGAGCTGTCCGTCTGCCACGTTTGCGCAGCACCACGCAGATCTGTGCATACACCAGCAGAGTCACGATGAAGGGTACATAGAAGGAGGCCACGGAAGAGTAGACAACAAAAGCCGGGTCAGCAAAGCTACAGTCCTTTCCTTCCTGACTCGCTGAAACAGTCAAAGAGAAATGACAAGAAAAATACCCCCGAACATCAGTGCAAGGTAAATAACCTCAGTGCAGCAAAGAAAATCACAAAAGAGACAGTGAACTGCCAATGTCTAAGACTGTACAATTAAGTTAAGGAGGTGGATTAGAGAAGGTACAAACAGATAAAGTTGGGCTCAAACATGTTTCAAGCTTTGGACACACACATTAGAAAAGTTACAATCCATGATACACTTAAGAGATGTTTAAAACTTGAGCAGCTGTTTCACCTATCCAGTATTGCAATCAGAAAGCAGGAACCAAGTCAGGCTCTTAAGAACATGATCTGTGAACACAAGTGTCTCACCACAAACATCACATTAAGGAGCTATTCTGTGTTCTAGTGGAGCTTGTTAATTTGTGGGGAGGGGAGAATTGCTGAAAGTTAAGGACTTCTGATCCACAGGGTACACTTTGCCTCTTGAGCTGAGAAGGAGCCATTCATTAGGATTCAGCTAATGCTGTATTAGATAATCCCCCTCTACAGAGGTGGGAGGCATCGATTGTCCACTCGTTTCTCCCCACGCTCCCAAACGTGGTGCAAGAGGGTACGAAGTGTTCCGCTTTTTAGAGATGCGTGATCAGTCAAACATTTGTGGGTGTGGGGTGTGGAGTTTGGTTTCTGGTGTTTGGATGGTAAAATGGTTGCACAGTACCAACCTGATATAACTGAGTCCCTCTTGGTTGTCATGACATTATTGTGCCAAGATTATCTTATAATTAGAGCAATCTGTGGTACTTTCAGTTTCATTTTCCAATTTTTAGCTCCTGATGCCTTCCTCTCACCCAACAAAGAAGCAAACAAAACATTCAAATGCAAAACATTCAAATGTGCTATAATCAGCTTTTATAGTGGTGAGGAGCAATCACAAATCCATCTGCATGAGAGCAGAATATTTATCTGCTCTATATCTATCTGGTTATAAAAAAAAACAGAATTTCACAATTTTCCATACAATTCATGGCTACAGCTGTAAGATGTAGGACCTGTCTGCAGAAGAAGTTTGCATTTGTCATGAATCCCATAAACATATGCAATTATGTGGTACTCTTGATAGGGCTGAGACTGAACATACGTGTTTAATATAAGATAGGTGAGGATGAGGTGACCTTCACCTGTGTTATTGAGACCAAAGAGCAAGGGACAGGAGATGGCAAAGGAGAGGAACCAGACCACCGTGATCATCAAGACTACCCTCCTCCTCGAGCTGTAACGTGTATTATAGAGCATCGGCATGGCAACAGCTGTGTACCTGCAGCCCAAAGGAATAAAGCATTACTAAAGCACAAACTTGATGGGACTATAGTCCAAGACAAGTGACTTTCACTGTAATTTACTGTTACTGTACTGTTACTGTACCTTAAGTCGGATTTGAGTCATAAATTTGTTTACTTGGGATTTACTTTTTAAAAAGCTATAAAACAAAACTCAGTTTGAAAATTGATTTTGCTCAACCCGGTGACTTGGGGCCTTGTGCAAAAAACACTCATCTGACAAACTTGTTCTTAAAAGGTTCTTTTCAACAGTTTAAACAGATTCGTACAGATTGATTCTTGAATTGCTAGTACATTATAATACTGCACAGGACCATGGACTTCATTTACAGTTAGTAAATCAAGGTCATTTAACAACTCCTGATGATATTGTTCACAGTCACAGTCTAGGCAACAGCCTCAGTTGCAAAACCTAACAACGCAACATTAGCCTGCCTGTAATGTCTTTTATATCCCCTTGTGCCCCTGCCATTTTTTTTGTAATGTACCACCTTGTTTTTTTGTTTGTTTGTTTTTTGTTTTATCTAACTTTTATATCAAACATATCTTAATTTTTCTGTGATACATTGAACCTTGACAGCACAAGCAACATAAGTATCTTTTGTTTAGCATTTCTTGGCTTTAGTGGTTCTTATTTCCACTATTGTTCTTATTCCACTTAGAAGGAATGAAACTTCTGGACAAATAGTTGTTTAAGGCATTTTGGTCTGTCAAAAAAGCTAATTTAAAGTTCACATCAATGCATGCTCTCGTACTACTTGTTATACACTTGTTAATGTAGGACATTTAAACCAATTTGGTGAACTTACAAAATGAATTTAACATGGTACAGTTACCATGTTACAGGGTACAGAGTATGAAACATTTAAGGTTTCTGATTTGGGCTTTAATCCATGGGTACACTAGCAGAACGCTCCACACAGTACCCCTCTTACGGACGGCTGTATTCATAATTTATAACTCCCTGTTGCTGGGCTCTTTTCAATCTCAGACAAGTAATTGCCTAGACAGAGTTTAATCCAAAGGTGAATTCAATGAGAGACCCACTGAAGGCAGAGAGAGAGAAGCAGAACAGATTAGGTATCGACAGCATGATAATATATACAAGTGATGTTCTCAAAGAACACCTCAATGAAGCAAGACACAGTTTTCTTATTTTACAAACCGCTATGCTCAGTAAGCAGCAAGCAGAGAGGGGAGAAAGAATGAGGGAGAGGAGGAGACGAGTCACCTGTCAATGCTGATGGCACAGAGGTTGAGGATACTGGCTGTGCACATCATTACATCCATCGTGAGGAGGATGTCACAGTGGATGCGACTAAACCTCCACTCACCAACAACCTACCAGGGACAGAGCACACTCAGTCCACACCAACCACAAGCAGCGGTGGCTCACAGCAAAGATTCATTTTTTAAATTTATCATTAATCAAATGATATTATTGTAATTTAGTCTGCATTACTAATAAAACACAGTGAACTGAGGTTAATATTCATTGTTACTCTATGTTCAGATGTCTGACCTCCAGATAGACACCCCAGGGCATGACCAGAGTGGCCAGGAGGAGGTCCGACACGGCCAGTGAGACGATGAGGTAGTTGGTTGTGGTCTGAAGGGCCTTTTCCCTCGATACAGCAACACACACGAGCACGTTGCCGAAGACCACACAGAAAATCAGCAGTACCAACAACGCAGCATAGAAGTTGTAGGGGGGGGATGAAGGGGATTGAGAGACAGAGCAGTTAGTTTGATAGAGAAATGAAGAGAGAGAAGGAGGGAGTGAAGAAGAGTAAGGGAGAGAGGTGAATGAGGGAAGATAGAGGGATGAGGAAGATGAAGAGAGGGAGGCAGAGGGTGTAGTGTTGGCGACTGTGTCTTCCGTCATGTTCCAAAGAAGCATCGCTGGCATCCTCTGAGTATAAACAAAATATTTATAAACAATTGCTTATGTTTAAATCAGCTGGTTTATTTTTAACCGTTTTAAAAATGCAGTTTAGTGATCTATTTGGTTAGATTATTCAGTTTATCTGTTCTGTTAGCAGCAATATGGGAGGATGGGGTCTCCCATGTTCACACCCATTAACACAATCACTACAATAACTGTCTACAATAACATTACAATAACTTGTAGTGCTTCACAGATCCTACTATCACACTAGAGTCATTCACATGGCATGTCGAGGTCAGACTGCCTTCTGCTTTCAGCTGCCTTCTGCTTTCTCTGAGTTCTATAAGTCATTAAACATATAAGATATAAAATGTTTCTGACTTCATTGGTATTTGGCCCTAGCACATCTAACCTTTTTCTCTGCTGATTAGTGTGTGTGCTTCATGTTCCAACATGACCCAGCAAAAATGACCCCTGGATAACTGCATTTTCACTGAAACCAAACAACCCAGTCAAACAGAGTGAACGCATAGGTGAAGGAGTGTCACAGTGCTTTTGTTAGCCTCTGAACACACCCACACTAGCATAATGATATGAATGCTTGGGACAAAATGTTTTGTAGTCTTGCCAATACTTTCTATATAATATATCCTGTTTGTATGAAATTATAGCAGTCTTTCCTTAAATTAAATGAACATCTACCCAGAAGTACTTCAAATAATTCAATTTTTTTTTCCTGCATAAATCCACACAGACCTAGAACTTAAACTTTTAACATTTTTTATTTTACTTTTTAAAATTTTACTGCTTTGTGAGAAAACAGTGATCTTAAGGCAAGAACATATCTTAAACTTATCATACTTTTATTGTGATTTTGTATGACTGTGCCACATCAGATTCAGCAAATGCCTCGAAGTTTACCAGATTATTGTAAAATGAATCTCATAAACAGCTTTGCTCGTACAAGAGTATGTGTTCATGAGAAGTGCTACAGAGGATGTCTATCTTGACAGTAAATTCAACATACTGATGTTAAATGATGTAAATTAAGTTTAACAGAAGGCTAATCTGTCATTTTATATAAAGTCAATAGGCAGCATGGGTTTATGCAATATCAGAGCATGTCAGGTCATAGCAAATCAGATGAATGGCTATTTTTTACAGTAAGTACTGCTGAAATAAGTCCTGCTCTCAGATAGTTTCCTTGATACATTCTCAGATACAGTACATTCACTTATGTTGATACAGAACTTTTAAAAAATGTATATATAAATCTGAATGGCTTTAGAAATATCAAATACGAAATTAAAAATTAATATACTAGTATGAAAGAAAGGGCACTGACTAGTCTTACACTTAATTCATCAGCTACACAGAAAAAGTCACTATCCTGTCTTTTAGCCTACACTGAACTATAAGCAGCATATACTTCTAGACTGTAAACAGCATATATCATCATACTAGTACCTTTGAAAACAGTTAATTTAAACAACTTAATGATGTGTGGAGAAAGATGACTTGGACCAGCCTCCACCTCATCCTGTCATTTCTGCCAAGATGTCAGGGGACATCATTACAGTTACAATCTCCACGAGAGGAGAAGAGGCTCCAGACACAGGTGGACTGGGATTGATGAGAGGAGAAGATGCTCCAGACACTTGGGTGGGCTGGGATTGATGAGAGGAGAGATGAGTCTAGGATTTAGTCAGATTAAAATAAATAAAACGAATCTCGACACTCTTTACTAACAGCATGGCTTAATTTAGGGTCATAATCTGCATGTCATGTGAAAACAGTGAAGTAATGTACAAACCAAACCAAATAAACCTCTGATAACTGACTTGTCTATTTCTGTAAAAATTCCTTATGTATAAGAGTTCATTTCCAGTGGAACTTCATTATCCTTGGCTAATTGTACTTGCCCCTCTTCTCAGGATGGATGCTGAGGTGCAGCTGAGGCTGAGCAGTAAGTTCTTTCTATATGTCCTTTCTTGAATTTATACAGCAGCACCTTTCCCATGTTCAAGGTCACTGTGCAATATATACATAGAATACAGAAAACTGAACATTCTCCCCTCCCCTCTCCTCTACGATCCAATCAGAGGAGCAGGGTGAGGGCATTTTGATCTGGTTTTTGGAGCATGGAGCCACACTGCAGGGAGATCCGTGCTGACAGCAGCACACCCTACAAACCTGAACTCATTAGGTAATTCCCATGTCTATTATGATTCCCATCAGACATTCTAGAGCACCTTACAGCTCTAATCTGTCCAGTGTGGGTGTCTTTTATCAGTGGTAAAATCACTGAAGTTCTATGATGCTTCATAGGGAAGAAACCATCTGTCTTGGGATTCTGGTATTCACTAATTTATAAGAAAAATGATTGGTGTGAGCCATGGATATTTAATTACATGTCATGTGTGAAATATAGCTCCATCCATTTGCTGCCCCTGTGCATGGGTAGCCAAAATGAAGAGGGCTTAACTTGAGGTCACACCTATACTAAAGCATTTAGGCTGCCTCCACAGTAACATTCCTCATCTGGAAGTGAACAAGGCAAGGAGACAGCTAAAGGCAACTAAAACTACATGGTGAGCATTATGGAATTTTACAAAGAGATGTAGCACACTTGCCAAGTCTATGAGAAAGCATTTTTTTTCTGCAAGTTGCTTCCACCCTCCTGATCACACCTGTCTGCCACAAGGACAAATAATTGGTGGAGACACTGGTGAAATCAATAACAGCTGAATTCTCAGTGTATGTACTTAATATGAAACCTGCAACACTGCAGTTGATGAAGCCCTGTGACAGTGCATATTGGTTACATATTGGTTTATTTATTAAAGGTGCAGTTATTTATTGCCTTTGTATATATCAATATTTGTAAGGCCACAAGGTGAATGAGACCCTGCTTATTGTTCCCCTGTCTACTGTTTTGCATTATGGTTATTAATTTCATTTCTTCAATTTTGTACATTATATATATTGTATGTAATTTTGTATATTCAAAGTAGTTTCTATAATTGGTTAATTTTATTTGGGGGGGGGGGGGCAAACTTAAACCTGCTAAGAAATGGATCAGTTAAAATAAAATGCTTGCATTTGAGTGTGTGCCTTTTGGTCTGGTGACAAGCATGAGAGTAAGGTGCCAGGTCATGTTTGGCCTAAACATGGCACTAAACTAAAAACCCACATACTGACAGATGCTCCTAATGAGGGGAGGGGGGTAGGTTCTTTTGGGGCCAACTATAGCATTATCATTGAATCCTCTACAGAATAAAATCTCACATACAGAACTGTAGTAGATACATTAACAGAAAATCTTAAATGGCTAAAACAATTTCTAAGCAAAAACACTCTATATGATGTTTTTGTAATTTTCTGAAATACACAGTGTTACTGCTTGCAGATTATATAACAGATCAGAGTTTAAACTACATATCAGATTATATTAAAGCTCCAGCTACCTTAGCCCATGCAATCTATTGTAGTGTTCACTCCAGAAAATCCTTCTGATCAATAGTACCTATTAGCATGCATTCAATAATATTGAATTATAGCAAATATATTGCTGATATATATTCCATCCTTTCAAACACGTTTGGGCTAAGCACACATAGCCCTCTGCAAATGCAATCTGGCGCATTTCTGCTCCTTCCTCATGTGTTTTGTGTTTAGATGTGGTCTAATCGAATTGTCACAGACAGCCCAGCACCGCTTACCACTCACTCATGAGGCTTTCTTGGAGAGGCAGTAGCACTCTACCATGAGCACACCTCTCATGGTCACTAGACATGCATCATCTCATGCATCATCTCATGCACAGGATTTGTGCTCTGTACTCATTTACATTTGTAAGCCTCTTTGACATTTAAAGTAAATGTAATACATTCACTCTGGCATGAGTTTATTCTGCTCTGTTTGCACCACTGAGCCAGTTCAGAATACAATGGGAGGACCAACACAGGAAAGGAGCTGAACAGTTAAAGTTGGAGAATCTTGTCGATAATTGGGAGTCATAGCATTCATGGACGTCACTGAAAAAAATTACAGTATTGATCAGTTATTTGTGAAAATGAAGTTTGAGATATGAAACGTAGATAGATTTAATGCTACAGTTAGACACTTGTAGAGCCATTTTAAATCCTCAAATTGTAATATGACTTCCACTTATTTTTTAAGATCACATCAATTATATGCCTTATTTGTTAAATTACCTTTCTGACTCTTAAGTCATAATGAGTTGTGAACCCAACAATTTATGAAGAGCGCAAACATAAGTAATCCAATGTATTCATACCTGAACTTTGTACAGTATCAATCCTATTTATTTATGCTTTCTTTGGTAATACAGATCAATGTGGACACTTTATTATCCTGATTATCCTGAAAGCTGACTGACTGTGACATGTTTTAGTTTTACTTTTTAAAGATACAAGAAAAAAACTTATTACAAATTACATAAGGACATATTTTGGGGGAAAAAAGACACAAAGTATACTTTTAGCAGTCGATCTGGTCTGATCGTACATTTTTCAAATAATCAATAAAAATAAAAATGGTTTCCAGATTTTGTAGAATACCCTACTATTGTTTTTAGTTTATTATTTCAGATATACACATTCTAATAGGAATGAGAGTGTCTGATTTTAGACTTACAGGTTTTAATAGGAATGGGAGTGTATTATTTCCATCTTAACGCAATGCATTTTTTGGCAATCACTGATATCTACTGGAAAAGGGATGTCATGAATCTTGGATATGACTCCTTGCCAAAAGCTGTGCACTCTTAGTCATGATCAAGTGCAATGCAAGAGCATTCCTTCGGCTGAACCACATCTAAAACAAATGAGTGATATAGTCGGTTTAAATTTGTGCATTTTAGATGGGTGAAATAAAGTTGGTGTAAAACGTTAAATTGAATTAATACATGCCTGGAGTTTAAGTTAGAGGTTACGACATCCCTACACAGATCACTCCACAATTTCGTATCTATTGTCACTCCCATATTTCTTCAGTTCTAGATTTATTTGGTTCATGCGCAGGTTGGGATAAAAGTTCTTTATAAATCTTTGAAATAATTTTCATTATCAGTTCGCCCATCCATGTTTTGGATTGGCAGGTCATTCGCAGACCAGTAATAACATGGTCCTCGTGCGCGCGCACACCTTTTCTAGACGATTACCAGCAGAAATAAAAGCCGATGGTTCAGTTATACACCGTGTTCAGACTGGGCATACTAAATGAACTGCCCTTTCTGGGAAGTCCCGCTGGACTAATTTGATGTGAAAGCTTTTGTTTTGACGACTCATTCGATCGGGGCCTTAAAGACATGGTGAGCCACAAACACCTCTACAAATAATATTAACGCACCAGACAAGTGCTCAGGAGAACCAGTGTGACAACTGCCATTCTTTTTTTTCCCCTATAAAGCTAATGAAAAATAGATGAGATTACTGAAACAATTCAGTAATTGTGGGTCAAATACATGTCCTTTGTATGAGCCGTCAATAAAATCTATTATTTTTTAAAAACCTTTTATTCAAGCGATGCGAATCAGTCCGAAGGTGGCGATCTGTCAACATAAGTAAAATGTTCAGAGTAGGCTAAAAGAAAACCTTCACACTCGCTTATTTTTATTTGAGACAGAACACGAACACATTAAAAATAGACTTTAAAAAAACACCGATTTAAATATGATCGGTTGGATTTCAGATTTCAGTGAGTTTTTGATAACGCCGCAAGCTGCAATAAATACATCAAAAAGCTCATGTAGCAGCAGAAATCTAAAAATATATTAAAGTATGCCATTACAGCAAGCAGAACAATAGTTTATTAAAAGGACACAAAATGAATCCATTCCCACCTGCCAGTAAAGTGATACGAAACTCACTTACTTTTGTAGATGCTTTAAGGTTCAAATCCTGCCGGTAAACAACAACCTAAACACGTACAGATTTCGGAATGACCGCTGGCCTCGATGTAGTAAAGCAATGCCCTCTACGTATAGCGAGTGTAGTTCTTTTTCAGCCGACTGCTGTCAGATTTTCGCGCACCTCCCGTTTGCGCCCCTGCACCTCCGCCACGAATTGGCTCTCAGATCCGCAACAGTAATGACTGATTAGCTAACTGCGATTACCCGTTCACCGAGCCTGAAGAAGGACTGACAATTGAGTTAAACTCTCAGATGGAGGACATTTGCGCCTGGAAGATACCCAATAAAAATTGAGAAATTTGAGGGTTCTAGCCATTTTGCAAGAAGCCTGCATAAGCATATAATACATATAGCCTATACTTTTCTCAGTGATTATTGCCAGTATTTTCTTATGAATCTCCAGGCTCTAATTCAACAGTTTATATTGTAAATACAGGCTCTCCAACTCAGCAGTAATACAGTACCAAAATACTGCAGTACATACAAGTAGTAATAAAATTAGTTTATACAAATGTCAAATGGCTAAATATAATCACATTCATCCCTATAGCATGTTGGCAGTGCAGCCGATTGGAATGTCCACTGCATCTGCAGTTTTGTAGAACATACTGAAGTCATTACATTACCCAAAGCACAGATTAATTACAGCAAGAGGGTGTGTGTGTGTGTTATAAAACAAGGAGTTAGGGGATAAAAGACCACAACAAACCTCTATGGTCTAAAAAGCCTCCTTTTAATCACTAATTAATAGTAGAAAAGTCTACACCATACAAAAATATACCAGCAGGACAAAAAAAATGCAAAAAAGAAGAAAGAACAATACTTTCAAGTTGAAATCTACAATTATAATAAAAATACACCTACTTGCACCATATGCCTTTTTAAAGGGTCAGCTGGAGATTAAGCGAGAATGAAAACAACCATTTTAAACCATTTTAAACCATTTAAATTTGCATTTTACTGAAATAGCTGCATTAAGCTCTAGGCCTTCATCGCGGAGCAGCATTTCATATAACACACCATGACGGAAAGTGTGGTGGGACAAATCCACCTTGAATAGTCCTCCCACAGACCTCTCACCAAACCACAAAAAAAGGCTCAGCTGCACCACAACATCCCACTTAACCCAGAAAAAGTCATGAAAATCAGATAAATATGGATCAGATGAATAAATGATGATACAGAAGCAGGCAGAGCTGCATGGCAGCTTGTTCCTACTCCGTTTCAGTATGCTAACAGGTGTAACGAACCTAATTAAATATTGGATGTGCACAGGCCAGCCAGCCAGCCAGCTGCGTGGGTGGCCTGGAATGCAGGGAGGGAAGAGAAGAACAGCAGCTGCTCACCTGTCACTGCTACTGAACAACTGAACAGGACCAGTCTGCCTGCTTGCGCTCCAGAGCAGAGCCAAGTGTAGTTGCGCAAAGCTCTGTGATGGTTTAAAAAACACCACCACCAACACACACACCCTCCTCAGCAGCCCACCAGAACTTTACTCTGAAGAGTGGTAACAGGCAGAGTCCATACACATGACTGGTCCCGACTGTAAAATAGGTGAAAGGCCAAAAAAGCGTGTTGAGGAGAGGAGCTCCGCTGATGTTCAGTTGAAGGCTTGCTGCCTTGCTGCCTTGCGTCCCAAAGCTAGGGCACCACAGTGTAAGGCTGATAGGGCAACATCTTCTGCCGATCGTTAATAGCAAAGATCCACGAGGGCTTCACAAAGCTGAGGTTCTCATTCTCCAGGAGAGCCTGATGAGGAGAGTATGAATGTGTGTGAGTGAAAAAAAAATTCTCTTCTCAGGGGCTTTTATTTAAAAAACAAAACAAAACTGTCACTAGAATCTTCATGATGTACTGTAACTTTGCAACAAAATCTGCTGGGTTACAGTTAATGTCTTGGGTCAAAACAAAATACTTTAGAAGTCAACAGGAAACAAAACATCAGTGGGCAAAGATAAAAATGACTATTGTCTGAACATGGAGCATAAAACAAAAAATAAAACAAAGGGCACTTACTTCTTCAAAAGCATCATCCCAACCTTGACTGGTGATGACAAACTGAACCTTCTCATTCATGTAGTCCTCCACCGACCTGAAAGAACATAAGAAACACAGAGGAATTAAAGCATAAATACATCAATTACATCCATCAACATTAACAAACTAACTTAGCCTAACAAGGTTCCCAAGTGCATGGTTCCACGGCTTAACACTGCAAGAGTGGATAACCACAATGCTAAAAATAAGAATACATCATTTGAATAATAACCATCCAAGGAACCAAAGCCTGCAAGCAATGTGAGCTTTTGCCATCCAAACACTAAGCAATGTAACTAAATAAATATATATATATATATATATATATATATATATATATATATATATATATATATATATATAAAAATAAATATATATATATATATAAATATATAAATATATAAATACATATAAATATATATATAAATAAATATATATATAAATAAATATATATAAATATATATATATAAAAAATATATATATAAATATATATAAATAAATAAATAAATATATATATATAGAAATATATATATATATATAAATAAATATATATAAATATATATATATAAATAAATAAAACACCAAAACATACCCAGTGTTTTAAAAATCCACTTTAATACATTTTTAATTAAATGTGCATTATATGGAGATGCTGTCTAAATTGTGCAATTTTTTTTTTACTTTTTTGCTTTAACTTATTTAATTTCATTGCTGATCAGTCAATTTGTTAATGATCTTTTTTTGTCAATAAAGCACATTCTGAACTGAGAAATGAGAGAACAGTGAACTCGTGTTCAGATGAGGTGCAGCTGGTCATTAGTTGGTGCTATTCTCCCTGAGATTCTCCATCTAAAGGCCTAATGTATCCCTGCAGTTTATTTAGGTTAAAAGTGCCAGTGTCCTACAGATCCCAGTTCCCTCGCTGCCTCCTAGCTCCTGTTCTCTTACCCATTAAAGGCAACGATGTACCGCTGGAGCAGACGCCTCTGGTTCTCTGCAAACTTGCCATACAGATAAAACCGCTTCCCTGTCAAGAAGTCTGAAAAACAAACACAAATGAATAACCTATACTAGTACAAACATATCTCCATCCCTCCTCCATCCTAAGTACATTAACTGTTTTTATTTAAAAAGTACACACCGTAAATGCAAGGTGTCTATGAGTAAGATTGACTGTCCAAGTTATTTTTTATATACGTCCAAAAGTTACATTTGTGAAATAAGTTCAATTATCCCTAAACTCAATTATCCTTATTTGCTCTAGCAATACCCCAAATGTGTTCCCCAAAAGTGCCACTAGGTTAAACGAGATTAAACGAGACAGAAAGGATGGCAATGCAGCCAGTGTGAGTGAGACAGAAGAAAGAATGATGGTGACCGACACTTCTATCTCCTTTTCAGGATGAGAAGAAGAGCATAGAGCAGAGCTCAGGGACCCACCTGGCAGTTCTGGAATGGGTTTATCCACCTCCTCCTCAGCATCCGTGTTCTCATCCGTGGAGCCTCCATATGGATCGTCCTCCGTCTCCCGCTCTCTTGCGCTCCTCCTGGACTCCTCTCTTACTACCTTCTCTTCTCTCTCCTTCCTCTGTGCCTCTACCCTGAGGAAAAGCCAACGTTGCACTCCGACAACCGCTACCACGTAAACTGTAAGCAAGAAACCAAAAGCCAGTGCTTTCGGGTCCTGAGGGCCAGAATATGTTTGCGGTGTGCTGTGTGGGAGTGTCGGGTCACTGGAGATATTGCCACTAAGTGATCGTGTATGAAGTGGGAGTACGTCATTGTGCCTCAATGATATGAGCAATAATATAACAGTGGCATGGAACCTTCCAGACTGGTCCCCACATTTCTGGGTTGCATTACTGAGGACAAAACAGGAAATAATTACACTGTGGACAAGATAGTGTCACTCTCAAAACACGGCTGTCTGTTCCAGTCAATCATCAATCAGAGGAAATCAGTCTGAGCTGTAATCAACAGGTCAGTTGTTCTGGGTTTTCATAAAGCTTCTCTTCATAGACCTGGAACCAGTTTAACCCATATGTGGAGATGTACATTTTCAGGGATGCAAAGCTACCAAACAGTGCCAATTCCAAACCCCGTTCTGGAGTGCACTACAATGCTCATTACCTCCTGAGTTCATCCTCAGTGTCCATGCCAGAGTCTTCCTCATCTTCATCTGTGGAGAAAACAGACACAGAGGAATGATCCCATTACACCAACATAGTACAGGATCCAGCCCTGTCTGAATACCTATTCTTTAAGTTGTTTAACCCATTAATCTATTTTTCTTTAAATAAATATCTTATTGCTATTGCTGCATCTATTCTGAGACATGATTGAACCAAAAAAAAAAAACCCCCTGCAGATTCATCAACTATCACTATGATCAACATATGCAGAGGAATACCCTCCACACTTCTGTCCACATCATATTGCTCTGATCAAACAAAGTGTATAACTGTTCTTTCCTTTCTAAATGTAACCTGACAAAAGCTAAATTGGAGAATAGCATTCTACTGATGTTAATCCCTGGCCCATCCATCCTCTCAGACAGTATGTTTGGGGGGTTGAATAGTAGCTGATAGGATGGAGACACACGCACGCGCACACACACACACGCATAAATGAGAAACATAACCAAGCGTCTTCCTAGCTACATGCAGCTTCGCTGTCCAACCCCTCCACTAGCCTCTTCGCTAGCAGCTTTGCACTTCACCATGCTCATGTTCACCCTCTTCCTCAAAACATCTATCCATCCCCACGTGCCTCCAAAAACCAAGCAGAGGTAAACCTCTTCCTGACCGGCCATTACTGTCACCTTTGGAGGCATGAGGTCCGAGATGCTTATTTGTCCCAAAAAGGTGCAAGAATTTAGTTAAGGTGTACTTTAGGAAAATGTTTAATTGCCATCCATTTGCCATATTCCATTGCCATATTCTAAATGGGTCTTTAATGGTTATCAGTTAAATGAGATAAATTAATTAAAATTACACTTAAATTATGGAAAATCAAAAATTATTGTGTTTGAGCTGTAAGCTTTTATTTTTGCTTAGACAAGTTAATTCTGCAACACTGCACAGATGAACAGCAGCATCAGATGAAACCAGTCAAGTGAAAAATGTTATGGTGCATCAGATCATTGCCAAATGAAGAACCATAGAACACAGTCAGACCAAAGGCTCCTCTCTTCTTCATCCCTCCCTCTCCACATTCTTAAGGAAAATCTGTCACACTATCATTCCTCCTGATCCCACCTACCCACCCTGCATTGGAAGTGTGACATCTTCACCTCCATCTTTGGTAGATCCCCTGAAAGGTTCCTCCGTCTTTGCTGAAACTTCCTCCTGATGCTTCTCGAGGGTACTCTGCCTCATCTCAGCGATTTTCTGAGAATTGCACCAGGGTGGTGGGGAGGAGGAGGAGAGTGAATGACTAGGAGGAAAAAGGACTGGAGTCACAATGACCCACACAACAAAGCCCCACATGCACGTACGCACACGTTTGCCTGCCACAAAGCAGAGGACAGTCCGTGCTGGCACAAAAAGGCAATAGCCATAATCACGATATTTCTAAGACAACATTATGCTTCCAAAGGTCATGTTAGTGGTTTTAATCAGTCGCTGAAGAGGCCAGTGAGGAAGAGGAGGGGCTGCACTAGTGCAAGAGGACTGCTGGGTGCACTCAGGCAGCTGCAGTGGCAGACCCACATGAGCGTGAGCATTGATCGTGGTGTTTTAAGCACGTGGTCAGTCACACCAAATGCTCCATGGCTGTTTACTCATGTATCCTTTTTTAATCTTATGACATTAATTACCTTTTTCTTCTCTTCACTTCTTCCATTTTTCTCTGGGGTACTCTCCTCTGAGCTGGACTCTGCTCCATCCATCAGATACCTTGAAAAGAACATTTTAACGCAAATGTTTACAGGAAATTAGTGCAATTACACAGAAATGGTCTGCTCCTATATCACAGCACAGAGACAGTGCCGATTCTCTATTTGCAAATATTCAAAAACATCCAGCACCAGCAATCCAATGGGCAAGAGTCTGTCAGTCATTCACTGTGGTCGTAACTATTCTCCTAGCTGATGTGATATAGCTACAATCGTTATGTGAGACAGAGTGTAACCAGTGGGAAACAGTTCAACAGCCATGTGAACATTCCCTTTCATTAGCATATCATCCAGAACCATTCATAGATTCATCTCACTCAGCTCAGCCTCTGGGAAATATCAATAGCACTCAAAGTATAAGAGTATACTCTCAGAATACAGATCTCTGTTGCTCGATTGTGTGCGTATGTATGCAAACATGAATTCTAATAGGAGTGTTTGGGGTGCTATTTGGAAAAGAATGTAAAAACGCACAGCTAGCTTCATCAGAGTGCCCATCATCTGTGTGTATGTGTGTCAGTGTGTGTGTACGTTTGCAGAGACAGACATGTGCATGACTGAATACACCATCCTTGTCTTCAAAGGAAGTGGTTGCTTTAATTACTCATTGCAGATGCAGCTTTTAAATACAGAATACATCAGAGCCACTCTCATTCAACACAATAGCATGTCTCTAACAGAGGGAGAGGGAGGTGAGAGAAGGGAGAAAGAGTGAAAGACAGATGAAAATTGCAAGAAGAAAGCAAAAATTTCAAAAGTATTACAATATCCTGATATTTAAGAAACATCGAGTGATTTTGTTAAACAATGAAATTAGTGATTTTCAAAAATTTTAGATGGTGTGTTCTAATCTGTACTGAGTAAATAAACATTACTATACTAAATAAATGTCAGTGATATGTATAATTATTAATTTTTATGCAAAGATGGTGAAAAGGCCCTTATCCTATGACTGATGCAAATGCAATCCTAAATGCACTATACAAAATAATGGAGCTTGGGGGCAAGTAATTATTTACTGTCTGGATATCTATAAATGATCAATGAAAACTCTGAATCAGATACAGTCAGAAATGCTAACTTCAGTCTCCTACTTCTCTTGCTGACTTGGAAATCAATCATTCATTATAACAATCTCTTTAGGTTTAGTTTGAGCGCCCTGAAAAAGCCGTGCACTTAGGGAGGAAATTGGTGAAATTTAAAACATTTACCATTCCCTCTCTTCAGTTACAAAATTCCCTGACTTAACAACTCTTACGGATTAACAAGTCAAATAACTAGGAAAAAAAATACATCGTTTTGCTTAATAGAAAACTGAATTGGATTAATGTGAATTTGTGATAACTTGGGTTAATGTGGAACTTCTGACTAATGGGGAAAAAAGCCTTGGTATTGCAAGAGTTTAGTAAAACATACAACTTTTGAAAAAAACTTGGCTCCTCACCCACCGTCTGTAGGAGATCTTCTGCTTCCGTTTGTGGCAATCCAGCACCCACTCTTTATGGACAATCAGACCCCCAGCAGCCTTCACCTGGCTGTACTTGGGGGTGTTCGCAAAGGCACAGCTACAGGGGGAAGCAGAGAGAAAGCAGATGCATCAGCATCAAGAACTCCCAGAGCTCTTCAAACACAGCACATCAATCACAGCCCTATAGATGCAACACAACACAAACATTACCACATACAGCACTGTCACAGTGAGCATTTAGTCGTCATGACCATAGTAGAATGGGAAACACTAATTTCTTGTTAATTTGCCTGGTTTGTTGGGAAATCTTTTACGTTTTTTTGGAAAGTAAATGTCCCATATTCCGCAGGCGACTCACAGTCCTGCCTACAGTACAGAAGGGTCCCCATGAAGGCCTACAGGGTTCAATGAGGCTGTGTGTGTGACATGTCCTACATGAGATGTGTGGAGTCAGGGGTCCAGTCAGGGCGGTAACGTGCCCCCATGGCCAGCGCCTTGTCTCTCAGCTCCCCACGGAACGGGTTCTGGAAGCCACTCAACACAAACACGACTCCCTCCATGATCTTGTTGAACGGGACATTCTCCTCACTCTTGGGCCTGGCTTTGGGTTTAGCGACACTCTCAGGCTTCTTCTCTGGGGTCTTCTGGGCAGAAGCAGCTAGAAGAGGGCAGAACAAACACAGATGAAGCAAGAGAACTACACTCTCCATATAACTAGTGACCTGTAACTTAACCCCCCCAAATGAATCACTCCCATCACATCCCCCCCTGTGTTGAGATAGACCTGCTTTGCCCTTAGCTGTGCTGGGGATGTGTGTATGAGCAGCACTGAGCTTGGCCTTAACAGAACTGGCTTGTGGGGATCCCACTGGACTTGGCTTCTTGGCTGGGGGTCCTGGAGCCTCCTGGCGCTCTTTAGTGAACTCAAACTTCCTTTTAACAGCAGCCTACAAGGAGGGCAAACAGTACATTGGGTCTGGTCCTGCTGATCTTTTGCAGAAGAGCAAACCCTTACTAATGAGTTATACTACAAGATTTAGAACAAAAAGGTATTCCTTTACATTAGCTGCCATCACCGTTTTAAACCAGTGTAAACGTAAAAAATGGCAAACAGTGGTAAAGTGGAAAAGGGCAAAAATCACACTCCATTTGCGTATTCATCTCCCCAGAACAGGGCAATGATTGAGCTGTAGGTGGGTAGCAGCAGTGAAGCATGGCAGTGATTGGTGGGTACCTGTGGTGAGCTGGCCTTTGAGGGGCTCGGAACGGAGGACTCTGACTGCAGTGCGGCTGCTGCATAGCTCAGTTTGGCACTCTGGGGAGAAACTGGCACAAACCAGAGAGTCATATTAGGTTAAAGCACCACATTACTGTTACAGTGAGTCATGTCATCTTTAAACACCACATGACTGCTGCAGTGAGTTGTGTGAACTTTAAACACCACATTACACCTATAGTGTCATGGTACGCACCCCCCCCCCCCCCCCACAAACGTGAATGAGTGAGTGTGTGGTGTCATCTGCATGGTCATGCCCTCTCGGATTTCTCACCCGATCCTTCTTTTGTGTCATAATCGTGAATGAGCGAGTGAGTGTGTGGCGTCGTCTGCATGGCCATGCCCTCTTGATTTCTCACCCGATCCTTCTTTTGTGTCATTATCGTGCGTTCTATGTCTTGTCTTATAGTGGATGTTGTCGATATTTGAACTGTGTTAGCCTACGTGCACGTGTTCTTTGTTAAGTGTTTGAATAAACGTATGTTTCCTACGACTCATCCCCGCATCTGCTTAGCTTCCTCCCGTCACAGAAACACTGACCACTGAAGAATGCCTGGGACAAAATGAAAAAATGGAAGGGGAAGAAAAGATGTAAACGCCCTCCCACAGCCCTCGCAGGAGAACCCTCCATACTCTTGGGCACACTCCAGACACCCACAACAGGGGAGTGCCACTGGAGGATTTTGGGGACCCCAAAGTAGCTGCCGCTACCCAAGCCAGCAAAGGACAACACACCCCCAAGCTAGTCGGACTCCGACCCAGCTGACGAATGGGGGACTGGCTGGGGTTCCTTCTCTGTTTCCCGGACTGTATTCCAACCCTCTGTGTGGTGTTCACGTGCCTGTCCCTATTAAACTTAATCACTTTGTCCCCCTTTGTGTCTGTGCCCGTCCCAGTTAGTGTGTGCATCCCTGTGTCTCTCGTCGTCCTGGTCCCTGTCCTTTCCCCCGCTGTCTTGCTCATGCTGGCCTGCGCTGGGTCGCTCGGTCCTCCAGCCTTGCCGTTTGGTGTTGGTTTCAGAGCTCGCCGAGAGTCGCGCCATTGGGGAGGGGCTCAGTCACGTTACGACATCCCCCCCCACACACACGACATCCCCCCCACACACACACAAACAAACATCTCCGTGTGCGTGTGTTCGTTCGCCTGCATGGTCAGGCCCTCTCGTGTTTCTCACCTGATCCTTATTTTGTGTCATTATCGTACGTGTATACAAGTCTCTTGTCTTGGAGACAACATCCATTGTGGATGTTGTCGATGTTTGACCCGTGTTAGCCTGCATGCCACGTGTTCTTTGTTAAGTGTTTGAATAAATGTATGTTTCTGTTTCCTATGACATCCTGCTTATCCTCCTCCAGTCAAATGGTAATAGGATTTTACATTACTTAGGATGTTCATTCATAAATCAACATGATTAACCAACATATTACTTAGTAGCACTAAATACAATTTAATACTTTCTTAGTAGCTTGAATGGCCATACGACTGCAATAATCACCACTGTGCCATATCACATATGTACCTTGTTTGTTTATTTATTTATTCGTGGTTGCAGCACATGATGGGTGCCCTACCTTTGAGTCCTGCACCATCTTTGGCTGCAGCATCTCTGTTTAAGAAGAGGCTGCCAGGCTGAAGGCTAGAGCCTGACAATGGAGAGTCGTCCTTCACCCGGAACTGGCCCAGTTTAGTCAGCTTCTACCATATGCACAGAGCAGGCAAGAGACTGGGCTCACAACACAAGCAGATTCCTGGATATTCAGCACTGGGCTATCATTGCCATGTTCAATAAAAAGCTTTATGCTTCATTAAAAGTAAAAGAGCAAAGGGAAAACCGTAAATGAAAAGCCTTAATAGATTCCCCTGTATCGTGTATTATGCTAAAATTAAATGCAGCAGAAAAAGCATACTGTGAACCAAAATGTGTTGCTCACATGAAAAAGGTAGTTTGTCAAAACTATTAATCAATGAATTAAAGGGCCACTGTATGTAGGAAATGTCTCTTCATACTGTCACAAGTAGGTGCTGCAGTGCCACCTGCCAGGGTCTTAAATTGGCATGAACTTTCACCTAATTACTTCACATGTACCATAATTACACTTAGTGAGCCTTTAACGTAGACTCCATGTAGTAGATCTTTTATTCAAGTTAAATCTTTAAGTGTCATCAGCGTGACAGAGGGACTCACAGGTGGAGTATCTGCAGGGGTATCACTGTTGTCAGGCGGCGAGTGGAACTTTATAAAGGCGACTCCATATGCTATGGTCTAGGATTCAGAAAAAGAAAACCAAAACTTGAATCTAGTCACATTACTTGTATCCACAGAATTCAGATCCCCAGGGCTCCAAATGGCCTGACCTCTTGAAAGTGAGAGAGGAGGCTGACCTTGCTATATGGCTGGCTGCATACAATCTTTACCCGGTCCCATTTCTCCTGAGCGGTGGCCTTCACCAGCTGCTGGGGACCAAAGAATCGCACTCGGTTTGTGTTGTTGCCTGCCCGACTCTCAGTGGGGGACATGAACGATGATGTCACCAGCAACACCTTCAGGGGTTACACAGGAAGCATTACTGTCAGGATGAGGGTACCGACAAGCCTTTCCCTTTTGTGTGTCTGGGGTTTGGGGGGGGGGGGCAATACCTCAAAATCTTGATCTTTGACAGATGTTGAGTGTCCGACAAGCACCTCAATGAAGGCAGAACCCTCATTTCCAATATCTATACTGTGCACTTGCTCCTCTTTGTCAAACTAATGAATTCAGCAATTAAACACAAGGGAAAACTAGATTAGCATTAAACACTTACAGAAATAAAATGAAATAAGTTTGTTACACGATGGCATTCAGCAGTAAAGTCTCCCCATACTTGTAAAATGATTGAAGTTTGTTTCTCTCCTGGCCTTGCAGCTTTCCACTTCCTATAAGTGTCAGAGCTCAGCAGATTGTCTGCTTTGTGAGTCTATGCATGAAAACAAGAGTTTCCCAAATTACTAAAGTCAGAGGTTGAATTACTGGTTGAATTGAATTACTAAATTACTCGTTGAGGTTGAATTACTAAAGTCTATAGTTGAAATTAGGGCAAAAATATCTTAATTATGCACTTGATAATGTCAATATACTCACAGTGTCCTCACTGCTGCAGGAAACGACGTGCTTGAGTTTGATTTCAGGCATACTAGCTAGCTAGTATTCAGATGATTAACTTGCATATGCGATTATCAAACCTTAAATGCAACAAAATAGGCATTGCTGCATTAGCAAAGAGATTAAACAACAATCTAATAGCTGAGCTAAACTAATCAGGTAGCTAGATATGGTGTATTCAAGCAGTTAAATTCAACAACTGAACATGCAAACATGGGATGACCATTTGCTGTTTAGTTAGCTAGCTAGTTAGCTAGCTAGCTCTAACTTGCTGTAGCTAGGTGTCAAAAGGACACTGCAATTTTATACGCAGTAAACAAATCAAGAGGGCAATTAAGTTTCTTATACTAATTTGCTAGCCAACCAATTAGTATAGCTAGCTAGCCAATTATATACGGATGAAATATGAGTTTACAAGATACAACATAGACGTAAATAATCCCCCTTAGTGACGGACTTTATTCTAATGGTAACGCTATATAAGACAATACGATTGCTTGTCATGCTAACTGGCTAACTTACAAAGCGCACACACAAGGGAACGTTAGCTCGCTAGCATAAAGGAGCAATAGCTAACAAGTCTTACCTAGCTAACAATACAGTCCATGTATTGTTTGAGTTTTAAATGAAGAAAATTAATATTAAGCAGTTAAAATGTCTTTGGACATACAAGACCAATGCGCTCCACAGATCTGACACAACAGCTGAGTGAGCAGCTCTCCTCATCCAAAACTGTATATACGGTTTACGCGGCAACACACAAAAAGCAGTAGCAACTCCCTTTCATGAATAATGACGTAACTTCCGATTTGTCAATATATTTGCTGAAATTCATGGGGCCTCTAGCGGTAAGTACAGAGAAATGTAGTGCGTGTAGTTTGTGGCAAACCTTGCTCGAGGGCCAGACTGCAGCCCAGTTTGTTGGTTTCCGTGTTTAAGGACACCAGATTCGTTTAATTACCATATTTCAGATGGGGACCGGAACGTTAGGAAAGAAATCCCGTGATTGTTCCTCCAGTTGCGCGTCGTTGGGGCTGGCATAGTGCCGATATCCGGTACCTGGGAACAAAGGTAGCACGCACAGTCAACTCCATCTCAACCAGTAAGACCCACGCGACCAGCGACAG
This sequence comes from Electrophorus electricus, assembly GCF_041902795.1. Classification (NCBI taxonomy): domain Eukaryota; kingdom Metazoa; phylum Chordata; class Actinopteri; order Gymnotiformes; family Gymnotidae; genus Electrophorus; species Electrophorus electricus. Next base: position 33,574,099 of record NC_137497.1, on the reverse strand, counting down.
CTGTCCCCACTGGCACCAATCACGTGACAATATAGGGAAAGTAATTAAGTGGCCAGGGGAAAGACGGGTAATTAGTAAAATGAAGGCAAAGCCAAAAGAAAACGTTAAAAAAATTGTGCTCCGAAGTAAAGGAGGACGAGAGGGACTACGCATGCGGGACCATGCGTAGATGCAGGGAAAGGGCATCCAATCATCTCTTGAAAGCTGCAGTTGTGGGTGCCATGACAACGTCTTCAGGGAGGGAGTTCCACGAGTCTATAACCTTCCCAGAGAACGGAGCCTCAGGTCTGATGCGGTCTGACCTGGGCTTAGTCAGTTTCATAGAATATCCCGGAAGGGCTGGTAGGGGAGGTGGTGTAAATAGCCAAGTTAGGTCAGGTCCAACAACCTGCCACATATTCCAAAGGTTCTCAATTTGAAACAAAGTATTTGATCTTATCAAACACCTTGCAGAAGTCTATAAAGACTACATCCACAGCATGGCCCTGCTCAACCATGTCAGCCCACATCTCCTTGGCAGACAGCAAGTTTGTCAGGCAGGAATATCCCTTCTGAAAACCATGCTGAAGTAGATGGTGCCTAGTTAGATAATCCCCCATCTGCTCACGAACGATCCCCTCCATTAGCTTGACAATAGTCAAGCTAATCGGCCTATAGTTCATATAAATTTATCTATACATTTATAGACATATACAGGGATTTTGGGCCCAATGAACAGATATCACATTGGCACCACCACCACACCATCATAGGCCACACCAACCCTGAATATATAACACTGTGCAGACATGCAGAGTGATGTTAACCTTCAAAGAAAGGAATATGTAAAGCTGCAAAAATACCAGAGACTGAAATAATTTGGAAGGTTAATTCCAAGGTTGTCTCAGTGGTGATAGAGGCACCTTGGGCTTTGACTGCTAAACTGGAGGCTGGAGGAGGACGGAGTGTCTCCAACAGATCCCAGAACTAACAACATCAATCCCAGTCAAAAAGAACAATTCTGGGAACAGTGTATACTGACCCACACCTGATTGGCCTGAGCTTGAGGAAAAAGATATGCCCACCCTCCGAAAGGGTGAGAATATACTGACAATATACTAAAAAAAATAAAACAAAATATTGTCCTAAAAAAATATTTTCAAAATAGTGTAGCCTCAAATAAGGAGAGGATTCAAATTTCTACTTTTTTTAAACTTTCAATTTCTACTTAAATTCATATTACTAATATGATTTGAAGGATCAGTTTTGTTTCTCCAAATGAACAAAAAAAAATCTTAAGACGTCTTTTAGCTGACTAGCCTCTTTCTATATCTTTCTCTTCCCCTTTCCATTACCTTTTCCAGTGAAATAAAACACAAGCTTGTATAAAAGCTGAGTTGATACATTGTCAACTCATTCATGCTTTCACATATATGTGGGTAGCTCTATACTCGAAGAAAATACATTTACATAAAAGTGAGTAGCTTCTTAATATATTGTCTTTGGGTATATTTCCGCTTCAGTCAGCTGTTAAAAGCAGTTATTGTCTTCTTTATTGTTCACTTGGCAAATCCTTGTGTTGTGTGTGTGTGTGTGTGTGTGTGTGTGTGTGTGTGTGTGTGTGTGAGCTGTGAATGTAAATGTGTTTGTGTGTGTATGCACCTGGATCTCCTCTTTTTTAAAGGACTATCATCAAGATGATCTGTTTCCCTCGCCATTTAGGAGTAATGAAGCTCTGTTTTTGCTGCATGGCTTTCATCAGCATATTGGGTGAGTACCAAATGTATTCAGTATTCAGACTATTTTCCAGACAATCTAATGTTTTATATACAGATACTTGCACAACAAAGTTGATATGAGTTGCAGCCCTAAATGTCTTAGAGGTCTTATATTCATCAATCTTGTTTATAGGAGTTCAGGGCAGTGAGTGGTCCGCGAGCATTCCTGCCTCTGTTTCTGGTCTGTCAGGTCTGTGCATTTACATCCCATGCAACTTCTCCTATCCTGGGCCGAGACAACCAGCTGGCAAACTCACAGGGATCTGGTTCCAGGGCAGTACAAATTTTCAGATATACAACAGCATGAATTCGGAGGTGGTAAACGCTCTGTATCTGAACAGAACCAGACTCGTTGGCTCTTTGGCCAGAAATGAGTGCTCCCTGAAAATAGGCCCACTGAGGTCTTCGGACGCCAAGATCTACACGTTTCGAATTGAGATACCGGACCTAGACAAATATTCATACTTGCAACAATCCACAACAGTCAGCATTATCGGTCAGCCTGCCACCTGGTCTAAAGTTTAGGACATTTATTTGTTTACTTTGTACATTTGAAGGCAGTTGCATGTATGTGATAAAATCACTTCGTTCACTGGTTTTCTTCATGGCAGATGCTCCTTCAGCTCCCTCCATGCAGTGTCCTGGCATCCTGGCTGAAGGCATTGCTGTCTCGCTTGTGTGTGCGGTAGTGCACTCCTGTCCTGAGGCAGCACCTGCCCTGCACTGGAGCTCCATCCGGGCTGAGCAGACGATTGCTCAGCCGCAGAGCCGACGCCTGCTCCAAAATGGCTGGGAGGAGAGAGTTGTGCTCAATCTGCTGCCCTCTTCTGGAAGCCATGGGGAAGTGCTGCGCTGCTCTGCTGTGTTTCCCAGCGGTCTGAGTCAGTTTGGGCCCGAGTGCAGGCTGGTGGTCGACTGTAAGTTAAATTGAGCTTAATTAATTAAGAGTGTGAATAGTGAGTTTTACTTTCTTTCCACACCCTTCTAATCAGACGTGCTGATTTACTATGTCTTTGTGTCAGATGCTCCCAAAAATGTGACAGTAAATGTGTCATCCCCACTGGACTCAGTCTTAGAAGGGAACACTGTGATTCTGTCCTGCCAGGCAGACAGTCACCCAGCACCGCACACATTCTCCTGGTTCCAGTGGGCTGCAGGTAGGGAACAACTTTTGACAGCCCAGAGGGGGCACGAGCTCTACATAAACAAGATAATTAGGGAGCCCGGCCAGTACTGGTGCCAAGCGGAAAACACTATGGGCATTGCTCACTCTCAACCCCTCCTCCTGGATGTGCTATGTGAGTTCATGTAATATTAATTCATTGTTTAATGAGTTGCTTTCATTCTGTAAAGGGTGTTTCTAAGTGTGATGTAGTGTGTGGTCCTCCTTGTGTGTTTGGTAGCTTTAAACACTGCATTGAGAATTTGATAGTGTTTGGTAGTATGAAGCTGATCTTTTCTGTTTCAGACCAGCCTGAGATCATGAATGAGAGCTGCTGCTCAGTTATCTCTGAGCAGGAGCTGGAGCTGAACTGTGTATGCATTGCCCATGGCAATCCAAAACCCTCTATCAATTGGACTTTCATGCATTCACATGAGCCAATAAATGGTGAGAATGAACTGTGTGAGGATGAACAAATGCAGTGGCAGGTCTGACACTCTTGATAATAACAATGATGTAAATTATTAATGATAATGTAAATAAGGAAAAAGCTACACTCCTATAGCAGAGTATAGCATCAATACACTGCCTGAGATTTCTTTTATGAATGTATTTGAAAAATAAAGCGTCCACTTGTATTTCTAGGTCAAGTGGACTCGTCTCAGTCAGGAGGCCATAAAGCTGTAGTAAGCCTCAATACTTCAGTACTGTGGAACAGCACAGCAAAAGAGCTAGTCATACTGTGCATGGCTGAAAATAGCTTGTCATCCACCACTAAAGCCTTCACACTGACTCTCAACAGTGAGCTAACTTCACACAGTTAAATTCTATTTACATTCTTAGCTATTAGTGAGCTAACTTTTCATTATTAAATGCTTTTTATATTATCTAATAGCAAGCTAACTATACACTGTCAAATACTTTATTATTAGCTTAGTTTGAATTTCTTTTGAGTCTGAATCTGTGGCTGGTGTACAGTATATTGTCTCTGTCTGAATGTAGTGTCCTATATCCTCTCCACAGCCACATTGAATGCATTTGTCCTATCTGATACTGGCCCCACCTTGGGACTGTGGGGTCCCATGATGGGTCTGACTGCAATAACCATGCTCCTCCCACAGTGGCATTGTGGTAAGTGCTTTGGAAAAACCATTCAGCCCAATTCAAACCTGTTGGGCCCTGTTTTATTTTAAAGGCTCTTTAGTTAACATATATAATGGCACTGACTAAATGGGCAAAAGGGACAGGTAACTAAAACACAGACTCCACAATGATGGTAATGGCTACTCTAAAGCCAACAAACTGGAAAAAGCATGTGACTAATTAAATAAACACAAACGCACACAAATCAACATTTTAACATTAAATGTAAACTAGTTACAAGCTGCAGGGAGGTGCACAGTATCCTGTGAATACTCACTGTGCTCCTCCCTGCTCGCTCTCTCTCTCTCTCTCTCCCTCTCTCTCTCTAAACCAGTCACCACAGTATTTTATAATCAATACAATATTTTACTGGCAGCCAATCTAATGTAGGTAAGATAGGAGTGATGTGATTAAACTTTCTAGTTCTAGTAAAAACTCCAGCTACTGCATTTTGAACTAACAAGGGCTTGTTTATGAACTTCTGGTATAACCAGATAGTAAGGCATTAGAGTAAAGTGTAAAAGTAATAAACACATGGACCAACCTTCCTCCATCATGTAATGATAGTATATCTCTAATCTTTGCAATGTTTTAAGGTGTAAAAAGACTGTCCTAGAAATATTATGAGCTTCAAAAGAGAGACTGGAATCCATAGTTACACCATGATCTTTAATTGTTTAATTGATGTAACTGAAAGACCATCAAGGATTATTACATAATTATTACATAATCATTACAATCCTAATTATTATATAATAATTACAAAAATCTTACTCATGGCTGCCTGTGGGCCTATTTTTAAAAACCATAATTAAGTAAGAGAAAGTTTCCCAACATCCATTGTCTGATGTCCTTTACATATTGTTTAATAATATTATGTTGATTTTATCACAGTTGGTACCTCCTAGCACCCATGTTTCTATGGTTTTCCTGTCTCGGGTTATTGTTTTGCATCCGTTTCTTAGTTTTGTTTTCTCCTCCCCTAGTTAGATTTTCATTACTTTCACCTGTTCCTCATTTCTAGCTTTGTTATGTTTAGTATTTAAGCCTTGTGTTTGCCATGTTTCAGGGCTGCTCATTGAAAGCCCGTATCTGCTCATTGAAAGTCTAAGTAGTGCATGTAAGTTGAGCCTCCGTTTATGTGATTTGTAAGTCTGTATGTCAGTTTAGCCGCCGTTTGCTATTTTTAGTTGTTCATGTTTCCTAGCCGTCGTTTAGCCTGGCCTCTGTTTAATATCCTAGCCCTTATTTTTGTGTTATGTATTCTTAAACTCTCCGTGTTGGTAACTTGACCCTGGACTACCCTAACGACTCTGAATTTTGATTTGCCCTTGATAAATTTTGCTCTTCTCTGCAAATGCGTCCGCCTCCTTACCACTCACTGTTACAGAAATGTAATCTGGTTTTGCTGAGATAATAAAAGACAATTTATCTTTACTAAAGTCATCTCTGTACTGTGGCAGCCTATATCCCAACTGAAAATGTTAATGCATGTGATTTCCTATACAAGTGTGAGCTTAGCTGTTGTGCAACAGCTTTCTACAACATGTTAGATATAAAGGGAATATTTGAAATAGGTCTATAATTTGACAGGTCATGGGGTCAAGATTAGATTTCCTGATAAGGGGCTTGATTAGAGCTACCTTAAGGGTTTATAGTATATAGTGAAGACTATTAGAAGAGATTTTTATTGTTAAGAGAAGATTTATTTCTTTTGACATTTCTTTAAACTCAAGCCCAAGAGGAAGGTGTTCAGTTACAAAGAGGAGACAGGAAGAGTTGGTCAAATGAGGCCAAGGCTAAAACCAGCACTGAAAAAGACAACTAAAATGAAAGCTCTGAATTAAGACTGAATCAAATGTCTCAATTGTATGACAAACCATACTTTTGAATATCAGTGATACTCCAGTGATACCCCACATTAGCATAAGGCTGACGTTTTGAAATTTAAAACTGCAACCACATCAGTGTTCCTAATGCATATTAATAGAATGTTTCGTCAATTATTGTGAACAAAAGATTTAACTTAATATATTTTACCTGACATGCAAATTATGCCATACCATGCAAGTACTTTAACAAAGTTTTTCTCTTTTTGTAATTGTCATACCAATTTAACTGGAGATATAAAAAGTACAATTTAAAAAGTAAAAAAAACACATGAAGAACATGAAGCAACAGCATGTCTTGTAATGCTGAATGATGGCAGAGTGCTGACTGCTGACCAGCTATTCAGATGACTTCCACATAGACAGCAGTGTCTATGTCTGTAGCTGAAGGCTGCTGCCTGTCCCTCTCTCTCTCATCTGCAGGGATGGCTCGGTCTCTCTCCTGGTGAGGTCTCTGACGTCTGGCTCCTCTCCTCTGTCTCTTATGGATCTGAAAGGAAGACAGACTGTCCAAGCTGTCCTTCACCCCCGGATAAACTGCTTCTACTGCCTTCCATACAGATGCTTATTGCATTCCTCTGTTACAGGAGCTAAGTTGCTTTAATTGTGATCCTCCATATATGTTTTTATGGATGAATGTGTGTCTGCACCTGTTTGCTGTGGACAAAACACGGTGTACAGTTTTGGTAGATGAGTTGGTAGCTGCCGTTGGTGTAGATATGCGTGACCTCAGAGCAGTTGATATAGAGGGGTATGTGGTCCTGGTAGATATTAACACTGTCTGGGAATACAGGAGATCTGCAGGCTACCACCCGACTTCTTCTAATGGGGATCATAAGAGACACTTGGTCAGTGCTGTTTTGGGTTTTTCTGATCAGGAAGATATATTTTCTCCAGCCTAATTCACTCCACCTGGGTATTAAACCACAGAAGAGTTCCAGACTGCCTAGATGGCACTTACCTTCTTCCTGCCCTCCTACAACCACACAGGAGCAGAATGGAAAGGAAGAAGAGGAAGGATAACATGCCAAATCCTACAGGCATTGGAGACCACAGCAGACTGTCTACAGGGCAAAATATACATGCCCCAGTACCCAAAAACAATACACACACACACACACACACACACACACACACACACACATTTTCTTACTATACTGTACATACAGTACCATATGATAAACAAAGCACATCTTAACAGAATCATTGTTACTAAAATATTCCAAAGCAAATAATATACAGTCAGTTCACAATAAAATACCTACTCTCTATAAACAGACTGGTGCATATAATGCCCTTCCATTTAAAACATACAGTACACAGACAGAAAGCCACCCACACCCACACACCTTTCATGTCCTGCATCAGTATGTAGGAGTCATTGCCGAGGCTGTTGATGGCGTAGCAGATGACGGGCAGAGGGGCAAGAGCCAGCCCCTGGAGCACCTCCTGCAGGGTGTGCTCTGAGTATGACGAAGAGACGTTGTAGTCCCTGGGTGGAACGCTGCCGTTCACACTCCAGGTGACAGCTGGGCGAGGGTTCGAGTCCACCATACACTCGCATGTCAGCCGCTGCCCGTCCCACTCACAGGAGGAGGAGTTATGTACAATCATTGGGGTGTCTGAGGTTACACACACTCATTAGAGATCGCAGGGGTGTCTGGGGCTATGCACACACACATTATCATTTGCAGACACAGAATCTACAGCCCACCTATTCTGTTGTGTTTTCTTATTCTAGAATTAGAATTCTGCAATTCTAGAATTCTCATTTGAATATAATCTGTCTAGTTTGATACAAGTGTCTTGTCTGTCTAGTCTGATATAAATTAAGTATTTTTCAGCATGAATCTTGGCTTGGATTATGGTGTGTTAGAAAGCTGGAATAAGGTTAAAACAAATATGTACACATCATGTAAATAAAATGAATACTCTCTAGGAGCTAAATATAAAAATCCATTCGGAAATAAAATCGTGTGATATGCATTTATATACCAGTAAAAAAATGAAAGTACATAAAAGTTCTGTGAACAAAACGTGTGTGTAAGTAAACTAGTAAACAGTATGTGTGTGTGAAGTCTACTCTCTGTCTCCATTGTGCAGCAGGTGGTAAGTGAGAGAAGTGGTGTGCATCACTCACACTGCACATTTAGGGGGGTGGGACGGGAAGTTGCCCTGCCCAGCGTATTCCACACAGAACACTGTACTTTCATATCCCGGGTGACATTCAGGATGCGGATGGTGGGTGTGCCATTCATCAGGGTCACTCTGTCACCTGACTGAGTGTAAGACCAGTGGTACCCAGTCACTGGTGGCTCAGCCTTACATACACAAGCCAGCTGGGCACTTCCTCCTTCCCTCACAGAGAGAGTATGGATCTCTATGGAGACGTCAGTGGGTGGGACTGCAAAAAAAGCCAGAAATACTGAGCCTTACTCTAGTGTGTTGTATATTACTGAAACAGGAATCCTCAAACCCACAGCCCTTACACTGCAAGTTCTTAAATAATCCCCCTTTTAGGAATCTGGTGCCATGACCCTTGAGTCAATCAGCTGCACAAGGATTTCAGTCCCAGAACTGGGGCTCCCATGCTCTGCATATTTATGCGCCACTGCTTTAAGACACCTAATTCACCTCATGAAGACCTTGACCATTACCTGATAAATTGAATTAGGTGTGTTAGAGCAGGAAGTGCACAAAACAGTGCAGTGCAGTCAGTCCCACGCTCTACTCTAGGGCACATCAAGCAAATTCCCTTTAGTTACCATTTATTATATAGAGCATGTACGCATTTAGTGTGAACTCTGAATAGACAAGTTCAGAGCAAGACTTACAGTTCACATGAAACTCTTTGGTTGTGGATCTTTTCCTGTTGCCTGGATACACAGCCTCACATCTCACCCTGGGCTTGACCAGGTGAGAGGCAGTGAAAGATAGAGAGGAGAGGAGCATGGGTAGCTGGCTCTGTACCTGGACTCTCTCCGTCTCTCCGTGCACGCTGTTGCCCTGCAGCCCTCCTCTCTCCCACACCCACTGTAACCTGGGGGGCTGGGAGGGGCAGCTCACCTTCACTGAACAGTTCAGTACAGATACCTTCCCAGCAACCACTACCTTTGGGGCTAAGAGTTCTGGCTGCTCTGGGACCTCTGGTGAAGAGACACAATAGTGTATGCATGGAACAAATGTTGGTGTCTATGGTGTGGTGCTAATGTCTTACATGTGGTATTTTAAAGTAATAACATGGTGTTTTATTAGTGTGAATTTGAGTAAACTGAAAAGTGTTAATATGTAGTACAGGTCTGAATTAAAGAGGTAAGAGTACAGTGGTGACATATAGTAGAGAGAAACTCACTGGTCATGGTCAGATGCACGGTCTTGGCTCTGCCCCATGATCCTCCTTGCTCTTTGAGCTGTATCTCGTACATGTCTGGGTCTTTCGTGCTGACATTAGTGATGGTGAGAGAGCAGTCTCCCTTGCTCAGGGTCCCTACAAGAGCCACTCGCCCTGCAAAATGATTCTGTCTACTCCACAGGGGCTCTCCTGCATCACTGCTGAAGGCCGTGCTCCTCAGGCTCATGATGGAGGAGCGGTACCTCAGCCTGATGTCCACCTGCCCTGCAGTGGAGTGTGGCTGGAAGGAGCAGGGGAGGAGAGCACAGGAACCCAGCTGGGCAGACACTCTGTCTGGGGCAGAGGGCAAGAGAGCAGGGGGCCTACTCCACACGCACACTGGAGGCACACACAAACATCATGGTTCACAGAGCAGCTGCAAAGGCAGGGTGGTGTGATGGAAACTACCAGACTGCACTTCAGCAGATCTGGGAGGCTCAAGGATGAGAAATGGAAATCTCAGCAGATCAGCATGCGTCAGTTACAGTGACTCTCTGACAAAGGGATTTCACAACACCAGTAAAACAGGAACAAGTGGAAGCAAGAAACAAAGCACTACATCTTCACATGTATGCAAACCTTTGAAAATCTACAGGATGTCTTCGTGTTGCTAAACTAATATTAAAATTAATGCACAACAAAAATACCTTTTATATATATATATATATATATATATATATATATATATACACACACACACACACACACACACACACACACAGTTATGTGCAAAATAATAGCAGTGTGTTTAAAACAACTGAGAAAAAGCTCAATCCTCATAATAGCATTTATTTCCATATACACAAAGGCACTGGGAGCACTGCACATTCAATTCCAAATGAAAAAATGAACGAAATATCAATTTTTATACTGAAAATGAAGAAAAAAGAATAATGGGCTGTTCAAAAAAATAGCAGTATCTTCATTTTCATTTACAAATTCAAATATTTACAATATAAACTGAAAGTTGTTTACAGATTTAGCTTTTCTGTTGATCATTGAACTAATATTTAGTTGTATAAGCTTTATTTCTGTTATTGCTTTAAATCTGTGTGGCATGGAGTCAACTAATATCTGACACCTGTGAACAGATATTCCAGCCCAAGATGATTGGACTACATTCCACAGTTCTTGAATTTGCATCAAAAACAGCATTTTTGATGTCACTCCACAAATTCTCAATCAGATTGAGGTCTGGGGATTGGGCTGGCCACTTCATAACATCAACATCTTGTTGGTCTGGAACCAGGATGTTGCCTGCTTGCTAGTGTGTTTGGGGTCGTTGTCCTGCTGAAACACCAATTTCAAGGGCATTTCTTCTATTCAAACTGGTCCATGGTGCCTGGTATGCGATAAATGGGTCCGACTCCAAAGTATGAGAAACATCCCCAAACCATTATACCTCCATGTTTTACAGTCTTCACAGTGTACTGTGGCTTGAATTCAGTGTTTATGGGTCGTCTCAGAAACTGTCTGTGGCCTTTAGACCCTATAGCTGATCATTGGATGCTTCTTTGCCATTCTTGTTATTCTATGATCTACACGGAAGGTAGTTTTTCTTTTCCTACCACATGTTTCGGATTTTGTTTGCCATTTTAAAGCATTTGAGATCATTTTAGCTGAGCAGCCAATTATTTTCTGCACTTCTTTATATGTTTTCCCCTCTCCAATCAACTTCTTGATCAAAGTTCTTTCTCCTTCGGTACAATGTCTGTAATGACCTATTTTATTCACTGAGCAAGGGTTAAAACCAGCAGGTACAACATTTGCTGCCCTCCTTCATTAAATAAGGACCATAATTGACACCTGTTTCTTCATAGAATGAATGACCTCACTAATTGAACTCCACACTGCTATTAATTTGAACACGCCCCTTTCATTAAATGAGTAAATTACACCCAATTAGCAGCATGCATGTCATGACTGTTGATTCTGTTGGTTGGCCATTACTTGGCTACACCTAGTCATGAATTTTTCCCCCATGTTGCATTATCTTTTCCGCCAAAATCAGTAATTAAATACATAAGTGATGTTGCACATAACTGTATATATATATATATATATATATATATATATATATATATATATATATATATATACACATATATATACACATATACACACACACACACAGAGAGTCCGTGCATAGTATAAAATACCAGTGCCTGGAAAAAAATATAAAAATCACTATTTTCTATCCTATCCCAGAGTGGATGTCCAACCTTCCAGTTTTATGTCATAAGAAAGAAAGAACATGTGATAATGTCATAAGAAAAAAGGACTTACAAAACATAATGGCAGAGATGAGGATGGTGAACCTGAGAGCCATGTCTCTGTGCAGTCTGGAGAGAGACAGCTGGATGCCAGACAGTGGTGATTAAACACACAGCAGAGCAGTAATGGAAGATCCTTTCCAACTCTGGTGTAAAGAGGAACTCCATTTAAAAAACCATGCCTGTTTCCTCATACATATGTCCCACCTACGCAGTACTACCCACCCAGACCTCGTTCCTATAGAGGACGAGTAACGTGAAGACAGTGTCAACCACAATCACACTAGAGTCAAAAACTTTGAATATTGCCACATTACCATTTTGATAAATAACATTTAGTTAAATTAAGCTAGTAACAGATAGCTTTGTCAGACAGAGATTGATGAATAACTGCAGCAGATAACACTGATAAAAAATATCTCTGTATTTTATCCCATGGTCCTCTATAGTGAGCAGAATCAGGGCTCATGTGAATAAGGTGCAATAGAGAGAAATGTAATCTGGGCTTAGCTCCCTACTATCAATATCATTATTTTCAAAAGGATTTCAAGATGACTAATCCTCTCAGCAAACCTAAAGTGCTGATATATTCTGGTCTGAGGCTTGGATAAGGTTGCATGTGAGTATGACTGAATCAGCCTTGTGCCTCATCCAACTTCCTCCTAATTGCCCCTCACTAACTCGTATATATGACTGCAACCCTACTGACCATTCAAAGTGTTTACTTATTAAAATATAAATCATCATTGATGACAAATTCATTATTGGTATTGCCATTCCAAAAAATAGCTAGAGGTTTTCAGTACTGTGGGTAAGAGTTGCTGGGAATTCAGTTAGTTTGAAGTCGATTGAAAATGGGCTAAGTAAAACATAAGTCTGAGTGAACTAAAAAATTACTATTTAACATGACATGTTGCAGGCACAGAGCAAGATGCAAGTGAATGCAACAGAGAATTGTTTTAATGAAAAGCCCAAAAGCAGAGAAAAAGCCCAGACACTTCAAAAATGGGAGATCACCATAGTAGTGAAGACACACCACCAGTGTGTGTTGTTTGGTATATTTTACAAGACAACATGAGCATACAAGGAAAGTTGCAGAGAAAGTTAAAGTAGTTTCTCAATACTTCCACTGTAGATATTCTTGCAATTTTACACTGCATTCATTCCTCCATTAGTGAATTATGAGTCTATAGTGTAACCTGGTAACAATGCCTTAGAACTTATGTAGTTAATGAGTTTACAGTTTTACATAAAAACTAATTTTTGAATTATTATTATTATTATTATTATTATTATTATATTAAATGAACAGAACATGTATAATTTTCTTTATCTATTTACTCATATTGATAGAATTTATAAGGAAAACATCTGAGGTGACTACACTGAAGATCCCACTACACTGCACATTCTGAAGAACCTTGTTGTCCACGGTGCCGGCTAATGTTTCCATCATTGTCAGGGGCCATGATGTATTGACAAAATATAGAAACATAACCAAGACTTGCCCACTGCTGATGGAACTGATGTATGTCTTAAATCAGAACCTAAATGTTAAATGTACACCTCACTTACATTAAAACAGCTGTTTTGGAAGGCCTTTTTAGACTCAGGCCTCTGAAGGGACCAGAGCCCTGCCGAATCAATTGTGAACTGTTTGGCAATTTCATCAGTACAACCCAAACTATGCTGTCAATATGCATTCCATGATATGGAATACGAGATGCAATTCTACAACACGGGAAAAGCCATCCTGCTGAATTCACATCCACTGAACTGGTGGAAAGAAAATGAGCATCTAGTCCCACATTTCTCCAAGCTCTCCAAATGTACCATACTCTCATTGTACAAGCAACAAGTGTGGCAAGTTAGGGAGTGTTCTTAATGGCAGGAGACACTGTGACAACTCAAAGAGTAGCCCTCTCTCTGGAGAATGTCAACATATTCATCTTCTTAAAGAAGAATTTTAAAATGTAAATGTCAGTGACAGTTGTCAGACCATAAAAAATGAGAGTTAATAGCATGGTACATGTTCAACTGCTTATTATTCAGATATTAGTTTGTTAAAGCTGTTCAAAGATCGTGACGAATACAGCAGTCTTTTAAACACATTAATCTATCAAAGGCCATTTGTATATTACAGCCAGGCTGCTTGACCAATTTGTTTTTGTTAACTATTCCAGTATTCTTCCTCAACAAGGTTTTCTGGTTGTTGGCTTGATTGGCACCTGCTGGTGTTTGATGAGAAGAGGGCACACCACAGTTAAAAGAAGAGTCTTAAATGGCAGAAGCCACCAGAAACTGAATGTTATGTTGTAAAGTACCCTTCTAGTAGCGCATCTTTTTCTTTTGTGTTTAAAAGTCTGTTTGCAATTGACTGGTAAAATAAGCTATTACATTTTCAATAAATAATTTATTTATTACTTGACCATATGGCTTTAGTGTTGTACATAAAACAATTGCGTTTATATAACACATGATACTGTAGCCTACCTATAAAAAAAAATGCAAATGACAGTTGTCAGGTGTCACGGTTGGTCTCTCATATCGTCCATGTTCCATGGTTTCCCGGTCATGTTCCTTTCTCCATTCCGTTCCAATCCTTGTTATGGTTTTCACCGTTCATGATTTGCACATGTGCCTTGTTTAATGTTCATTAGTTAATGTTTTTAAATCCTCTCTGAGGCCTTGTATTTTTCTGTTCATTGAATGTTTGTATGTAAGTTTGTAGGTAAACCTGGCTATGTTTGAAAGCCTATCTGTTTTTCGAAGCCTTCGTTTGTTATCCGTGCGTTATTATATCCGTTTGCTTATTGTTAGCTTCGTGTCTTATAACCTGCTTCTCCTGTTTGCCTTCGTGTGCTTTTAATTTGTTTATCATGTATCCTCGTAATCTCCGTATTGGTAAATTTACCCTGGACCGTCGTAGTGACTCTGAATCTGGATTTGCTCCTAATAAATCTCGCTCTTCTCCGCACGTGTCCGCCTCCCTACAGCTCACCGTTACATCAGGATGTAAAACCAATTACTTGTTTATCTTTACAAAAAGACTTGATGGTTCCTTCAAAGAACTCCCTGGTATCACCATCTGAAGCTGCCCGTAGCCTGGCCATAACTTTGGACAACCAGGGGTCGTTCTCAACTCATGTTTCAAATCTAAGCCGGCTTTGCAGATTTATCCTTTATAACATACGAAGGATTCGGCCCTTTCTCTCGCAGGAAGCTACCCAGGTGCTTGTGCAGCGTCTTGTGATCTCAACTAGACTACTGCAACTTTCTGGTCTTCCTCTAGGAGCCATCAGACCTCTACAACTTGTCCAGAATGCAGCAGCACGACTGTTCTTCAGTCTTTCGTAGTTCACATGTTGCTCCACCGCCGCACTCCCTTCATTGGCTTCCAGTAGCTGTACGCATCAGTTTTAAAACCTTGATGCTTGCCTACAAAGCCAAAAATGGACCAGCCCCTCCGTACATATCAGTGGTCAAAGCCCGATCCGTAGCTTGAGTACTTCAAACCTCAATTACGGCTCGGCTTGAAATGCTCGGCTTCAAGTCTCATGGAAGACCATCATCGAGACCATTTTCTGTCCTGACTCCCAGATGGTGAAAGGAGCTTCCACTTGCTGTCCGGACAGCAGAGTCCCTTAGTCTTTAAACACAAACTGAAGACCCATCTATTCGTGGAATATTTATGACGGCTGACCCTGCTCCTATATTGACTGACTAAATTAGTACTTAGTGTAAAACAATACCCTACAATGATCTTGTTTAACAAACTCTAGCACTTATTGTTTAAGATGGAGCTTATGTATTTTGTACTTCTAGGGATCAGCAGTGATCCATGTATTTCTACAGTATTCTAGATCATTTGTATAGTGGACTCTAACCTGCTGTCCTGCCTAGGATGTATTTTAGGACTAAATGAAATGACAACGCACTTTTGTAAGTCGCTCTGGATAGGAGCGTCTGCTAAATGCCGTAAATGTAAATATATTCTGGTCCCTGCAATTTAACCAGGAAAGTACCCAGTTATCATCTATGGCCACAAGGAGGCACTGCAGGAGTATAGACACTGAAAAGGCTCTGCAGAGGCTTGGAAGAAATTCTCAGCTCCTTATTTCGGCTCCTATGAAGGGGACTAGCCAGCGGCAGTAGATGTAAACACAAAGTATCAAGCAGAAAAATACATGAAGCATGTACTAACTACTGGTAAATATAAACTAATTCACTAAGCTATTCACACAACCTGGAAAAAAAAAAGTGCAGTACAAAATGAACAGAAACAGAGCCGGAAAGGAGAAAAAAAAAGTAAAGCACTCTACTTCTCTAAATTCATGATGTTAATTACTCTATGGCTTTAGTAAATTCGTGCTGCATGAAAGTGTGAAAAAAGCAGAGTTGCCATTAGCCTGCTGAGTTTTATTGTGAGTTGGAAAATATGAAAAAGTTGGAGAATAAGATACCTTAAGATAATTCTGTTCATAGATTTTTTGCATAGAAAGATCTTGTAATCATTGTTAGATTACATTTCTATTAGTAAGCAGAGGTCAAGTGAAGAGACTTATAGTACAAATAGCCCCTCTCTGGTCACTCAGTGTGTGTGTTGTAGTGGGTAGAACAGCAATTTACTGCTGAAATTCACAAGAAGAAGAACTACAAGGGCAATATGAAGATGATATGGAGTTACAGTTGCATTCAGTAATGAGAAGAAAATGCAGGTAAATTATAACGTAAATTTCAAGAGTCAGTGAGTGAGGCATACTGAGCAGAAAGACAGAAAGTGTAAGTATGTGTCTGTGTGTGTGTGCTAGGATCTAAGCAGGTGATGAACAAAGCCAAGTTTTTATGGTTTTTTAATTATTTTATCTATATTGGTACAAAATTGGTATTGTGCCATTATACCATGACGATTAGCCCTCCTCAACCAAACTTTACTTTTCCACTATTCCGGGTAGATAGCATTCTCCTAGCATCCACAAAATCGAGATTTGTCCATCAGACGGAAAGATGGTGAAGTGTGATTCATCACTCCAGAGAACACTCTTCCAGATTCCAATGGCCGTGTGCTTTTATACCACTTTAACCGATGCATGACATTGCGCATAGTGATGTTGTTGGGATTCTGCACAGCCTCTTGGCCACTGATACCCATTTCTTGAAGCTCCTGATCCACAGTTCTAGTCTTGATGTTATTTTTAGAAGCAGTTTGGAACTCTACAGTGAGTGACGCATCGAGGGACAGGCATATTTCTTTTTACATATGAGATGCTTTAAGCCTCAGCTGCCCCGCTCTGAGAGTCTGCTCTATAAACATTGAAACCGCACTAACATTTAGGTTCAAAGGCCAAAAAGTACCCGTTTTTTCATAAGTATTTTTTAATAAATGAACATGATTACAAAATGAAGGCCTGAGTGTGACGTAGATATACAACTTTAACTGTTCTATATTAATCTGATTCCATGAAAATGAAAACATTTTTGCAGTTACAAATAAAGGCGACTAATCCACGATGCGGTTTATTTAGCTTCCACTAACACAAACTGCAACACTTTTATTTTGAAAATATATTCTTTTTATGACGCTTATGTCGGCCATGTTGATTATTTCACTTGCGTTTTTGTGGCAGTGTCCAGCTGGTAAACTAACTTAGCTAGCTAGTTAATAACTTAAAACTAGTTACATTTCTAGCTAGCTAACGTAATTGAAGTATATTCAGCCCATCTTTCAACGGAACCTTCTGTGCTAGGTGCATTGGGAGTTAACGAGTGTCACCATGGAAAACCTTAACAAAATTGAGTCGATGTTTATTATTCTGGTGATCTGTGTCGTCGTTACTCGGGGTTCAATAACCACAACTCATTCTACTCCTACTCCTCCTAAACGTAAGTTAATAACTAAGTAGCAAACTAGTTAACAATGTTTAGCTAGGAAATTTGACTACAGAAAATGAACTAGTTGGCTAATTTGCGTGAACTATTGCTTCCGGTGATATAGTCTAGTCTTCGTATCTTACAGCAAGCTAGGTTAGCTAACAGTTAGCTAACGTTCCGTAACAAGAGTAGGAAGTGAAATCAAAGTAGGCTATTTTATTAATATATTGATAGATATCCAGGGTTAACTAGCTAAACTAGCGATCAACGGCAGACGTACTTTCTCGTGGCGTTTTTGTTTGGCTTTTTAATGAGCTGTCACCTCAGTTGTGCCTTTCAAAGTTTATGAAATACGATCACTGTTTAAAAGTTCCTGCAAAGTTTTAAGCAATGTTAAACACCGTGGTCTTATGAAGCTAGATAGGTAGGTGGATAGTGCTTCATTATCACTCACAGCTATGCTTTTCTATCGCAGCATGCGCCGCTCAAACAAGCTGTGAGACTTGTCTCACGAACGTGTCGGTAAGTAATACAGTAGACAATCATGCTGTGTACCATAGCAGTTTCGTGCAGAAGCAACAAATAAAGTAAGCCCTGTTTACATCTATAATTATTTATAATCTGTTATTCTACTGCCAGACGGCTTAGTGTGTTTTATTTTATAGTGTCTGTGGTGTCAGACCAATGCCACGTGCATGGATTATCCAGTGTCTTATGTCATCCCCCCATCTTCTGTGTGTAAACTCTCTAAGGCCCGTTGGGGTGTCTGCTGGGGTAAGTAGCTCATCCACTTCCACAACACAACCTCTCTTGAGTCCCGTAATGTAGTGATGGCTTAGACATAATATCATGGCACTACTAATAAAAACACTACCCAGTGGTGCCACTCTGTTCACAACCAAGACATTCTGATTCAAACTGTGGATGTGTCATGTGCTGGCAGTTAGGGGTCTGCTTTTGGGACATCATATTCTCATTGGTAGACGATTGGTATTGGTAGACATCATATTCGCATTCTGTCCTTGATGTGCTGCATAATTTGCAGTCCTATAGACTACAGGCCTAGGACTCCCACTTATGAGAGGACCTGTTTCTGGCCTTCATCAGAGTAGGGAGTGATAGAGAGCCATGCCACACTCCAGTGAAGAGTTATGGTTGTATAACTGGCTAGGGGTTTTAGCCCAATAGTTATCCATCACTGTTGGTAACAAATTCAGTTCTCCATCAGCTGACCACAATGCATATTATATTGGGTTTTATATCTGCATTTGGGCTAAGATCAGAAGAGGAACAGAAAGGAAATAGGTCTCGGAATAGTTCAAATCTTTACTCCTATTAATCTGACTGGTGTCATGAGCAATATATGAAAATGCATTACCTTCAACAGAAACATCTTTACTCTGTAAAATGTGGTATTGATGCATATATTCCAATGAAAATACAGGAATTAGAGATTTGCAAATTTTGTCAGTTTTGTGAAGAAAAATGTCAAATTGGAACATCTAAAAAACTAGAAATTGAACAATAACGTTTTACACGCAGACAAGATTGTTCATATGTCACTCCATGTCAGACCACCTGAAGAGAGAAGGTACTGATAGCACTTGTCACAAATACTGGAGCCAAAGGAAAAGGGGAAAAAAAGAACGGCCAGGATCTGCCATTTTATAACATGCTGAGATCTCAGATGGTCATAACCTTCACTCAGCTTTGGACCAACTCAAGTTCTAGTAGCATAAAAGAGTAAATTAAGTATAAAAGGATCCAAAACCACAAAATGCCATAAAAGTCGGAGCTAAAATTATAATAGGAAATATTTCCCTTGTAATTGAGACCTGAGAGTCCCTCTAGAGCCCGGTAAATCAATCTTCTGATCAAAATTAGTTTAGCCTCTCAGTTCAACAAAGGAAATGTAAAGGAACATATTTTAAAGCAAAATAATCAGAGTTCTTAGGAAACATGCAGGTTATTTTGGCTCTGGTACTGCATTGGAATCAAGAATAACTTGGCAGACTGTGTTTTGCCTTTATTTGAGAAACTTCTGTTTCTGAAATGCAATAAGACACAGTTGAAGTCAGACATTTATTTGCAACAAAGTCTAAATATACTCCCTATTTTCCCCAGGCAGTAGAGCAATTATCAATAATTCATATGGAACCCATTTAGCTTACATACCTCATTGAGCCTATTGTCCATCAAGACAGACTGCACCAATGTCAGGCCATATTAAAGGCCAGATCACAGCTCATCTGTTATATGGCAAGGTCATCTGGAAAACATCTGTTCAGAAATGAATATAAATGTACCAGTAAACACTATGTACAAATATTTTCACTAAAGAGACTGCAGGTGGCAGCACTAATCCTAATAATAAATATAATTTCTCACAAACTATGGAAAGGTATTAACACACCAAGTATTTTTCCCCCATTACATAGATGATTTTCACTGAATCTTCTAGCCCATCACTGTTTAAACCTCATCTTGACTGTATAAAAAATAGCGGCCAGTTTTATTATAAGCAGTAATAAATGTTTGTAACTGGCGACAGTGTGATAAATTTGTATGCGTTAGTAATGTGTGTTTTAATCTGTGTTCATCCTGTGACAGTGAATTTTGAGGCCCTGATCATTGCCATGGCGGTGGTGGGTGGAGTTGTGCTGCTGGTAGTTACTGTGTGCTGCTGCTGGTGCTGCTACCGTTGTGGACGCTCTAGACGCTTGTCACGGTAATGCAGCGTCTCGCACGCTGGCACTCCTGTGTCTGCATCTGGCGGTGTGCAACCGCCTGACTCCTGATCTCCAGCCCTTTTGTTTTGTGGCGTCAAATTGGCTTCTAGCTTATTCAGTCATGTCTAGCATGTCTAACCACGCTTCTTCTCTAGAACTGTATAGGACTCTTTCATTTTCGTGTGTGTGTGGGGGGGGGTTTGAAAATTACATCAATATCAAGCTGTCAGTCATTAAGCCCTAGTCTGTCCTGTCAGTCATCAGTGTGGGCGGAGCTGAAGGGATGGCTGTCGCTGACATGTGCCTGTTTCCATTAAGCCACTGCAGTAGTAGTATCTGCAGAAGCTCCTTCTAAACCTTTCCATGTGTTAATTAGAACTAATTCTAATAGTAATTGTAACACTAATTCTTAATTCTATGTTTTTCTAAGAAGTGCTAAATATCCAATTGTCAGCTGAAGACACGAGTATTGGGGGTCTCTCATTGCAGATTTGTGTGTAGATTGTGTGTGAAGGACATTGGAAGGTGATAAAACACTCATGCAGGTTTTTCTAATCTTTTGGGGTATAGTATACACATGTAATTAGATGATGTTGTGTAAGGGTGTGTGTCTGCACTTGTATTGTGTTCGTGATATACTGACTAAGCTGACCAATCAGATTTACCATCAATAATAGTCAACAGCATGTGGTCTGCTCGAAATGGAGTGCACCCTTTTATATTTCATTAGTTCTTATAATGATCTAGCAGTTAGGTCTTGGATTTTTGAGTGTATGTGCACTTGTGCAGATGTGTGTTGTCCTGTGTGTGTTGGTACGTGTGTGCAGGCAGGACCTGTATGAGGAAGAGTATACTCGGAAGAGAGAGCAGATCAGGCAGCGTTCGGACGAGAGGTAAGAGGTTCTCCTTATGCACACCAAACACCTGGAACCATCAAACAGTGCCCCCTGCAGCCCGTCTGTGGCTGCACACTGGTGCAGACAAAGGCCACAGCACACCAATTGTAACAAAACAGCAAAAAGGATGAAGCTATCATTTTGTATTCATAGGGTTTGCAATATGGTTAGAAGATTTATCCAACAATAACATCGCTAACTGGAACCATGTGAAAAGACAAGACTTAAAGAATGGAGAAGGAAGTGCAGCCTTCATCTTAAATGAAGGGAAATTATAGCCTATGTGAACTGTTGCTGTGTGAATGTAATGCTGATTGATGATTAAAGTTTTTTAACCTCTTTTTTGCTGCAGGAAGGCAGAAAGGAAGACAAGACATGATGAAATCCGTAAGAAATATGGTGAGTTATGTTTTTAGATTATTTGGTTCTATATTATGGCTTTGTTCCATACATTTTAGTAAGTATTTTTTGTATGTTAATTAAATGTATGAAGTAAAGCAGAAATATAAATTAATGTTTGATGTCCTTTGATAAAGTAATTATTGTAAAATAAATAATATACAGGTATTCAATTATGTGGTGATAACATGTATGTGGCTTATCTAGTATATTGCTGACTTGGATCTCTGTTATGAATGAAATGCCCGTTTACCTTTTATAGTTGCAATAACTCCACCTACACATTTTCAGAGTGAAAGTAACCCCAATCACACACCATACTCTTTCCTGAGTATATTTTTCAGAAAAGGGAAGCATAAATGAGGAGTGATAACACCAGTCACTGGTGTGTATACATGTTCATGTGTATAAGATAGAACAAGGGTATCTTTGGACCATACTTAATGAATGTCTTTGCTGACCTGTGCCACTCTAGTGCCTTACTCTTAGTCAGCAATGTGTTTTCCTGTTGTAGTCTTGTATACTGCTGAGTATTAGATCTTAATATTGACCCGTTTCCTTTCCAATATTGCTTGTGTAAGGTGACTGTTGCTATAATCTAGGCTGGAAACTGATAATTCTCCTGTAGATGATCTCTGGATTCCCTTACAGCATAATAAGGGGAAAAACCCACCCACATCCCACCAGGGTGAATAGGTCATGGCACACCCAGCTAGCCTCTTCTTGATGATAAATCATCAGAGCTAATTAGTGTTGGCAAAGCGCTGGATGATTTATAGATTCAGTGAGGCCGGGTGGCAGGCCCAGACTGCCCCCCATAGGGGATAGGAGAGGGGATAGGAGAAAAATGCAAATGTATCTCAAAGCTGAGAGACCCTCTCCTAGGGAGACACGGAAGACCTCCGCTGAGAGAGGGAGGGAGAATGGGAGAAACAGAGGGGCCCTGGAAGTCAGGGATGAGCAGTGCAATAGGGAACAGGGCAGCTTTACACCCGCTGTGGTCCACATGCAGCCCGGAGTCTGTGGGGTGTTGAGTGATCTGTGAGTGAGTGCTAAGATTGCCTAAATCCAAGGAGCTGTCCTGCGTGCGCACACACCCTGCTGGTCAGGGAAAGGTGTGTTCATGTTGCTGGTCTTCATTTTTCAGCAGCTACTGAAGCGCCTACACAAAGGGAACAGATCAAATGAAGTTATGCTCTCAGAAAGATGACCTGTGGATGTTTACATGGCTGTGTGTGTTGTCTGATGTCTGAGACTGAA
Source organism: Electrophorus electricus (assembly GCF_041902795.1). NCBI lineage: Eukaryota > Metazoa > Chordata > Actinopteri > Gymnotiformes > Gymnotidae > Electrophorus > Electrophorus electricus. The sequence continues at coordinate 33,551,329 of NC_137497.1, read as the reverse complement.
GATTAATTCATTGATTTATTTATTTATTTATTTTTTGTTTTATTTTTTTTGTGGTCGATTTGTGTTGGACACATTGTGACTACTGTTTTCTAGTGGTTACAAGAAACCTCTCTAATATTAAACCTTGCAAAATGTGAATTCAGTGAATTGTTGTCTGCTTGGAAGAAGAAGCAGGACAAGGCTAAGTCAGTCCTGTAGATTCTAGGTCTCCAAGCCCAGTCCTGGAGATATACCGCACTGCAGATTACCGCAGTGAATTTAGTTCTGGCCAAGGGGTAGGGGTTCCCTCTTGAGTTTGGGTCCTCCTAAGTGTTCTTTCTTAATCCTCTCAGGGAGCTGTTCCTTAGCACTGTTGCCACTGACTTGTTCATTAGGGATCTGGACCCAACCATTTGTAAAACTGCTTTGTGATGTGAGCTGTAAAAAGTTCAGTATAAATAAACTGGAGTTTGACTGACTTGTTTAGTTGTATTTGTGTTCTTGTTTTGTACGCCTGAGAGTCAGTATGCCTTTGAGAGCTTTAAGGCCTGTGCAGGCTGACACTACTTTCACTACTGTGCTGGGGCAGAGGCTGTTCTATTGGTGCAGGGGCTATTCTGCTGCAAGGAGGCAATCTAGGCATGTATAATTTAATATGTATAGACATATTGGTTCAAGCTAGAGGAGGTCATACTCTCCCTTGGTATTTGGGAATTGCATGTTGCAATGTTTTTTGTTTTATATGAGCAATTGTTTTGCTGGACTAGTTCAGAGATTAAGAGTATTGAGTATCTGTCTTATTAGTCATGTGTGCATGTTATGATGGCGAAAGTGTTTTCTGAGAGGAAAATGGCTGTATGCGGTTGAGTACTTTGCTGGATGATGTTCTGTTTAGTATAATTAGTACAGTCCCATAGAGTTGGGCAAAGTCTAGGTAGGTCTGTGTTCTGATCTGTGTCCTCTAGTGGCATGCGCAGGGGAGAGTTATGTTGTCTTGTGGTTTGTGTGTGTTCAGTGGTGAATCTGTACAGGCGGTGTGACAGTATGATGAATGAAGAACTCTTCTGTTCCTTTTGCTCTTGCCGATGTGTCGATGTTTTTGTCCACCGAAGAGCTCTTTCAGACACACACACACACACACACACACAGACAGAGTTAAAAGGACAGCCCAAAGACACCTGCTCAACACTGTTAACACACTCCTCCCCATGCCATTTACACAAAGACCCTCATCTGATATGTTGCCCTTCATGACTCTCAAATCCACCATTTGATCATGACTTCACACCCTCCAAACATGCAGTCACATTATTCTACATTTTGGTTTTCTTATTTGCAGGTCTTATTCCTGACTCGGATCATCCATACAGCAAGTTTGAAAATGAGTGAAACAGAAAGGGGGTGGTTCCTTTCCTGGAGAACGCAGGAACAAGAGCAGAGTTCTTTAGCTATGTTCTTTCTTGTTGAAGTTTCAGCATTTTTTTTTAACCAACTGCTTTAGGTGAGGGAGAGCTGTTTGATAGTTACCTAAGGTTGATGTCATCATATCCCAAGCATTTCACTGATTTGTATATCTGTCTAATTGACTTGATGCATGATGCCTCATCAATTTCTCAGAACTAATGTAATACGAGCTATCTTTCTATAGTCTGTCTCTCATTCTGTTAAATGCACTTTTGCACTCATTGAAAATCTCTGAAGAACTGATGTTTATTGTATTCTGACACCTAATTTACATTTGATTGTGAAATTTAGACATCTTGAAACCATTGTTTTAAATCACTCACCGGATTAGCTGTTTGTGCTGTAAGATGTCATCTTATGAAATGTTTCCTAATAAAGTCATTTTAAAGAAATCATGTGCTGAGGTTTTCAAGCACTTGACTAAGCCTAAAACATTTTTCCAAGGTACTTAAGCATTTTCCTGTGCTGATGTCTTCGGGTAAAATTCTTGTCACACTGCTGGTGTCTGTTTTACCTATGGACAGCTGCTTTCATCTTTAATGCAGCTGTTCCCAAACACCTATATTAACATTCTTCCATATTAACACCCTTCCAAACACTGCTTAGGGCTTCAGCTGCCTGTATGAGAGCCTGCAGACTTAACATGAACGTTTGGAGTTACCTTTGCAAGGGCAGCTATTCACTTTTTGTATTCTTATTTTTACTTCTTGTTTTTAGTTCCATTTTTTTTAAACTTGATGCATCACTAATACTGAAAATGGATCCTGTTTGAGGTATTGATACCAGAAAATGTTTCTCAGTCTCTGCTTGTGCGTATGGTGGTGTACTAGGTTTTGACAAATATTTAAATATTTACTATCATTGGTTGCACCGAGTAGTTCTTCTCATCTTGCAAGATGACATCTGGAAAAATTCAAATAAACTTTATTGATGGTCTAATCCAGCCATAAGCACAATGTTGCAGCCAGTGTGGTCATGAGATTGCTGATCAAACACATTCCTTTGGTGCACCAAGAAAAGCCCTCAGATGCAGAGCATTATAAATGGAAGTTTGAAAAGCTTTCTCATGTCAGCAAGAGAGACAACAAAGGATTTCTGTGCGTTGTGTTAGATTAGATTAGGTATGAAATGCTCATTGTTTAACAACTATATGGTATAGTTACTAGAAATCTTATATTAAACAACAACAAAACAGCATACCATCCACAACCTTACTTTAGTCAAGTTAATAAAACCTGCTGTTGAAACATTTGTATTGCATAGACAAATGATTGCTAAAGAACTGGGAAGCAAAAAGGGGCTAGACACTATATTCTTTGATAATTATTATTGAAGTATTGGCCTGTGCTTTAATATCACACAAAGCTGCATTATGTAAGAGCCATCTAACATAATGCATTTTTAATGTATACTGTGTAGATCCTGTATAGCCCCATATATTCAAGAATGTTTGCTTGTTTGATTAAGCACAATATTCAGGTTATCCAAAAGATGTAAATCATTTTTGGCCGAACTAAATCGGGTTTAACCATGTCACATCAAGGGTTCACCAATGTATGTTGTATTATATTGCAGATTGCAGTCACAATGTGTAGCTATATTATAATCCTACTCTAAATGCACCTTTTATATTGCCAATGCCATAATGAGCACTATTTAGGACTAATTTGTCTGAGTTGTTGTTTTTTTGTTTGTTTTTTTTTTAAAAAACCTTTTTAAAAAATGTTGCAATATTTAAGACAAAATCCTACTAAAACTATTCTTTAAGCCCTAAACTGGTAATCATGCAGCACTGGGGAAACTTGGGGAATGCAAGTACCACACCTCATTTGCACTAACAGAGCTTCCAAAGAGGGAAAACCACTTCTTCTGCATTACTCTGCTGCAGTAAAAGCACATGACTTTAGTTTCGGTTAAAGGGTCGGTTCATAATTTGTTAATGCATATGTAATGGGCTGAAAAGAATAGACAAAAGTAAGCTTTTTTAGGTGCAATTCAGATGTGTAATTTTTTTTTAGAATACCCAAGTACAATTCTCTACAAAATATTCAGATTTAGAGTTCCTTAGCTCCAAAATTAAAAGACAATTCACAACCCATATTTTTTATGGCATTTAGCTGACAGTTTTATCCAAAGCAACTTACAATTATGACTGAGTACAACTGGAGGGTTAAGGGCCTTGCTCAGGGGTCCAACAGTGACAGCTTGGCATGAGCAGGGCTTGAACCAGCAACCCTTCAACTTTGTCAAATACCTTAACCACTGAGCCCTAAATATCTTAGGTTGCTGCTAGACAAATACTAAAAGAGCAATCGTTCCACTAAACGAGCAATCTTTTTTCACCATATGTTTTCACCATCTAATCAAGTGCAATCACTTTACTGAGAATGCCTTAACAATTTTACTACTGCTAAGGTTTTATAAGCTGCATCAAAAAGCACATACATTTGTAACGACTTGCTACAAATGTACACCATTGCCATTTTATAAGTATGTACACTTATTGCATGAGAAAATAGCTTGTTCACATTTTAGACACTGGAAGCATACTATCGTAGGCATACCATGTAGTATAGTAGTATATGGTTTTGGGTGCAACCATAGACTTCCATCAAATGCATGACTTCACTTTCAGGCTTAGCACAGGAATGTTCCTTTTAAATTACCTTTAGAAGAAGTGTCTCATTTTCTGCATCAAGATGACACAGAGTTTGGTTTTAGTTTAGGTAAGCACATTTTTCTTTTCAAGGTAGTAAGAGCTAGTTATATATTCTTCTGTGATTTATACCTAGCAATAAAATGATTTTCCATGAGATGTACAAATGTATTGATAAAATATATTATACTGAAGACTCTTTCTCAGCAACGTGAAAAAGAATCTGCTACTTTATCAGATGTTCCAGCCCTATATCTCTTGCAGGGCTGAAGGGGCAAATATATTTTAATGCCCTTTGTTGTTTTGGATGTCTTCCCTTTGGAATCAGTATAGCTCCCAAAATATTTTAGTGCAAAGTGAATGTACCTTTAGAAAGTCTGGTGTCCGTGGACAAAGTCATAGCTTATGGGCAAACCATGACAGCTCACATCACACACAAAATGCACTGAACAAAATAGATCAAGTAGGTCCCAATTTAGATAAAAGATTGTATTTAGAGAGTCATAAATATGCTTCCTTGGCCATGTAGTTGATGCCCACTGGATCAGTATTGATCTGGACATGGTATGTGACATCTGTGACTTGAAGGAGCCCATTATCATGCAAAAACACAAGTGTGCCTTTGGGAATGATCAATTATATGAACAAATATGTCCCTGAGCTAGCTTCATACAGAGGTCCTCTATAGGACTTCCTGCGAAAAGAGACTGTGTTGATGCAGGACCAGTCACAGCAAATTGCTATCAGAAGGCTAAAGGAAACACTGACCACAGTACAGTGCTTGGCACACCGAATAAAAAGACAGTGATATAGGCCAATGAAAGTAGTTATGGATTGCCCAGTGTCTTACTAGAGCTAAGGGGGAAAATATAGGAGACGGGTTATGTGCTATTTTTGGCTACTGTTAGAGATTGAATCCAAGTACTAAAAATCTCTTAGCCAACAAATATGCACTGGTAGCTCAGAGAAAGGGGCTTTAACTTGTCATGTTGAAGCTGTACATTGCTGGTGCCTCTGTGTAAACCCAGTTTGATCAAGTTAGCCACAAAAAGAGACAAGTTACTAGTTAACTAGTTTCTCAATTTCTAAGGGATGGTTGACACAGCCATAGAAGAAATTGCTTCATTATGCAAGGGACTGATCACACTAGTAAACTGCATGATTTGTTCCTAATTTGTTTAGACAGGAGAAATGCAAATGTATCCATGAAGGACATCATGGAGCTTATCAAAATCTCTGCAAGACTGAGGGCCAAGAATATTAATATGGCATAAAGCATGTAGAGGAAATATGCAATTTCTGTTTTGAGAACAAAAGAACACAGTGGAAAGAGCTGCTACAGCCTATGCCAAAAGATCACAGCAGTGTATTGATTGGGCTGGATATTTGCAACTCAAGGGGAAGAGCTACCTGTCATATCTGATTATTACCCACACAACCTGGAAACCTCATCTCAGTCATAAGCAACAACAGGGCCAATTACAGAGCATCTTATGGCAACCTTTTCAAAATTTGGGATGGTAGACCTAGAAGTGAGTGAGAACAGCCTGCTGTACACTAGTGTGGCCTAGAGAGACTCACAATCTATTTGATCTTCAATACTTGAAACTTGCATTACTTACATACAAGTAAAGGGGCTGGCAGATGGAACAGTCCAAACAGCCTATGACATATGCATTCTAAAGCAATTTAGTTGTTTTACAGATATGTTTATTTGATTGATTCAAAACCATAAACTTCAGTCTGTCTAGGCTAATGCTATATAGTGACAAAATATAAAATAGAGGAAAATGTGAAAGTATTTAAAAAACAACAGCAAAGTTGACCACTAAGATGATCTGGCACAGTCTTGCTTCTACCGGTAGCAGACTTGGTAATGTGTTTGAAGCTGGCCAAGTGCTTGGGGTTATCAGTTGCAGTCAGGGGCACTGGCTCCTTCATTGGCTTTCTTCTCAGGCTGCACTGCTGCCAACTACATCCATTATTCCAAGCTCTCTGTGAGCCTTTGGAGCACCTCTGTCAGCACTTTCAGAGATGGCCCTCCTGCCATGACTTTTCCCAAAGTTCCCAAAGGACTGGAACATTTAAGAGAGCTGTATGTACTGTTCCAAATATACATAAACATATTTGTAGGCGATCTATCGATTTTTAAAAGTCTAAATGATTGTCTTATTTTAATGTGCTCTGTGAGGGTGCAAAGCAGCAGTTCATTTCTCACTACTAATACTTGGAGAAAGGTTGTTATATGTCTGATTATAAAAAACAGGAAACAAAAACTTTCAAAGCCAAAAAATATACCTATATCCCAGCCAGCATCCATGGCATCCAGTTCATCTGTCTATGGTTTGTTCCACTTACAAACAAGTCATCTTTCAAATGTTCCTCAACATTCAAAGCAGATCTTGTTAATCTGAGAGACGTTCCAAACTGGCATTCTTTCTTCATGCGTTCATGTTTCAAAGGTATCGTAGCTTATGGAGTCTTGCCTAATGATTCTTACTTGCATTAGATTCGCCTGATCCATGGATCAAACACTGGTCTTCTGTGTTCAGTGGCAATAATCTACAACACAATAAAGTTTGCAACAAGTAAAGGGGTCTAAACACTTTCTGAATAGCACAGCTGATCAAAGACTACTCATCCTGTTTCTCTGTTTACTACAATTTACTATAGCTACATCTTTAACTACAGAAGACTGCAGTTGCGTAACTATGCTTGGTACTTTATTGAAGTATTTTCATTTTTGGAGAACTTTCATATTTATTCCACTACATTTCAATATACAGCTACTTCCTGCAGCATGTGATACTTGTTACTCTGAAATGAGAGGAAATGGGATTGTCAAATTATCCAAAAGAATATGAAGCAGTTTCAAATGGAAGCAAACCAGCTATTGCACTTCATTTAATTGGCTGATTTGATTGGCATGTTATGCTCATATAGGAGATAGAAAACCAGATACTTAAAAACTTGCAACCTGCACCACAACAGTTACTGTGCTTTGAGAACAGCTGACAACAAGTTAGGAGTACATCTATAAACATATAAAAATGTCAAACAGCTTTAATTTTGCAGGGCCTGATGAGGTTGGAGCTTTGCAGAACTATTGGCCTTATCTAAAATATATGTTTGAAACACTAGTGCAAAATAATGAACAATTTATTTTTAAGGTCTCCTTTGAATAAATAGTTAAAAATATAACATATAATATCACACTGTACTTTTACTACTTATACTGGTTGAAAAGTACCTCAGTACTTCAGAGTACAAATATGAAAAGAGGAAATCTAGTTTTACACAAGTAGCCTAATATTTTACCAAGGATATCTCCTATTCATTCAAGCACAGGATTTGTGTATTTTCTCCACACACGTAGCCTAATCATTAGTGTACAACTGTGGATAAAATAGGCTTACTACGGTTGGGAGCAGCTGTTGCACGTGTTTAAAAATTTGTGGGATTTTAGTTATTATTGTTAATGTTAATTATAATTGTTATTATGTTTCAAATTTTCAAACCCTTTCGTTTCCTAATCGATCGGAGTGGGCGTCAATCGTTGATTGAAAAGGGGACCTGCGAATCTTATGACTGAGTTTGCCCCCGCTCGACCAATGATCCCCCAGAATAGGCGGAGTTTATTTATACCACGTTTTGGTTGCTTTCGCCAACCAGGGAGAATCCCTAAAATGACATCCAGACTTCGAGGGATCGGAGAGGGAGGGAACTATCGCTCTGTTCATGGAGAAAACCGCAGTGTGTCAGCACTTAGCAAATAAATTGATTGTCCTGAAGTTTTTTGTTTATTGTACTGTAACGAGTTGTTTTATTTCCAGATATGTAGTCTAAGGCACCACTCATTTACGGATAAACAATGCAATGTGTATTTGAGATTTAAAACCTCGCTTCAGAGAGCAGTTTTATTTCGCATTTGACAGGAGAGCCCCATTTGAACTGCCTACCCCACAAACCTACAGTTTTAAGGACACGCGCGGCTGCACATCCGATTCTCGCTTGAAATGTGTGATTTAATGCCAGCGTCGCAACCCGCCGAAAAAATCGGAAAAATGAAAAAGTTGAGAAGAACTTTGTCGGAAAGCTTCAGTCGCATTGGTAAATAACTTCTTATTTCTGGTCAGGGTATTAGATGCATAGATGAACATAAAGTTGATTGTAACGGTAGTAAAATGTAATTTGACCTACATTATTTATAAGGATGAAGAATAGAATGGTTCTCTTGTGGTTGCCGCAGATGTTACCTTTCGGGTCGTATTTAGAAGCGTTGTGACAGACAATGGTGTAAAAAAGAAAAGTGGCTATTGCTAGGGTGCCCGCTCGGAAAATTTGCTCACTGTGCATTAGATGCACGTTTAGGACAATAAAGAGGTGAACTAGACGCAGTTTTGAGTGTTAACTGCAATAATGTAAGGATACAATCGTTGTTATTTTGTGCACAGAACAATATTGATAAAATATTTAGCAGTCACTGATATGATCGTTCCTTCGTGATGATAAAGCGCGGTGTTTCGCGTAAAACTGGACAATGGATGATTCGAATAGAAATTGTACACCGGTTTTCTCCCGTTGGTTCGTCATCATCTTAACTTCAGAAGTTTTGTCCTCGCGGGCACGGCCGTAGGCTCAATATCTAATGTTACTGGGAGAACTTTGTAATCGTGCCCTTCCAATATCTGACTTCATAGAGCGTCGAGTTTGGGACGGTAAGAAAAGGTTTGGCACACCCGCCTTCACAACACAAAAAGCCCGCTGTATTAGTGTTGTGTCAAAGTACAGCACATGTGCTGCATCGTCTTGTGATGTACACATGAATTATAATGATAATTTATAATTAGTGAACAGGAAAACAGATAATCTTTCTCTCTAAAGTGCCCTCTGGACCCTGCCAATTGCCTATATCGGATTGGAAGAGACCCCTGCAGAGAGGGGGATCTGGAGTAAAGCCACTCTCTTTGGCATGGATATGCTGGAGGGATGCAGGCTGGAGACGTCTCCCCATCAGAGGAGCTAGTTGCACATCCCAGACTCTACAGCAAACAGGCTGATAGAGTGGACATGGCTACTGGTGTGTGTTTGTGCAGAGACACAATCAGGCAGTGTTTATAAGTGGTGGATTCAGTTGTGGTTTTCTCTGTGTGTGGTTCCTCTGTTTAAAGCAGACTTGTTTTATACATCTGCATAAGAACCTTTTATCTTTTCATCTAGCACCTGCTTTGTGCTGTGTGTGTGTGCGTGCGCGCATGTGCGCGTGCGTGTGCGTGTGCGTGTTTGTGTGTGTGTAGCTTTCAGAGCCTGCCACCCTTGTGCAGGCTATGTGTGTATGTGAGTCTGAGGAGGGTTTTGCCACTGTAACACACTTGGTCAGTTTTTTTTTGATCTGTGCTGGTCTGTATTATAATTGCCCTGATGGAATAGGGTTTTTCCCCCATTAAATATTTTGCAGTACACTTTAAGTGCTCATTAGAGTTTTTGTTATCTTGTTTGATTGCATTTATGTGATGTCTGATATCAAACAGAAGAATTTAAGTAGTTTAAATTTAAAGAGAACCTGTTCAGTTTGTCTTTGTGTATAGTGTGAATCATTTTTGTGGCTCAGTGACTGCGACAGTAGCCAGTTTAAACCAGTAAAGCAGACATGAGTAAATTGTTTCACAAATGATTTGAAACAAAGCTGCTCCTTTTGATACAGGTTTGGTTTTTACCAGTGCATCTGTTTTGGGTTGATTGGTGATTGTTGGCATGATTGTGTTGTAATTAGATGATCCAACCAAATAAAAGCATTAGATGGAGTATGTTGCCATAGTTGTTCTGACTGACATTTTCATCTTTCATGCTATATCTGTATTTAAACCCAAAGTCCATCATTTTGCATTCAGTATTTCCATTAATGTTTTTGTCTACTATTTTTTTTTTGTCTTTATCTGATAGTATCGGTGCCTTTTTCTGACCAACTCCAAGCAATAGAACATGGAGAATAACAGTCTCACAATTACAGTGTGTTTGGTGCTCGATCTGCTGCTGTCTGTAATTGAATAATTGATGTCTACTCTCTTTTTCCTTTCAAGCCTTCAAGAAGGAAGACAGTGGATTTGATGAGGTAAGTGAAAACAAGTGTGTTTCTGTGAGGGCTACAGTGTGTTCAGTGGTGCAGAGATGGTGGTTAGTACTGGAGAAGTGATAAGAAGGTGTGAGGAAGGTGCAGCCCTCCCAAGCCCATCACAGCTTACAGTGTGTGATTCTCATAGAGCTTTGTGCACAATAATAACAGCTATGGGCTGCATCTGTGTGTGTGTTGTACAGACAGCTGGATTGAGTTGTTTAGATATCACTGTGTGAAGCAGCTATAAATATTGGCTGCACTCTGTGTGTTTCAGAGCTTGTGTGATCTGCTTGGCTGGGCGTTTGTTCTTAAACTCAATTGATTATTTCATTAGTGTTCTAAACAGAGCTGGAAGTGATATTAAAGGAAAGAAAAATCTGACCAGAATGTATATATACACATACATACACACACACACACACACAATAGCTCTTGCTCTTTGTTCTTGACCTTTTGTTGGATGGGAGGAGAGGGAATGCATGTGTGTTTGTGTGTGTACACACATCCATGCTTTTTGATATTCATGTGTGTACATTTATCATATAAAATGCTGGATTGTTGTAGTGTAGTTGTGTGAGGGACAGTGCCACTCCTCCATGTGGGTCTCTGTGTTCAGGCTGGCTATAGGCTTTGAGAATTGTCCATGGTTTGTGCACCTAATCAGTAACAGCCCATTCCAGCACAAAGATATTCAAGCTAATTGCTAATTCCTGAATTTGTTTGTGAATGATTCTCTGTATCTTTCAGTGTTCATCAGCTTGATGCTGTTGGTAGCTTGCACTTTTGGTTTGAGCTGTCTGAGTTTCTGGGCCTCTCCAGCCTAATGAAGAGGAGGGATGTAGAAAGCTGTGCTCACTCATCAGCCTTTTACTTTTCTAAGCCTGTCCCCAACACAAACACAAACACATACATAAACACTTGCACAGAGTTTTCCATTTCTCTCTATTTTTCATGATTTCAGCAGAGTGGTGTAGGGGCAGACAGCTCAGTTTCTGAGATCTGCAGATCATCACAGTTCTCTTTTTCCAGGATATATAATACTTAAAAAAATAAATTTAACAAAGTGCTTTGCAGAGTGATTAAAATAGCAGTATGCACTTTAGGACAGAATGTAGCTGTGTTCTTATGGCTCTAAGCAGTTGTGTTTTATGGCTATATGTAGTTCAATTTAATGAAGAAGTGTAGTTCTGTTTTTATGGCTGAATGTAGCTGTGTTTTATGCATTTATATAGTTCTGTGTTTATAGCAATATATAGTTTGTTATGGTGGTATTTACCTGTATTAATATCAGTCTGTCATGCCTGTTCAATGAGGATGACCTCTGGTGTGACTGAGCTAAAATGAGGTGAACTAGATCATTTGCAGCCTTGGCCAAAGGTTCGGACCACTGGCTTTGAGTGTTGTCAGTTTGATAAGTATGTGCATGCAGGCGTGTGTCTGTGTGTGTCAGCCAGCAGAGAAAAAAATGTGAAGAATCTGGAAAGGAAAAGAGACATTTCCTGTTCAGGACAAATTGTCTCACAGAGAGCAGCAAGCGTTTGACCTGCTGAAACTGCATGATTTTATATATATATATATATATATATATATATATATATATATATATATATATATATATATGTAATATTTTTTTTTGTGTGTGTGTGAGTGACAGTAGTGGGGAAATCTTGTAATGCAAAGTGTGTAAAAAGAGCTGTATTAAATTGTGATTATAGAGAGTAAGTGTTGAACCATTGAGATTCTACTACTGCCAGGGACACAGAGATTCAGATTTTAGATTCAGACTTTGGAGAATAATATTGGGTTCTATGTGTTTCATGAAGCATTAATGATCAGGGAAGAGAGTGACTCGACAGGATGTGGTGGTCCATGTGACTGCTGTTCTGATTCAGTCTGTCTAGTCAGAACAGAACTGTGTGTGTGGGTGTTGGTGTATTTGGAGAATAGAAAGGCTCATTGTGTGTGAAATGACTTGACTGCAGACTGTCTTGTTCGGATGGAGGTTAGGGCATGGCTACCGCACATGTAGGTAATGGAGACATCATTTCAGCAATCCTGAACTACAACAGGCCATCTCATGTGACGTTTTTCCACCAGAATTATTTTGTAATAGTTGCAATAATTCTTTTGACTGGTCTTGGTGATGGATGAAACAGTGGAGGTTTTCTCATAACGAACTGCATTCTATATGGCTGACCTGTGGCGAATTTGCTATTTGTCCCAATCAACCTCCATCTCTCCCTCCACTTATGTTACTCACTTCCTGCTAGTGAATGTGAGTGCTGCTGAAAATTTTCATTGAGGCCACAGTGCTCTGTCTTCTGACCTGTCCACCAAAACAAACACACACACACACTGCCTCATAATCTTTCTCCACTCTGTTTCACACTATCTTGAGAATTTCACACTCTTTCTTATCTCTACATTGCCTTATGTGCCCCCCTGCACACAACCTCACCTGCCTCACTCACCCTCCTGTCCCACCCTGCCTCAGACATTTCCCCCCACTCTACCTCATACAGTTCCCCTTAACAAAGCCCCCCAACCTTTCTTCAATCTCCCTTCCCCCACTCTGCGTTACTCCCTCCTTCTCATTCTGTCCCACCCACTTTAATCTCCCTACTGACACTACCTCACCAAAATGTTTTCCACTTCACAAAATACCCATGAGCTGTGGTACCTTGTAATAAGGGGCTCATGTGAGAGTTGTTTTTTTTTTTTTTAAATAATTGTGTGTGCGCGTGTGCGCGTGCGTGCGTGCGTGCGTGCGTCTGAGTGACAGAGAGACAGAGAAGATCGTCATAAGAACATAACATTCATTCATTGAACATACAATTAATGCATTTATGAACCATTTTGTAGGATTAGGCTCAGCTGACACTTTTAGAGAACACACACACACACACACACACACACACACACACACACACACACACCATATTCAGTTTCGCTGATAAGTCATACTTCCATGCCATGTTGCGCATTCCTGAGTGATATGCACTGATTTCTTCATTGTGAAATACATGGAAATGAGCTCGGCTGGGAACTCCCTAGTGTGAGTGGAATCACGCAGTTGTCCCCTTAGGTAATGATTTTACTCTTAAATCATAAATCTTGCCGCTCCTCTGTTGTGCTTTTCATGCTTCAGAACTTCATTATCTATTCTCAGCTGACTTGCAGTCTGGCACATTTTCCAGTTTCATTTGTTTGGTGTCACAGGCTTGAATTAAATTAATAAATATACTCTTTCATCATCTTAAATACTCCCTTGTTATTTGTAAGCAGTCAGTTTAAAGCATTAAATAACTGTTCTTCCATTTTCTTATGTTCTGAGTACAATAGATTATTGTATTTATTTCAATACAATATTTCAATACTTTTCACTAAGACATCAGATTATGGAAAGGAAGAATTGGGTCATCAGTACTGAGTCATCAGTATTGAGCCCTGGCTTGTGGTCATATCTCCTAAACCACACAGCTATGATCATGGATTTTAGTTATTTCATTTTTTTTTTTATGTGGCACTGTGTAACCACTTATAACCAAATACTTTCCATGTTCATATCAGTGAATAATCATCATATTTGTTCCTATTAAGGTTTGACTGACTGGAGGTGGTTAAATGTTGGAAGTAACTATCTTATGTCTGATTAATCTGCAGTGAGGACAAAATGTATATTTTATCTGTTCATCAGTTTTATTATTGTGTATATTCTTTTATGTTTACTTCCATCTTCCATATTTACACTTAATTATCACAAAGGTAAAATACTGGAATTTGCACTGGTTTTATATACAGAAAATATTAAGATATTGCAATTGCTTAACTTGCTTATATACATTTCCAATAGTTTCCTTTTCCTTAAAAATGTAATGATACAAGTGAAGTCATAGCTGCTAAATTTGGGGCAAGTTCAATATAAACCCAACACAAAATGGCCGGCATTCACTCCTTTGTGATTGTTTGAAAATGGAAGGCCCTGTCTGGCACATAGTGTTTAAGACCTTGAAGAGTCTGTATGTTACCCCACAGTAAAGTGAGACAAGGGACCAGTAATAGTGTGGAGAGGTCAGAGGTCAGCCATCTATAGTGGCAGGGTGCAGCAGTCGAACACAGAGAGTGGGGAGGTGTGTGTGTGTGTGTGTGTGTGTGAGAGAGATGCTGGAATGAAATCTCACCGATCATGACAACATATTTATTCCTACACATAGTGCTCAGCTGCTATTCTGTAATTGACTTTTAAACCTCACGCAGCACATTGTACATGGAATGCATGCCTGAATCAAGGTCAATGTTGCATGTGTGAGGTGGTTTTTAAAATGTTCTATTGCTAGTCACAAATTGAATGGTTTGTCATCTGCTTTCTGCCCACAGGCTCATCTCATAATAAAATGTGAATTGATCTTCACACAATCATACTGTCACACTGTTGTGCTCCAGTGTGTGCATGTGTGTTTGTTTGTGCACAGAAGTTGGCAGGTATCCATCCAGATGTTTTGTTTGTGATTGCTTCAATAATCTGTTGGCATGTAGAACTGTGGTATTGTTTTGAGTAATAGGAGCAGATAAAATCACTTTAAAATGGTGGTAGGAAACAGAGAGGAGATACTGAAGAACTCTGAGTGGCTGGTGTATGGCTTGTCTGGATGACGTTCCTTTTCTTGCTGATGCTGATACTGGGGAGTTTGTTCCCCTTTACCCCTCTGATTTGGCCTCAACATTTGTGTGAAAATAGTTTTGGAAAACAGTGGTTAGCTAGATAACGCTGGCTAACGTTAGATTTACCAGAACACAGAAGTTTTTACTTCCCCAGTGTACGGAAAGTGATTCCTTAACACAGTGTTTGTTCATTCATTCAGTTGATTCATTCGTTTCAAATACAATTATATGTAACTTACTCCAGTCCATTTACTGTAACTCATAGATCCAAAAATGTACACTTCGACGTCTCTGCTAATAAGCATGACGACAAATGGCTCCGGTACAATTCAACAATCTGACGTTCTTGGCTAACGAACTAGCGACTTTGCCAGTTAATAACTTTCCATACAATAGCAGCATCATAACTGCATGGACGAGCAGCCTGATGTGTGAACCTCTCCAATGATAAACCAAGCATGGTGGTTCGTACTGTTCGGACTCTGGCTAGGCTCGATGTCTGCTTTTAAGTAAACATTTGTCAATCGTCTTCACTAGAACCCGCTCGACCTTACTGCTATGAAAATGCTGGATTATACTGGGAGCTTATTCATAGCCTCTCTGTTTGCAAACGATTAAGAAATACACAGCAATACTTCAAAAACACATTTGAATTCTATATATTATACTCTCCCTGCTACGGTATAAGAAATACAATATCAGATCGCTGTAATGTTATTTTGGTATGCAACCACATTTTTGTTGTTATCGAGCCTAGTACTCAGATATTGAAAGGGGGTACAAATATCGAAGATATTTTTTGTGGTAATCGAGTTACTCGTGTTTCTCGAGGAATCTTTACAGCCCCTCCCGTGGCCCCTCTCTTAGACCCCCCCCCCTTGCAGGCTGCTGTGCCCTGTTGCTGTGTTCCATAACAGAACACCAATAAAAGTATCAGTACATCATGTTGGCAGCAGTTTTGGTTTGCCATGGTAGATGGGTAGGAGGCTGAACACCCCCCCCCCCCCCATCAACTGCAGAACATGAAGCTGGGATCCATTTCTGATGGTTTAAGCAGACAGCAAACAGCTCACTTGTTTGTGTGTGCATTTGTGTGTGTGCATTTGTGTGTCAGTGTCAGGAAGGCTGTAAGAGGGAGATTTTAAATTTATCCAAAACTGCACACACACTGTCCTGTGCTGCTTCTAGATAAGCTACTTGACTCTATTAATACCTTCTGAAGTGATTAATCAAGGTTTAAGCTGGAAAGATACTTGCAGCAAGGGGTGAAGTTATAAACAACGGGGTAGGTCACTCAGATCTCAGGCTTTTCTCAGGGTTTGTGGGGACAGAGCTGCATTCTTAAGAACAGTAAAGATCAAACTTCCTACTCTGCTTTTAAATCGTTTATCACTATGTCACTATGTGCATAGCTGAGGGTGTGGGTGCTGGAGCAGCATGAAACCCACCACAGCAGCTCTGCCTCTGAGAGCTAACAGTCTCTCGGCACACTGCAGCGTCACGCTCCTCAACAGAGTGCCCTCGGCACAGGGCTGCCTCACACTCCTCGCCAGAACGCTGTCTGCACTCGGCAGCGTCACGCTTACAACAGCAGCATGTTCCATGCCCTCTTGGTCTCTTTTACACTCTCTCTCACTTTCATTCACTGGCTCTGCTTTTCTCTGCAACTTGGTCTCCCTCTCACACACACACACAACTCCTCACGGACTAAGTGGGTGGTGGTCATGCACATTTGTTGAGCAGTTAAGATTATACCAGCTGCAACGGCTGCTTTTGTCCCCTTCACCATGACTACGTAATGAATACATTGTTGAATTCAGAATAAACCCAGTGACTATACTGTTCCGAATGAATTCAGCCCCCAAGGAGTGATCTACAAGACTTCAGCTTTTTTTTTTGCATAATAGTACCATTTTCCTCGATATCTTAATCTCTGTGTTGCTACACAGACAAAACCAGCTTTTTAAGGCTGTTTTCCAACAACTCCGAGGTTCTTTTTGCCAATCTCAACTATGAGTTATCGTTGTAGCACACAGTCATGATTCCTCTTTAGAAAGCGATGGGGGAAAAAGGGGGTTCTGACTGACCTGCACCTCATTTTCTTCTCCTTCTCCTTTGTAACTCTGCTCTGAATTGGAGTACAGCTGAAAGGTACCACAGCATCTTAATTTATTTGGCTTCCTTTTATTTTTTTGTTGTTGTTGGAGTGGACGTTGGTGGGTAACTAAAGCAGACTCTGCGCATGGCAGACATTGCTGGGTAAGAAATAATTGAAGTTTCATATATTCCAAGGCCCTTCACATCCCTGCAAATCACGCTTGCTATCATACACAGAGGACTTGTTTATATGTACACTGAAGAATCAACTTCGGTCAAAATGTCAGGATCACTTCTCACCCACTGCAGACATCTTTACTTACAAATGTGTTCTTTATCAGTGAGCTTCCAAACAGCGCCTTCCAGCTCTCAGCTGTGTCCTCTGACTCCATTGTTCACTAATCTGAATCCTAAGAATCTTCTGGGAAGGCCTTTGTCATCCACTAATCTGTAAATTCTACTTTTGTACAATTAAAAGGTCAGAAAAAATGTAATAATTAAATTATTTGGCTATATTGGCAGAATTTGGCCTGAGACCTTTTTTATAACGTGACTTTTTACTGGAGTGCATTACCCAGAAACTGGAGTATCTTAATCTATTGCAAGAAGAAAAATGACAATGGTCTTTTGGTTAAAATATCATAAGCCCCCTGCCTGCTGGGCTTCCTGCTGTCTGTATATCCAACCAGTGGACCTGTTGTTGATGCAGTCAGTTTGGGACTATGCTTTATCCCTTAACACCTTGACTGCTTAAAGACCTACACTAGAATTCTGATTTTGGACTTCAGTATGATGCTTCCAGAGATGCTCCAAGTCAAATACACCGAGCTCTGTGTTCCGTGTCCATTTGCCAGTGGATTATCAACTTCCTCACAGGTAGGGCTCAGTAGGTGGGGCTGGGGAACGCCCTAAAGGTAGTGTACTCTCCCTGCTGCTTTTCCCATTGTACAATAATGACTGCACTTCTGCAATCCCAGCTTTCAAATCCCAGAAGTTTGTGTCTGACACTGTCACTGGTCTTGTACAAGTTGATGATGAGCCTGCATATTCACAGGTTGATATGACCTGCATATCCTGTGGAGCAGTCAGAAAAATTTAAAGCAGAATTATTAAAAAAAAAAAGACTACTGGACATGGTTGGGGGTTGGGGGTCTGTGGAGTCCTTTATGTTCCTGGAAACACAATCCAGGGTATCGTTAGGTGTGCAGAAAATATTATAATACAAACCTGCCCAGTCTTGATGACCTGTTTACCAGCAGAACTAGGTAATGGGCACAAGAAATCTTCGCTGACCCTCTCAATATCCAGGATGTCACTTTTTACAATGCCGCCCCTTATGTTTCTCACCCTTAAATAAAGAACCCAATGTTAGCCTTCTAAAGGAATGTTACATAAATCACCATCCTCTCTTTTTCTACATCTCTTTCCCTTTCATCTTTCTCTCTCTAGGGGCACACCCCTTTAGAAAGATAAAAAAAATTCCAACATTCCTCCTTTATCCTTTTATGGGTAATATATGTGTGTGTGTCACCTCTGGTTTTATTTTTGTATACTCTCTCAAATACTTTCCCTGCTGTTTCCCAGTCATGTTCACTGAGAATAAATTCCATCAGTGCTTCAGTGCTTTCTCCATGCTGGGCTGCTCAGCTCACGCCTTTGCCATGACTGAGTGGAGTGTGAGTGAGTGTTCTGGCACCAGCTGTGCGTTTCTGAGGTCAGACATTTATCTGACAAGTGGGCGGGCTAATCTGAGAGTGTTAATTGGCTGTAAGCAGCTGCCTCTCAGAACAGGCCATGTGTGTAAAACAGGGAATAGGGACTGTGTGCTTGTGTTGGTATGTGTGGTCTGGCCTGCAGTGCTGACCTCTAAAAACCTGTGTGTGTGTGTGTGTGTGTATGTGTGTGTTTGTTTTAGAAGGGGCTCAGTCTGACTGTCTCATTAAAGCATATGAGTTGTATAATCTATGTCTTAATTAACCTCCCCTAATGGCCGACCAGGGCTGTGTGATGACTTTAGTGAGACATTAAAATGCAAAACCATGTGTATAGCAGAATTGTGAGATTCAGCCATTACATGTATGCAGAGAAGCTCTGTGGATGCACCCAGATCTGTTACTAATCGCTCTGCAGTACCAACACTCTAACTGTGAGCAGACTAGACCGATAACCTAATTTTGCATTACACAAATTGGATTTGAATGAAGATGGGCTTCCATTAAAATGCAAAAAGATTGCTTGGGATATGCTGTAAGCTTAAGTTAGTCATTAGTCAGTATTTGTCTTTAAAACTGACCATGCATTCTATAGGACACAATTTAAGATGCAATAAGTAAGATGCGCTCTCACTCTCATTTTTATATATATATATATATATATATATATAAAATCATTTTTTTGTGCTGTGCTGCAGGCATCCTGACCAATCTTAGGCACTCTTGAGTGTTCTACTGAATCACAGCATTTACATTATCCAGCAAATGTAAATAATTGTAGCACCTGGTGAGCAAATGCCCTTTTATTAATGAGAGGTTCCATACACTTAGGTTACCCTTGACAAAGACTGTGAAAACTACAAGAACAAACCCTTTGAGGAGAATGTAATCTTTAACCACTGTTAATAATGTCACATTACATGTTATAATATGTTGCAAGACAAATCAATCATAATGTAGCAATGATGACAGTAGCTAATTATTGTAATTCTAGTACAGTATTTGTATAGTATGATGTATTGCTCATATTATGCAGTGCTGAACCTCCATCACTGAGATGATGAGTGAGAACTAGATAAGGCTAATGCTGGGTGCACACTAGGTGATTAGCCATGATTTTGCTACTAGAAAAGAAATTTTGGTCTCTGATGTCCATGGCTCTGGCTAACCTGAAAACTAGTAGTGTGCCCTCCACTCACTCCTTTTCTTGGTTTACTCCTGAGCTCTGTGCGATGAAAACCACTGGCATGAGTTGAGCATCTTTATGAAAAAAAACAACAACTAGATTACACATGCATTCCCTCATGTTTTTGGATCATATTCTTAAATATAAAGATATTTTAAATGCTGATTTTCTTCCTATTCTCTAATATTGTTAATGGCTTGGGTCACAAACTCAAGTGACACTTGTCTACCATCAGCAGACTTCAGCTTCCCACTCAAGAACCCTCAATCTCTCCTGAGAAATGTACTGCTTTTCCCATTTCTTTTCAGGATAAAATTAGTACTATTTTTTAACATGATTTCCCTTGGATGCCCCCTTCAGGTTTTTGTGCCTCACTCCCAAGTCCCTGTAGAAACATCCTATCTGGCTTTTGTCCTGTTGAGAGAATTTTCAAATCTAATCCTTCATCCTGTCAGCTTGACCCTGCCCCCACCTCATTATTCTAATAACCTTTCCAAAATGTTTCAGACTGGTTTTTTTTGCTTCTATCACAGCATCAGCTTTTTTCTGTGCTCTAGATGATTCCCCCCCCCCTCTCTTCTAATTCTGTATATATTATTATTCTTGACCTTAGTGC
Organism: Electrophorus electricus; assembly: GCF_041902795.1. NCBI lineage: Eukaryota > Metazoa > Chordata > Actinopteri > Gymnotiformes > Gymnotidae > Electrophorus > Electrophorus electricus. The sequence continues at coordinate 33,530,842 of NC_137497.1, read as the reverse complement.
AGCCTTCGATATGGTCAATCATAATGTTCCTCTACTATCCACTATTGACCTTAGAAGGTGCCGTTCTGATTTACATTCTATTTATAACAGATCAGTATCAGTTTGTATCCATTCGGAGGCACAAACCTAACATTACTTGCGTTGCTCAAAGTGTTCCTCGAGGCTCTGTTCTCAGCCCTCTGTTATTTATCATTTACATCCCACCCCTCTGAAATATCATCTTTCATCGTGGCCTTTAAATTTCATTGCTATGCTGATGATATTCAAATTGTCTTAACATGTATCCCACAGAATAATATCCACCTCCCACACTGTTTTAAAAATACCGATTGAGTTACATGCATTACATGTAGGTTAGATGACTGTAATTCTGTTTTATGGTTTACCTTAAAAGATTTTTCTCTCTCCACAGTACATTCAAAATTTTGTAGCCAGAGTCATTTTGCACATTACCTTGTACTTCTCACATAAACCCCATTCTTTACCAATTACACTAGTTACCTGTTAGGCTCCAAAGCACTGCATGGCCTTCTGAACTACTACTTCCATATGTCCTGTCTCGTAAACTAAGATTCTCTGATTCTGGTTCGCTAGCTGTCCCTAGGCCCAGGCTGTCCTATGGGTGGGAGTTTTTTGTGTTGCCTCTCCTCCCCATATTACTTCTGGCAAGGGTTTTTCTTTAAATTGTTAAGCAGGCTTCAGTATGTGAAGGACACAGGACACAGGATCCAGGGGGGTGGGGGGCAGCCAGTGGGGCAGGGGAATTAATGTGTGCATTTAAACATTGCTTGTGGTTTAAGTTCTCTCCTCCTCATCCTGTGCCTGTATAGTGTGATTGGCTGCTGTGAAGTGTGCCCCACCTCAATTTGTGGGATGGCACTGCTGTTGGTGCTGTTCTGTTTCTTGTGTCATACTCACATCTGATACAACTCTCCTCAGGGTACACCTGCCCCACTTACATGCCAAGCATTGCCGCCTGCTGGTCATTACTGTGGAAACTCTGTGTGTGTGTGTGTGTGTGTGTGTGTGTGTGTGTGTGTGTGTGTGTGTGTGTGTTCAATTTGATGCCAATGCCCTTCTCATGACTGGATAAGTGACTGGGAAATGTTTCTGATTATTCTTTTTAAAGGAAATACTAGCTGCAGCCTATAGTAAGTAGTAATAATATAGCAATACATAATTACCTTCAAAAACAGCTATAATTCCAACAAATCCTCATGTAAAGGAATTTGGTCTGTGCTGAGCAAACTGTGTGGCTTATGTATAGTTTTGATTTGTGGATATATTTGTTGTGTGCATCCAAGCATCGTTTTGTTTTCCCTTTCCCCAAATATATTTATGAGAAGTGAGGGATTCTGGAGGTTAGTTATTACAGGACATTACACCTCCCCCTTGTGGATGCCCAGTTTAATTACAATGGACGCAAAGAATTTTGAGGTCATTTTAATACATCCTAGAAAATTGTATAGATGAAATATATACATTTTAATAACATCCTTGTATGTTTGAGTTGTAGGTCTTCTGGGCTGGTGTGAGAGCACCTAGTGAGGAATAGGTTCTAAGTCATAGCTGTGAAACTACTGAAGGAGCATCTGTGTGTGTGTGTGTGTGTGTGTGTGTGTGTGTGTGTGTGTGTGTGTGTGTGTGTGTGTGTGTGTGTGTGTGTGTGAGAGCCAGGAGGCTCCTACATGCAGAATTAATTCGATGATTGTGGGGTGAATTAGGGCTGCCCAGTTTTAAAAAAAAATAAATAAAAAAAAATAAATAAAAAAATCACATTAACACACTGACACACATTGCGGTTGCGATTTGAACTGCATTATGAAATGTTCAATTTAGTATTAATTAAAGCTAAAATCAAATATATAATTAATCAAATATTTACCAACATTTTATTTAGCGACGCAAAGGTCATTTAAAAAACAAACAAACTATCGATTGTATGCCAGGGAACAAATGGATCCACTTTCTCTGTAGGACGTATTTAACAAATGTTAAAACATAATCATAAATAAACTAACTAAATTGTCAGCCTTCACAATAAAGCAAATACGATGTTATCAAGAAGCGACCTTTTAGTTCACATTCGTCACTAATGAATCAACAGTTAAACTCATAAGGCTCAGTTTCCTGCTTGACCGCACATTTGTGGCGGCTGCATAGTATTCTGCTTAAGCCACGTCAGTTTGAACTTCAGCTTTGCGTTTGCTTTTATAGTTCATGGACGGCTGTTTGTGAAAAGTAGTTGCGCTAAGGCAACTTATATCTTCGGTCAAGTGTATTAGTTTCTGAGATCCTTCCTTGCTCACAGAATACACGGGCACCATGTCCTTCGCTAAATAATATGTGACTGCATCCAGGATTGTCTCTTCGACGTCTTCTCATACGACATGACACATTGGTAATTATGTGATGGCCCAGTCAAACTTTCGTAAGGGTCATTTGTACTTGCATTTCCCTGTTAAGCAGGACATTCGTTGTAAAGTTCTGGGTGTTATCTGAGATGTTGGTATAAATTAAATTCACTTTCACCTCGCATATCTTGCACAACACCTCCATAGGACGAGTGTCGCTGTTTTTAAATCCTAAGTACTGAGGACTTTTTTTTTATGTCGGCACCAACTCACTATCTTCCCTCTCCTCTGCTGTATTCATATTCATATTAGCAAAAACGGAAGACTTCCTTTCATCATTTGGCACCGTTCTTTGTCAAGCCACATGCACTCCGCTAGATCAAAACAATGCACTGGTGGAGTGTTTTAGCACGAGATTTACACGTGAACAATGCACAGGCATATTAATTGCAGTAATAATCGTAGCCATTTACGATTAGATAATTGCACGGGTCCATATCGAGATTTAAATTTTAATGTGATTAATAGCACTATGGTATAGTTAGCTGCAGGTTGAATGTCTCCTCCCCTGTCGATGACAGCTCCTTTATTACAAGGAACTTATACTGTACATGATGAGTAAATGGCAAAGCATTGAGGCAGAAGCATGAGTTGAGTGACAGAAGGGTGGGAGGGGCCTTAAACAGGGAGCATCTTAAGGGTGTAGACAAGAAGTCTCCACAGAGGGTAAGGAGTTGGGGATATGGAGACTGTGGTGGACAGATTGGGTGCCGGAGGGAGGTAGACGGTATCATTTTGGGAGGCAGACCATGGATGAGAGGTGGTGGGGGTTGACGGCAGCACAGATGTGTCAGGGGGTCACTAGGAGGATTTGTGGGCTTTTGCAAAGGGTATGAATTTCCCTGTCCACCTGTGAATCTCTCTTACGTCCTCCCTGTCTCCACTATTCCTACACACACCCTTTCCATGAACAGCTGGGCCCTCCTCCACAGCAGCTGTGCAGCTGGCTTGCTTCATGTTTAAAAGGTAAGTGTTTGTGGTGGCCTGGGTTCTGCAGGTGCAGTGTGTCCTTGAGTTTTCATCCAGCAAAACCGATAGATTCCCAGTGCACATTTCCAGTATTGGGATGCAGTGTGAATTTGCGCTCACTTCACCCTCACTTCCTGTTTACACTTCACCCACTTAATCAGACAGAGAAGTGGTATTGCTGTGTATGAAGCAGAACCCAAATGCTGATTTGAAGATGCTGAGTGCTTTCTTTTTGTAAACAAAGACATTACCCAAACATTCTTTCATCTATAGCAATTTGAAATGCATGAAGCGTTAAACCTGATACGTCAGGACTGATGCTGTGAGTGTGCTTTTTGTTCACCATTAACTTGCTCTGTTTGCTGATGTGTGAGTGTCTGGTCTAGTGGCCAGTTGAACAGACAGCAGAATGGCTGGTAATGAGCCCTCTCATTGCTTGCAGTGATGAATGAGGCTTATTATGATGTGAACTGAGGTCATTTGCAACTGAATAGCCTGTTCTCCAGCAGGCAAGTGAGCCAGAATGAGCTGATTTATTTTGATTTGGGCTCTTGCTCCATTCAGCCTTCAGGAGAAGTGGATTGACTCGTCAGTCAGGCAGAAGTTAGCAGGGTAGTGGAATGGGTTACCCTGTGTTCACTCTCAATCGCACTAGGCAGCCACTCGGTGGAAAACACCAGCCTGCAGCTGTGCTTTGTAAGGACAAAGAAATTCGACATTTCTCAAAATGTCCTAAAATGTATCTGCTGACACCTGTCAGATGGAGGCGATGGATCCTGAGCTTCTTGACATGACGGCCACCCACCGAGAGTAAAGACAAAAAAAGCAAAAACACAGTTATGGAGATATGGGGAGAGAGCGAGAGAGAGAGCGAGAGCGAGAGAGAGAGCGAGGAGGGAAAGGGAGAGAGATGAGGAACTGCCCTGTTCTAAACCTGTAACATGAGAAATGAAGCTGTCCACTCAAGCTCTGAAACACTAGAAGAGCACGGAGATAACCGTATTAGATTCGGGGGTGGGAGGGCGTACAAAACCAGTGTAATAGCATGGATAATGGTAGGAAGTGGCCTGTCAAAGTAAATAATCTGGTGAGGAGTCAGGCAGGGTAATGGCAGAAATGGTGGAGGGGCTACTGTACTAGGGTTGTGTAATGGTGTAGGGGTTTGTGCAGTAGCGTACAGTAATGGTGGAGGGGGTTACTGCAGTATTGTTCAGTAATGTTGGAAGGGGCTAAGGCAATTGGAGGTAGAGTATAGTGACTACAGAGGTGGTTAGTGCTGTGGGTAGACTCATGGTGGGGGGGTTGGTGGATCTCCAGCCCTTATTGACTCCCAACCCTCTTCCTTTCACAATCCATGCCCACACAGTTGTGCCTTTGGTCAAATTGCGGGAATGTGTGTGCGGGTGTGTATCAGTCTTAAGTTGTTTAGGCTTTGACAGAGTGCATGGATTAGTTATCTCTCTCTCTCTCTCTCTCTCGCGTGTGTGCGCGTGCGTGTGTACGCGTGAGCAGCAGATGGTTTTCCTGTTTGAGCAGTGGAGTAAGGAGACAGAGACAGTGGTGTCCAGATGCACACAGCTACTGATTTTGCCAATATCTGCCACTTTCTCAACCCAATGTTCTGGAGCCACATTAAAGCCATTTTAGGTTTTGCCTCTTGTGCTTTTTTGCAGTTTTCCTAAATTAGCTGCTTTTTCTGGATACCCATTATATAATTTGCTAATCGTTGGCCTTTGCAATGTTGATGTCACAGAGAGCCGAATATACAAATAGGTCCTCGCAACATGTAAAGCGGTGTAGCTATACATGTCATGTAGCTCTGTCCTCAAACATGGATATAATTTAGAGGGATCTGGTGAGGAGGCTGGTCTGAGCTTAGCATTGCTCCATCCAGAGAGCAGGGTGTAGGGTTTGGACGCAGCACTTTCTGGTGTAGGAGGGGTTTGGTGGTGGACAGCTGACATCCTAATTATGTAACATTTGAAAGTAGTGTTGCATCTACAGTTTTGGTTTGAAATGTCCTTTTTTAACTGGTCAGTTTCCCAAGCCAGTGCACATTTTTGCCCTCAGCCTGAATCAGTGGATGGAAGTTTAATGTAACAGTACTGACGACTGTGTTTTGTTTTTTGTAGGTTGAAGTTGGGTTTTGAATGTTAGGTAGTAGTATTGTGTTATTGTTGTAATACCGTGGCATTTATTGCAGTATTGTATTTGTAGTAATTTGCTTTTGTCATAATGTTCCTGTTGTTCTAATATGTTGTATATTGTGGTAATGTTGGGAAATGGTGACTTGTGGTAAAGTGTTTTATTTAGTAATAATGTTTGATGTTGGATAAAAGAAACTCTAGTACGTATAGTTTGATAGATTTTGTTTTTGCACTTGTAGTTGTCTGAGCTTATACTTGTTTTGCAATTCTAGGCATCAGCAATGATCCCTGTATTTCAACTGTATTCTAATTCAATGGTATCTTGAACTCTACCCTACTGTATTGGCTAGGATACATTCTATGAGTAAAATACAAAGCACTTTTTTAAATTGCTGTGGTAAGAGCATCTGCTAAACACCAAAAATGTAAATGTACTAACTGTGTCTATTGTAATTCTGTCTCATGTAGTTGTACTGTAGTGGGGTTATGTAATATGTTGTTTGCTATTGTAATGGGATTGTTGTAGTAATACCTCGATTATCTTTTGTGGAACTGCTTTGTTTTTGTGGTATCACTGACGTTCCCCATATAACGTACTATCATTCTTCTACAATGACGTTTCAGAATTAGCCCATTTTTTGATTTTTTACATTTAGGCATAAGTTGGAATAGTAGTAGGTTATAGTAAAAACGACCTCTGGTCACATATGGTATGGAAACTACTGTATTTTGTGACTCCCTGCATTCACTCTTTTTGAATTCACATTTTTGTTCACCAATACTACAGTGTAGCAATACTACCAATATTACGCAATCTAGTATTTATTGCCTGATTGCTCTGAAATGTAATAATGTTACATTACTGGCACAAATTACAGTGCACTACCAACACTTGCATCCAAACTGCCTAATCAAAATGTTACATGTTCAAGCTGCTTCTACTACTACTTGTAATGTAGGCCAGGATTGAGTAACCCAAATATGGATTTTTGTGTTATCAGCAGAAACAGTGATTTCCAGAAAGGAAGATCTGTTTCTGATTACAACCATCTTAATTCCTCATGTAATGGAGGTGCGTGAATTTTTTCGAGCGAGTGTGTGTGTGTGTGTGTGTGTGTGTGTGAGAGAGAGAGAGAATATGGAGATGGTAATGAGTCTTTTCCTGTGCTGTTTTATTGTTGCTATCGTCAGTCCCTCAATAAGGCCTAATGATGCTCTGCAGGAGTGTGGGTTATATTTCACTGAAGCTGCACATTACTGGAAGAACTAATAACTGTGTGTGTGTGTGTGTGTGTGTGTGTGTGTGTGCACGCACATGCATATATATGATTTGTGAGTGGCCCTAGTACACACATTCTTGGGCTGTTCTGCTGCTGCAGACACTGCTTCCTCAAACTCCTCCGGATTATACCATTTGCACTTGTAGGGGCTGCCAGTAAAGGAGACCCATTTCATCCAGCCTGGAGGAGGGATGCATTAAGTAACTACGTACTTTGTTGTGATGTGTTTACCTTCCTTGACGACCCACAAACACACACACCCCTTACTCTCACACGTTGTTGAGAGAGAGGGTAAGGCATCTCTGTTGAAATTCCCCCTTCCCTCCTCTCCTTGCCTTTCACTTAGTATGGTCTGTGGGCTTCCAGCCTGCTGAGGGAGGGAGATGTTTTGAGTGGTTCTCGTTGGCCTGAATGCATTGCGTCTGCTCTCAAAAGGCACACAGGTGAGCTGCATCCTGCACACAGTGACTGAAATAAGGTAAGAAGATGATAGTATTAGCTTAGATTCTCTGTCTGCCTCTCTGTTTTCTTTCTCTCTCTCTCTCTCTCTCTCTCTCTCTCTCTGTCTCTCTCTCTCTCTGTCTCCCTCTCTGTTTCTCTGTGACACTCCATCTCTGTGCATGCTGTATGGATCAAGGAAAGCAGTCCCCAGACGCGGCTCTCGCATGCAGTACGGTGTCTGGAATATGCATGTTTACATTGCAGAGTGCACGCACACACACACACACACACACACACACACACACACACACACACACACACACACACCCATCCATCCACTCACTCACCCTCTGACATGGCATGTGTGCTCCATGAGATGCGTATGCTAAGTGCAAGTGGGAGCAGTCTGAGTAGAGGTGGATTTGATTAGTGAGGGTGGTAGTCGGGCCATGTTCTGTGATTAAACACTTCTACAGGGACTGAAGAATGAGCAGGAAGCACTACTGACTGAAAAAGACCAGCTCTATACATCAAGCATCCCTGCCTTTCTGCCTCTCTTTCCTGTCTCCCTCACGCCACAATCCCTCTCTCTCTGCTAAAAGCTGTCTGTTTGTGTATGTGCGTGTGCTGCAGTGCTATGAGTGTGTAGTGTATGGACCTTAAAGCTCTGGGTTTGTGTGGTATGTATGCTTTTGTTTGTTTTGTTTGTTTTTCCATTTTCTTTATTTTTCTTTGGAACATTGCTTGACTCTGAGAGCTTGAGCAGTGATGTGCTTGGCTTATGCTTCACTTCCTGCCCCAGGGGATGATGGGACATGTCGAGCTCCATGGGGGAGGGGTGTGGAGGTGCGCACTCACCCGTGTGTGGGAACAGCTCACCCAGTGCTTCTGCATTCGAGGATCTGCACAGCAAGATCTCTGTATCAGCATCCTCTGAGCCAAGCAGAGGGACAAAGACTTAAGAGATAGAGTGAGAGGGATGGATAGAGAGAGGGAGCGAGAGAGAAACAGAGAAAGGGAGGGAAAGAGAGAGCGAAGGGGGACGGAGAGAGAGGCAGATTTGAAGAGCACCAATCACACTTTCCACATGGAGTGCAAACTCTATGAATGTGTGGTGAGGGAGATTATGAGTATTCAAAAAAGGAGCAGTGGTACATGGTGTCAACAGGCAACAGCACACACAGATATCTGCAGCTCTACCAGCTTTATAGCAAAACAGCTGAGCAGTGTAGAAGAGCCCTCTTAGAACAGCAGAGTGGATCAGCCAGTGCCCTCTTAATGGTCTGATCCCATGCATCAGACAGACAATCATGAATTTTAGCAGATGCATTTAAGCTGTGGAGGTGGCCCACGCTGTCTGTCTGTTTCACTGTTTGTGGGCTGGTGAACAGTTTCTCTGGCTGTGAGACCTCTTTCAAACTGAAGGCTGTTGAGCTGTACCTCTGCCACACTTCAGACACACAATAATCGGTTATTTGTCTCCACTTGTATTTGGCAAATTGGTTCTTTATTAGAATGTTTTGTCTGACGTTGCTGGCTCAGTGGTTGGGGTGCTTGACTTGTGGTTGGGAGGGTGCTGGTTCAAGCCCTGCTGCTTCCGGGTTGCCATTGTTGGGCCCCTGAGCAAGGCCCTTAACCCTTTGTTTCTCCTGTCTAGGTTTGGGCTGCCTGGCGGTATCCTAACCCACACCTGGTGTGTCCGCAGATACTTGTGTGTGGATGGGTGTGCATGCATGCGTCTGTGTGTGATCAACCTGCAAAGTGCAGTTAACAGTGCTTAGAAATCTACTTTCCCTTGAAAAGCAAGGTTGTTCTGTATCATATGCACTAATTTCAAAATCTGAGCAACAAAATCCTTTAAACAGCTCTGCCGGTAGGTCCTCGCTCTTGTAATAGTGTGCCGATTGTCTAGTTAAGTATCAGAAGCCCTCTCTCCTCCACATCCCTAGCGCTTTCCTCTGCTTGCTTCCTACATCGTCCCCTGAGTGCAGACGTGCACACTTGAGTGAGTGCACAGACACTGGCACTGGTGCTCATGATGGAGGTGTTCCACTCTCCTGCTCCAACCACTCTGACTCCATCTTCTCTCCTCCTCTCAGCATCCACATGCCTCCTTCAGCTTGAAGAGGATCTGATGGAGCTACAATTTCCATACAGCCTGACAGGATCACCCTTCTGTAACTCGATACCCTGTCAGGCCAGCTTTCTGTTCTGTTCCAGCTGCTGGTAGAGCGGAGCTCTAAAGGCAAGTCCGCCTCAGCTGGCCTGGAGAGCTTGACCAGACAGGTACTCTTCATGCCAGCTGTTACAGATGTAATGGAAACTATATGCATAGATCGGGCTTTTTCTCTCACAATACGGATTCTGATACCCGAACTTGACAACCAGTGGCTATTTAAAATCTGTGTACGTAAATATTTAGAATTTATGGGGTTCATTCTTTCATGGATGCATTATCATGAGCCTATTGGTATTAAATGTCATTATCTTTTATGGCAGCTCATGCACTTGAATTACTGAAATTCCCAACAATGTTTCTTCCACTTAAAATGGCATCACTCACACTGCTTTGTAACAGGCCTGCGGCGACCACAAGCTACAGTGAATGTGTGACTCTCACATTATTTTTTTTCTTGCATTGTGCCTTCACAGTTACATGCATTTTGTTCAGCTAAACATTTTCTTGCAATTTGTAATAAATCTGCAGCTTTTTAACTCCTTTGCAATGTGAGTGCATATACTCAATCTGTAGTTTGTAGAGTTAAAGCATCTGGTGTCTTGTAGCAGCAGATGTGTAATCAGGCGGTAAAATCCCATGTTTTGTTGAGTAGCTTTTATGTTCTCTCTACCTTTTTAGAATGTTGTTGTGTATTTGAAATGCGTATATCCGTGCTGCTTTAACTAATCTTTTTTGCTTGACTTTTACAAGCTTCTCATGTTCTTTCATGTGATGCCTCTGAAGGTTCCTGATTAAAATTTTTGATAAGATATTTTACCCTGCTGCTTCTACCCAACGAAGTGTTGACTGTTCTGCTGGTAGTCTGCAGTATAAAGCTTAGTAAGCAGTAAACTCCCTTAGTAAGAAATAAACTACAATATTATACCATAGAAAGGTGTACAGTGGCTAGAAATATATAACTGTATCAGATGTGGAATGGTAATGTTGGCTAATATTGATCCATTTAATAAGAGTCTTTTAGATGTAAATACCGATATATTATTGGGCAATTCTGATGAACTCTGGGTATCTGTGCATCCCTACCTCTAACCATGTTCAGAATTTCTTTGTTGTATATTTGTGTATGTAGCGGTCAATATAAAATATTGTCTGCTGAGATATTGTGTACAGTAGTTCCACTGTTTCCCACATGCACATTTACTGTTTACATGTGTAAGATGGACTCTGGTTTCGTACAGGAGCATGTCCAGGTGGAGGTGGTGCAGTATTGAGGGTGGGCCATGTGGCTGGCGATGTAGCTGTGGTTGAAATATATACCTTATCACAGCTCTGAATGCATCTTAATCTCATCACGAAATGAATGTGTTTCCCCATGGCCATGGATGAGTGTGTTTCCCCATGGCCATGGATGAGTGTGTTTCCCCATGGTGATGGATGCTGGCAGCTGTCAATGCCCACTTTCTTTGTCAGCTATGCCAAGTTGTCTGACGCTTGTGATGGCTGATTCTGTGTGTGTTAACATGGCTGGCTAACAGGAGAGATCATGTGTGGGCAGCCCTCTGTGCCCACAGTGCTCATTTGTTACATCTTCCTGTTGCACTAACATGTAAGCTGCGATTGCACTTCCGATTCTTGTCCTGAAGATGTACATGCCTGAATAGAATGGTTCCACTGCAGTGATCCATACTGCCTGTCAGATAGACATAACTGAAAATCGCCTGTTTCTTTTGGCTTTTGTGTGTTTGAGACATTTACCATTTTCAGTTTCTACTGTTTTTCTCCAGCTGATGGTGTGTATATATAGTTTTATATAGTTTACTCTATAACACTCAGTTCATTTGTGGTTTAAGATGTTAGTTTCAGATGTCTGTGTGCTTTTAAACCCTGTCCTTGGTTGAGTGTTGCCTTGGTTCAGTCCTTAATTAGGACTGAACTCTGTGCTCTGTATAGCAGAGTCCATTGCTCAGTGTGTGTATCGTCTGTGTGTTTTGTCTCTCTCTCTCTCTCTGTGTGTGTGTGTGTGTGTGTGTGTGTGTGTGTGTGTGTGTGTGTGT